>NC_037683.1:82809791-83111054 GCF_003255815.1 Theropithecus gelada
CTGCGGCCGCGCTGGCCCCGGGGCGCGCTGCAGCCCCCGTCGCGGCCTCGCTGCGCGGCCACCGCTGCCGCCGGGGTTCTGGCCGCGCCGCCGGCGCTCTCCTCCCGCCGGGCAGCCGCCGCCGCTGCCGCCGCGGCCCCGGGCTCTGCGCTGCTGCCCGCCCGCCCGCTGCTGTCACTCGGGCTGCTGCAGCTGATCCTGGGCTGCTGCATGGTGGCGCTCAGCTTCGGGGCGCTGTCGCTGAGCAGCTCTCCGCAGGTGAAGAACTCGTGCCCGTTCTGGGCCGGCTCCTCGGTGAGTACCGCGCGCGCACCCCGCTCGCCCGGTCATCCCGTGGATAGGGGGCTCTGGTCGTACCCTTCCATTGTCCCTTAGTTGGCCTCCAGGGCTGCAGTTGGGGGAGCCTTAACGCCACCTGAAGTTTTTGGAGCCTGGAGAAAAATGTTCCGCGACGGTCGAGTTCAGGGGTGAATTGGGCTGCACCTCGGTAGTGTCTGTTGCGCGCAGGCTGAAGGATTTTATTGTCCCTGTTAAGCTAATAGAATTAAGCAAAGACACCCAGCTCTTTGGGAGATTGGAAGGACAGGGTGTAGGTGGCAGGAAAGTGGGAGGAAAGTGATTAAACTTCTTTCGGTCGTTGAGTATTTGCTGCACTGACAACGTCTGTGCTGGGAGGGCAGGGATTTTGATCATTTTTGTTCACCGATGTATCAAGAATGCCTGGCACATAGTAGGTGTATTTGTGGGATGGGACAGTTTCGGACACATCGCTTGTTTTATTCTCCATTAAGACACACGTAAATGTGAAATGTGTAGGGTGGCTCGACTCCCAGACGAGTTCAGGAGGTAATGAGAGGGTGTGTGTGAACTGGCGCTTGTACCTGGTCATTAAAGGAGGGCCTTAACCCCACTTGGTTCCTGGAGCCATGCAGGCTGCTGTGCAGAATTCAGTTTGTGAGAACCGGGACCTGTCATTAGGGACGAGCTGGCCAAAGGTCCTGGAGCACGCAGCAGCTAGCTAGAGATGTCTGCTCTCCAGGACCCACTCCTCCAACCGGGAACGCTGAGCCTGGGGCCAAAGAGTGCCCAACTTTAGAGAAAAGCTGCTGCCAGCCAGTATCTACGGACACCGGGTGGTCACTCCCCTCCAACAATCGCACAATGTCCAAGGCATGTAACCCCCTGAAGTTTTCTGGGTGTTGAGAGACTTGGAAACACATCTTTGTGGGATGACTATGGAAGATGAGTAAAGTAAATAACCTTTCTTTATATCTTTGTTTTTTAATTTTTAATTTTTATTTTTTATTTTTAAGGGACAGAGTTTCCCCATGTTGCCCAGGCTGGTTTCCAACTCCTGAGCTCAAGTGATTCTCCTGCCTCGGCCTCCCAAAATGTGGGGATTAGAGGCATGAACCACCACAGCCGGCCGTAAATAACCTTTCTATGAACTCACTGTGTAAATCTGAAAGTCTAGCAATGCTGCTAGTTTTTAGTAAGATCTGTAATCAGTGTATGTCCTGAATGGTAAGAACTGCTTTTGCAGTTTCACACATACGGCAATTCAAGACCAAACTGAAAAAAAGGACTCGAAGAACTAGTTGAACCCAAAGTAATTGTTTAAATAAGAACATTAGGTTCCTTGAGACTCGCCTGAAATTGTATACTTCATCCAGTGCCAATTTGCTTTCCTTTTGAAATACTTTCATGTTGAATGATCTTATTGGGGTACATGCTGTGCTGTGGTGAGGGAAGACCACGATTTGTGCCTCATGTAGAAAAAATGCCACCCTAGTGGCCCTGCCTGTGGGCTCTGCCGCTGGCCTCCATGAGTGTTCAGGAAAACTCCAGAAGGATGGATATTCCAGATGGGGTAGGAATTAGACCTGTTATGCTACCTATTCTACTTGTCTGACTAAATCCAGCCAAAGAGTGGGTGCATTTCGTTTCTCTAAATACTATGGGCCAGTAATAATCTTGCATATATTTTTAGGAATTTGCTCTTCATAAAATCGTGATCTATTGTCTTCTCAAACATAGCTAGTTTAGAATTATTAAAAACTATTTTTTGTCTTATAAAATTAAAAGCTGATATCATTTACTATTGTGAATCATTTCAGAGGTAAATGCACTTAGATATCAGTCAAGCCTCAGTTGAATTTGATGAAGTACCAAAAAAAAAAAAAAAAAAAAAGAAAAAAAAGAAAAGAAAAAAGAGAAGAAAAAAGGCCTGCAACCAGAAGGTGAAGGTTAATACTCCTGGTCTGGGCCGGGCGCGGTGGCTCATGCCTGGAATCCCAGCACTTTGGGGGGCCGAGGCGGGCGGATCACGAGGTCAGGATATCGAGACCATCCTGGCTAACACGATGAAACCCCGTCTCTACTAAAAATACAAAAAATTAGCCGGGCGCGGTGGCGGGCGCCTGGAGTCCCAGCTACTCGGAGGCTGAGGCAGGAGAAAGGCGTGAACCCGGGAGGCGGAGCTTGCAGTGAGCCAAGATCGCGCCACTGCACTCCAGCCTGGGCGACAAAGCGAGACTCCGTCTCTAAAATAAAATAAAATAAAATAAAATAAAATAAAATAAAATAAAATAAAATAAAATAAATAAAGAAAAGAAAAGAAAAGAAAAGAAAAGAAAAAAAATAAAACTCCTGGTCTGCTGGCTGGGTATGTCCTTGTCTCCAAGTCTGGGCATAGCAGAGCAGAGAAAGAAATCAGTGATTTGGAGCTGACAAGTTCTCTGCTATGTCTTTCCCCATTCTTCCCCATACCCTCCAAACCCCGGTCTATATGCAACTCTATAACTGTTGGTTATTCCTGCTTTTTGTGACTTGATCCTGAGATTGATCTCAGAATTTGCAAAGTGACAACAGAAGCAATAGATACTGTATTTGTAGAACAATTAATTAAATACAGTTTTAAGAGGATGGCTTTAGGCACCATGACTCTCTTGGTGCTTTAGGGGAAAAAGAGCCTTGTATCACATGTTTTGAATTTATGCATGTGACAGAGGTTGTTTTTGAAAAACTTCGTGTTGTGGAAAAGTTTACATTTTATGCAGTATATGTTGAACCCACATATATCTTTCACCCAGCTTCAACAACGGTTTCGTTTGTACCCACTTCCCGGGCTCTGCTGCGGGCCTTGTGTCTTCTGATAAACTTCAGGAAGGATGAATATTCCAAGCAGGGTAGGAATTAGATCCTTCGTGCTCCCTAGTCCATTTGTGAGATTAAGTTCTCTTGTTATTTGGAAGCAAATCTCAGGTGTCACATTTCATCTATATATATTTCAATGTGTGTATTTTTATTACAAGAAAATAGAACCAGCGTAGGATTGAGTGGGCAGTTCGATGAACTACTCCCTTTAACTTTAAATCTTTTATTATGAAAATTTAAAAAATCTCAACAAATGTAGAAAGAAGGGTGTAATGATCCCTCATTTTACCCTTCACCCAGTAGCTATCAACACATGACCACTTTATACCTAACACTGCTTCCCCTTCCTAACACCCTCAGATAATTTTTTTTTTTTTTTTTTTTGAGAGGGAGTCTCGCTCTGTTGCCCAGGCTGCAGTGCAATGGTGCGATCTTGGCTCACTGCAAGCTCTGTCTCCCAGGTTCACACTATTCTCGGTCCCAAGTAGCTGGGACCACAGGTGCCCACCACCACGCCCAGCTAATTTTTTTTGTGTTTTTTTTTAGTAGAGACAGGGTTTCACCGTGTTAGCCAGGATGGTCTCGATCTCCTGACCTCGTGATCTGCCCGCCTGGGCCTCCCAAAGTGCTGGGATTACAGGCGTGAGCCACCACATCTGGCCCCACCCTCGGATTATTTTAAGGCAAATTCCAGGTATCACAACTTCAGCCATTAGTATTTTCGTATGTATTTATAAAAGAAATGGGCTTGATAGCACATTGTAACTAATTCAAAGATAGCTAAACTAAGGTTTCTATTAAAAAAAAAATGCTGGAAGAGTATGAGTCGAGAACTGCAGAATTAAAAAAAAAAAAAGCTTTGACATGCCGTACAATTTACCCATTTAAAGTGTACTGGTCAATGGTTTTTAGTAAATTCACAGTTGTGCAACTATTACAGTTTTAGAAAATGTTTGTCACCCCCAAAGTTTTGAGTAGTTGCTCCCCATTCTCCACCACCTCCACCTCTAGCCACCCACTGATTAACCCACTTTCAGTCTCTGTAGATATGTCTGTTCTGGACATTTCATATACATGGGATCATATAATATGTGGTCTTTTATGATTTGTTTCTTTCACTCAGCATGTTTTCAAGCTTCATCCATGCTGTGGCAAGTCTCAGTACTTCATTCCTATTTTATTGTATGGATATGCCATGTTTATTTATTCATTCACAAGTTTTACTGCCATATGAAGCTAGGTAGTTGAATGGAAGTGCCAACTTATGTCTAAGGTTACTTTGAAACCACATAGGAACACAGTAGAAGAATATCCTCATATTTCAAGCTTTGACCATTAGGATCTTTAGCCTGCTATATCAACTGAACCCACACATCTTCTTTAGGCTTCACTGAAAAATTTTGCTTGTATATTTGATACAAAATTAGGTTCAAGAGACAAACATATTTATTTGAAATGACTATTTGTTGAACACCGTATAGTTCAAGGATATTTTTTCATATGTATTTCCTTAAGAGAGCCCTGAGCCTGAGATTTTGGAGGCTTCTTTCACTTGTTTGAACTTTGAAGGTATATTTTATCTATTTTTTAAAACACTTACGAATTAACAAATTCTATAAAGCATCTTTTCTCATAGTTTTCATTCATACTTTCAGCAACTTGAAGGGAGAGTTTTTAACGTAGTCTGTGTTTTTGAGCACTCTGAGCATTCGATTTCTTCCTGGTATCACTGGTAAACCACTCAATATATTATTATTCCCCAAATTCATGAAGCTAAAAGATGAGCCATCTTGAAAACCTGACGTTTGACTGGAGGTGAGTGGCTACGGGAGTGTCTCAGTGTCCGTCTTCAGCTGTGCTGTCCTAGCTCTCTGTTTGGGGGGTGTGTTTAGTGTTAACTAGATTCCACTGGGGCATGGGAGTTAACTAGATTCCACTGGGGCATGGGAGTTAACTAGATTCCACTGGGGTATGGGAGTTAATGTTAACTAGATTCCACTGGGGTATGGGAGTTAACTGTTCCAATGGGGTTAACTAGATTCCACTGGGGTATGGGAGTTAATGTTAACTAGATTCCACTGGGATATGGGAGTTAACTGTTCCAGTGGGGTTAACTAGATTCCACTGGGCTATGGGAGTTAATGTTAACTAGATTCCACTGGGGTATGGGAGTTAACTGTTCCAATGGGGTTAACTAGATTCCACTGGGGTATGGGAGTTAACTAGGTTCCACTGGGGTTAACTACATTCCACTGCGGTATGGGAGACTCAGTCTGCCACACTGCACTAGATTTAATGAAAGAGGAGAGAGAGTTGCATTGGGTTGTCTTTCCTCCTTCAGAAACAAAATTCCTAACTTCGATGACATGCATGATCCCTGGGAGATATTTCAGATGAGTGGTAGAGAATTGGTTGTTGTTTTTTGTTCCTCACTGAGTGCCCTGTTATTCTTTATCAGTTGTATACTGCTTTAAGTCACTGATCTGAATTCATGATCATCCTTCTTTGAGTCCATGATTCTTTGGCAAGGTTTCACTTTCATATAAAGAGACAGACATTGGTGAACTTTAGGGTGAACCTTTTTTAAAAAAATTGCAGTGAATAAACATAAAGAAAAATCAGTGGACCAAAGGAAAAACTAACATAAAGATTATGCTTACTACCAGTTAAATGATAGTAAATATTTTTTATCATACTAATCAAATACTACTTTAATATTTAAAGGATATTTAAAATATAATTTTGAGGATGAGTTTTGATTTCTTTGGTCCTTTATTTTGCATATCAGCAGAGTCACATTTATAAGTTCTGTGCCTCTCGGCCTCAGTTACTCATCTGTAAAATGGGTGGGATGCTGCTGCTTCAGGACTAATTTTGTGAAGGTGTAGCTAGAGTATATATGGGAGAGTGCATCACTGCTGGACCCAAGCACCAGACCTGGAATACACAGGAACCTCTATCAATGGTTTTTAAACACCAAAGTCATAGTTAATCAAAGTAAAGTGAACAGGCCAGTATTTTTGTAGGACATTATAGTTACCATCATGTTTTCATTAGAAATATTCAGTTGCCCATTTTCTCAAATTTTTTTTTTTAAATGAGCTATGCTAGTCAGATAGGGAAGAAAACCACACACACACACACACACATACATTTTTTTAAAAATTGCCATCATAAGAGCTATAGGGCAGGGTAGGTTGTTGAGAAGTTTGACATGATTTTCTGCTTATTTACAAGGTAACACAGGATATTTACAACAATGGCTTTTAAAAAATCTCTGTTTACACACAGCAGCTTTTGATAAATGATTCAGAACATTTTTGCTCTAACACATGTTAATGGATTAGCAAAGGGAAATAGGGCAGTAGAATTATAAGCTTCTGATCTTAACGATTTGATTTTTACTTTGGAAAATGAAAGCACATTAACCATTTATGGTGGGTAACAGTGACTCTCCCCTGGGGTATCTCAGAGCCCTTCTTTGTAGTATCAGAAAAAAGGAAAGGCCTCTGCTTTTTCCTATAAGCTACAAGAAATGGGTTATCAGTGAGTGAAACAAAACTTGTAATACCTCTCATTATAATACAGAGATTGTTTGGTGTTAGAAAATAGGTTCTTACCTGTTCATTCAGGGCTAGTTCCATCTTGTGCTGGATGGAAAGAATGCTGATGGAGTTGCTTTTTGTTGCTGCTGTACTCTTTCAGGAAGCACAGGGGATGACAAATATGTTTAGGCTTACATAGTCATCTTTGAGCACGGTCATCTCCTGTCTCTGGCCTCCATTCATTCATTCACTCATTGACTCTTGCCGTAACTAACTGAGTGCCTTCTGGGATCCTTTAGTGGTGTGCGAGTAAGTATGCACAGGTCCAAGCCCTCATCGTGATACTGACGGTTAAACATGTAATAGCATTCCGGCATAGTGGGAGCCATGGAAGGACATTGTTAAGGGACCTTCTTGACTCATTTCTGATGGAGCTCCAGCTACTGCTGCCACCAAGGGAGTGGAGGCATTGAATACTCTGCCTCCTTCTCTTCTTTTCCCAACTCCTTTCCCCATCCGTGAATTCTGCCTCCCTTTCAGATGAAATGGAAGCATCATTCCTTAAGTCTTGAGCTCTTAAAAAATTTATCCCCAACTGTAGCACCTCTGTTCCCATTAACCATTCGAGAGGCTTCTAACCATCCAGGCCTGCTTCCTCTATTTGCTTTTCTCCCCATCAACACTCACAGGGTTCCCCAAGTGCCTCAGGGCTTCACCGGGCTTGAAGAGAGGGAGAAGTTGAATAAAAGTAGGTGTGTGCCTTTGTTGCTGGGTTCAGGAATGAAGAGCCACAACTATAGCTCCCGCCTGGAGCTGGAATATAGTTTCTAAAACATTGTAAAGAGCGGTGGCTTACAGGAATCCTGGTGGGATTTAACTTGAATATGTGCTGAGTCTATATAACAACTTAAATGGAAATGACATTCTTAGTTTGTCTTCAATCCACAGACTTGGTATATGCCTTGACTTACTTGGCTATTCGTTTAATATTGCATGATAAACTTTGTATTTCTCCCCACTGAGGCCTTAAAGATCTTTGTCATATATAGTTTGAGATTATTGATGTTTCTCATTTTGTACATATATACATTTTGTACATATTTTTTAACTTACATTGTCTATAGTTTGTTGCTACCATATGCAAACAAAATACCTCCCCTCCAAAGGAAGAAATACAGATAGCTTAGTTCTTTGGTTTCAGAGATACCTCATTTGAAATGACAGTTGAATCTATTAAAATAAAAAAATTAGAAATACCTTTCAACTTAGAAACTTCACTCCTGGGACTTTTTTCCGCTGAAATAAAAGCACTTGTTTTTAAAGATATGTGTTCATAGATGTTTACTGCAGCATTGTTTGTGAGAGCAAAAAACTAGACATAGAATGAATGCCCATTAATATGGAAATGATTGAATATGTTAAATACAGTCACACAATGGAATGTTATGTAGCCACTAAAGTGAAATGAATTAGAGCTGTTCCAATGCATATGAAGAGATTTCTATGAAATATTTATTGAGAGAGTAAAGGAAGAGGCAGGGAAAGTATATCTTTTATGATTTTTTTTCACAAAAATCACATCCCTGTGAGTGTGTATATATACACATAGACATATGTGTGTAGTACTAAGAATTTAGAGAAAAATACATACATATGTAAAATATGTAAACATGCTAGATTGTTAACATGGAGGAGGGTGGGGTGCTGTGGCTGGGTAGGCAAGGTGAGAAGAACAGTTTAGGCATATCGCTATTTTATGGGTTTTTATGGCTGGAGCTAGACACTTCCTTTTAATAATACTTTTTTTTTTTGGAGACGAGTCGCGCTCTGTCACCTAGGCTGGAGTACAGTGGTGCGATCTCGATTCACTGCACCCTCTACCTCCTGGGTTCAAGAGATTCTTGTGCCTCAGCCTCCCAAGTAGCGTCACCATGCCTGGCTAAGGTTTTGTATTTTAGTGGAGATGGGGTTTCACCACGTTGTCCAGGCTGGTCTCGAAGTCCTGAGCTCAGGCAATCCGCCTGCCTCGGCCTCCCAAATTGCTGGGGGTAACAGGAGTGAGCCACCAGGCCCAGCCTGTTTTTTTCTTATTGAGATTTTTTAGCTCGTTTTTTATCGAAGTGTCATTTTGCAACATGGGCTCCTCCTCACAGTAGTTCCTCCCACTTTGTGAAATAAATGCTGTAGAACATATATTAATTGCCAACAATTGGGACACAATACTGGGAACTAGGACTTTAGAGAGACAAGACAGGAGTTCACAGTTAGTGGGTAATACAGAGACACATCCCTCAATTATTACAGTAGAGTTTTTGGAAAAAAAGAAGTGTGTGCGGAGGGCTTCCATGAGTGTGGAGCGGTGGAATCAGTGAGGGCTTCTCAGGGCAGGTGACTGCTCAATGGGGCCTTGCAGGATGGGTAAAAGTTCTCAGGCAGCTAGGAGGGAAGCTGGGAGGACACAGCACTTCAGCAAAGAGAAAGAAGCACATAGCCCAGGAATGTCAGGAGCCTGGCTGGCCCGAGGGAGGGCAGGTACTTGGTAGGAAGGTGTGTGGTGGAGGGGCTGGGGTATGTAAAAACCAAGCTTGAGAGTAGGTAAGAGAAAATCCTGAAGGGCGTTGTTTCCCATTTCGAAGACTTTACCTGTCCCATAGTGGATGGGTACCTGATGAATGGAAGGATACCGCCAGACATGCATCCGATGAGGCTGACCCTGGCAACAGATTGGGTGCTGCTAGGAACAGGGAGCTTGGCTGAGAAATAGTAATTCCTCACTCACCAGGAGAGGCTAATTTCTGATTGTGTGTTCTTAATTGACATTAAGATAAAACAGGCCAGGTGTGGTGACGTGGGCCTGTAGTCCTAGCTCCTGGAGAGGCAGAGGCAGGAGGATCACCAGAGCCCAGGAAGTCAAGGCTGCGATGAGGCATGATCACGCTGTTGCACTCCAGCCTGGGTGGCAGAGCAAGACCCTGTCTTTAAAAACAAAACAAAATTAAAGTCAATAAAAAAGCTTTGAGGGCTTGGAAGTAAAAGTCCAAAGTGGTTTACCAGGGTGAACCCTGTAATCCAGGAGGAATATTAAATGTTTGATTTAGAATGTTTTGAAATTTCAGTATCTTCAAAAATGTGTACTTTTGTGACTGAGGATTTGTTTATTGGAATTGGTCCATTTTCTATATTTATGATAGTTTATTTTTACAGGTGATACTCTCTGGAATCATAGGATTAACAACTTGGAAAAGGCCTATGATACTCCTGGTATGTACTGATCTTATAAATTGCTACCCTTTATAAAATGTGCTATGTAGGAAGTCTGTTCATATAAACCACTGAAGAAATGCTTAAGCTTCCTTGTTCATTAAAAAAATAAGTTAACAGTAGATAATATTAGAAGTCAGATGATAATAACAAGTAAGTAAGATAATAATTTTGCTGGTTTTCTGATTCACTTTAAGCTCCTTAAGTACCCAGTGCTATACAAGTGTCTTTAGTTCCAGCATTAAACCCATCCTAAAGATAGAATTTTTAAAAAACTACTTACTATGGGCAGTTTTAAATATACACAGTAGTGGAGGGAATAATATAATAAACTCCCTGTACCCATTGCCCAGGTTCCATAATGATTAACTTCCAGCCAATCTTTATAGCTATACTCCCACTCATTTTCTCTCATATTCCTTTTTCTCTATATTCTTTCTATTTATTATTATTATTATTATTATTATTTTTGAGATGGAGTCTCACACTGTTGCCCGGGCTGGAGTGCAGTGGCACAATCTCAGCTTGCTGTAACCTTTGCCTCCTGGGTTCAAGCAATCCTCCCAGGTAGCTGGGATTATAGGTGCCCGCCACTGCGCCCAGCTAATTTCTTGTATTTTTAGTAGAGATGGGGTTTCACTGTGTTGGTCAGGCTGGTCTCAAACTCCTGACCTCATGATCCTCCCGCCTTGGCCTCCCAAAGTGCTGAGATTACAGACGTGAGCCACCAAGCCTGGCTGTTATATTCTTTTTTTTTTTTTTTTTTTTGACACAGTCTCACCCTGTCGCCCAGGCTGGAGTGCAGTGGCACGTTCTTAGCTCATCGCAACCTCTGCCTCCCAGATTTAAGCAATTGTCATGCCTCAGCCTCCTGAGTGGCTGAGATTACAGGTGTGCACCAACATGCCTGGCTAATTTTTGTATTTTTAGTAGAGATGGGGTTTCACCATGTTGGCCAGGCTGGTCCCAAACTCCTGATCTCAAGTGATCCACCTGCCTTGGCCTTCCAGAGTGTTGAGATTACAGGCGTGAGCCACCGCGCCTGGCCTCCTCTATATTCTTTTGAAGCAGATCTCATATATTAATCATGAATATATGACTTTTTATTGTTATAATGTTTGAGTTGAACAACCTTGGAATTTTGTTGCATAGATTTGCTATATTATCTCTTTATCGCATAAATATTATATTCTCTTGGAAATATAGACATATACTGGTGATTTTATCCTTTTTTTTGTTATTGAGGTAAAATTTATACAGCAAAATGAATCATTTTAAAGAATATGATCAGTGGCATTTTTAGAACATTTCCAATGTTCATCCTTTGTTTTTATTTGCTATGTCATTTTGATTCAGGGACTGTAAACTTATCATGTACAGTTCTAAATGGTAAGTTTAGAACTTATCATTTAAAGTGAATCAAAATAGACAATGCTAATGGAGTTTCCAACTTTTAAAGATAAAATAGAGGCTCTAGGAAATTAGATTTGAATTGTGGTATACTTAAAATTTTTTTCTTTATAGTATCTCTTATTTTTATTTGTCTCATCCATCTTGAAATGGAGTTAAATAATTTTCTAAAGTCATTTTGTATATATGCTTAATAGTTCATCTTAAACAGATTGTTGTTTGCTAGGCAACGGGCAATCAGTGCAAAACTCCTTAAATTTTTAAATACAAAGAGAAGAAGCACATTGCGGAATCTTTGTGTGTCAGAATAATTAATGGATCCCAATACTGTGATGGTCTTGAAAAACTAACCTGAAGTGGTTTTAGGCCCACAAGATGACATAGGCAACATTTTACATCTCCATCAATGATTGTATTTCATGAAATTCCTTTAATAATTTTGGAAATAATCAATTTTTAACATACCATTTTAATATATTAAACAGCAGGATGAGAGAAAATGAGACTTTGGATGAGTTGTATAGCCTGTGTTATAAGTGGCGAAAATTTGTTTCACAATAACTCTCTAGGTTTACAGTCTCTGTGAAAAATTTTGGTTAGTGTTTAGTGTTTATACGAATATTTGGTAACAGGAATCTCCTTTGCACTGTCTTTTTCCATTGAGTCAATATTAAATTGCTCAGTAATGCAAATCTCCAGTATCTAAATTGAATTAAAAGGAGGAAATCTTCAATGGTATTTGTACTTTGAAAATTCCAAATGATGAAGAGAGTAGAAGTGTGTTCTGGATAGATTCAAGAAAGTATACTTATTAAGACATTTATTTGACCTTGTTGTCTTTTAAAAAGCTGCCTCACATATTTATTATGTAAGCTTAAGCAGCCTTAAATGAAAATGGCCCTGTCTTATTACATTCTTATCCATTTATTTCTCATCTTTGTTAAGTATATGCATTTTGTCACAAAGTTGTAACCAGTGTGTACATACTATGTCCTGCACTGCTTTTTCTGTTTAATGTAAAATTAAGTTACTCTCAGGTTTCCATGTATGAGGAGTCTACATGCTTATCATTTAAAACTGTAAGCAGGCTTCTGCCTTATTTCTATGTCATCATCAGTTTTTACCCTATTGTTGGACATTTGAGCTTCTATATTTTGGCTGCTATGAGTTATGTACTTAGAAGTCATATAGAGATTGTCTTGAAATGTTAATTAGCATCAATTTATAAAGAAGATAAATTAATTTGTAGGGATTCTACAAGGGAAAACTTTCTATCTCTTGATAATTGGAGACTTAGTCAATATCATAAATGAAAAATCCTCAGTTCATATGTATCTTTTTTTTTTTTTTTTGAGAGAGGGTCTTGTTCTATTGCCCAGGCTGGAGTGTGGTGGCGTGATCACTGCTCATTGCAGCCTCAAACTCCTAGGCTCAAGGGATCCCCCCAGCTTAGTCTCCTGAGTAGCTGGGACTACAGGTGTGTGCCACCACACCCAGCTAATGTTTAAATTATTTTTGCAGAGATGGGAGTCTCACAACATTACCCAGGCTGGTCTCGAACTCCTGGGCTCAAGTGATCTTCCCACCTCAGCTTCCCAAAGTTCTGGGATTACAGGTGTGAGCCACTATGCCTGGCTCACATGAATCTTAATAGTATACCATTATAACTCATGCCAGATGCTTATGTTATGTTAAAAAATGGAAAAATGCCAGTCAGATATTCCTAGCACATCCTTTTGAGAGTGACATCACTGTGTGCAAGCCACTGAACTCTTCTGAGCCTAGTTTTCTTTTTGGCACAGAGGGGATAATTTAGTGATACCAAGGGAAGTTCTACCCTACCCCTCCCTTAATGGATATTTTTTCTCCATTCCGCCCCCTCCAAGCCCCTCTGCCTCAGTTTCCCAAGTTTAGGGACTGTGCCATTGCATGCTTTTTGGCGGGAGGCCATGCTCCATTAGGGCAGCCAGAGGACCCCATGGGCCTGGCTGATTAGAGTTCTGTCCCCTTCGCCTTCTCATCCATACTGTAGGCTCAGGGGCACCTTCTGACTTGGGACTTTCACCCCCTAGCTAGTTGCTTGGCTGGCGCCTTCTCTTCTGGCTCTCAGTTCAGCAGTCACTTCCTGCCAGAGGCCTTTCCTGACCACTCTGATTGCAGTGGCTCCTGCCTTGCCCCTAGCCATATCCCAGCACTGAATTACTGGCTTTGTGGTCTGTGATTAGCCTATGTACCTTACATTTGTTGCCCCTCTCCCCAGACTATAGTCAGTTCCATGAGGACAAGAGTCTTGTCTTTTTCACTCTCTTTCTCTAGGGCCAATGTGGTCAATACACATTTGTTGTTGACTGTGGAGTTAATTCGACAGCCAATAAGAAATTTAGGTCCTGGGTGAATTCTCACGGTTTCTTTTATTTTTGTCTTAAATTTCTCTCACTTGCATTTGTTCTCCAGAATCTTGTATTCATTGCTTTTGAACTTCAAGGTTGTCAGGGAGTGTTTTGGTGGTGGAGGTTTGGAGGGGAAGGATACTCTTTTTCAGGGCCCTTGGAGAGGCAAGCTCTCCTTGGAGAGGCAAGCTGTCCTTGTTTTTAGTTGTTCACATCAGTCTAGAACACATGAATATTCCCTTTTGAGAACCATTTGCATTTGGGCTTCCTCTTTTGTGGTTGTTACCTTGATAACATCAGGTTTTTTACTGGGTTGAACAAAGAAGGGTCGCTGTGACCTAGTTCCTTCAAACACGAGTTTTCATGGAAATTCAGGGTTGGAAGCCTTCATTTACTGGGTCATGTTTCTTATACTAACATACTCGTGTGTTCAGAACAAAAATGATCATATTGGAAAATAGTTGCTAAATATTTGTAGCTATTTATGGCTATGACTAAGAATAAGCTAGGAAGTATGGGTGCGTGTGTGTGTGTGTGTAGTATTCTAGGTTGTGTGTTTTCCATGAAGAGCTAACATTTTCCATTTTTAAATAATATTTTATTTCTTCTAGACATCATTCCTCTTTCATTCTAAGAAAATGTTCTGTAAGTGTTTATAAATGACGGACAATGCTAGAAACAGCCTCAAAGATTGTCTAGTCTAGGCACCTCAGTTAGAAAACAGAACGATCTTAATAAGATTTTTTAAAAAATTTTTCTTTTGTGGTACAGGCATTTTTAGTGGCAGGTATTTTTCCTTGGTGGTACATTTAGTAAGAATTGCTGCTGTGAATGTCCACCTAGCTCTTTGCCTATATTTTTGGTTCCTTATGAAGTGGTGATGTGAGCTTTGTTATCTGTTTTCTTGTCAATTAGATGGGATAAGTACGACCTAAAAATGATAAAGGGACAGCTCCATTCTTTAGCATCAACAACGAAGGTTCTTCCCCAGTGATGTTCTCGGGGCACATATGTGTGGCTTATTCCCAACTGTGGCTCCTGTTGATTTGTACCCCAGACCAAGAATAAATAGATGAGGGTAAATGTATTGGCTATTGGTCTTTCAGTTTATTTTCTAACTTCAAGATTATGGTATTTAGGATAAAACCTCATTACCTTAAGAGACTACAAAATGGCTTAAGGTATGCTTAATTTTTTTTTTTTTTTTCATCTAAGAGTCCATATAGGCTAGGTTGGTAAGATAGTTCAGCTCACAAAGCCATTTGGGGAGCTAGGAATTTTTCCTCTTATTGTGTCTTGGATGGAGAGTCATAGAATACTTACTTTGTCAAAAGTCAGAAATAGTTTTAGGTGGATTATGCTGTGAGACAGATTGTGGTCTTTTCTTTCCTGAGGATATGGAGAGCTGGAGGGGTCAGAATACCTATGTGCAGTTTTTGAAGCTCTCTGACTTTGGCAGTTGAGTTCTTTGAAGTACATTTCAATAAATTGAAATGAACCCTTGTTTGATAGTTCACAAAACCTGGATTTTAATGCTGACACGTTACCACTGATTGTCAGGTGATCTTGGGGAAATCTCTTGACCTAAAAGTCAAGAGATTTTCCCAAGGTCTAAACCAATAAATGCTTAGATCAAAATAATATTTTAAGATTCCTTCCAACTCTCATATTATAGATTTCCAGAGTCCTCTTTAGTTACCTCGATGGTATTTTAATTCCAGATGGAC
Source organism: Theropithecus gelada (assembly GCF_003255815.1). NCBI lineage: Eukaryota > Metazoa > Chordata > Mammalia > Primates > Cercopithecidae > Theropithecus > Theropithecus gelada. Next base: position 82,825,281 of record NC_037683.1, read on the forward strand.
ATTTCAACTGGTCATTATAAGCTCCTTGTATATAAACTGAAATACTATGATTATTTCACTCTGTGTTTTTTAAGGCATAAAATGGAAGACTCTTCTTACTCTTCAGAATTATTAGTAATACATTCTTGCATGTATATAATGCTTAAGAATTTTCCAGGTTCTTTCATATAACTTTTCTCATGGCAGATATTATTCCTTTTATGTGGATAAGAGAATATGAGCTCAGGAGTTAATATTAGCTCAGGCTTGTCCAGTTCACAATGAGTGGAATGATTATTAGAAAGAACCCAGGGATTTGGGCTCCTAGTTCATTGCTTCTTGCATTGTAACATTTTACCACCTCCTCCATTAGCCAATCAGTAGCCATCTCATTGTGGTCAACAGTGGCTTTTTTGTGGTGTAGAATATAAATTAAATAAGCTGTTGTCTTATTTGTGAATGTCCAATTCTTTTTCAAGATCTGAAGTGGCAAACATTTTGGGAATTTTATCTTTCACTCAAAAGAGCCAGAGGCAGAAACGACCAAGGTAACACAAGGTGTAGTTTTGAGTCTCAGTCCTATCAATTTCAATCAATCAGTGGCCAAGGAAACGATCTAATTTGTACGCTCATCTGTACAGTGGGAGTATACCCGTTCCTCAGGATCATAATGCACATTGAAACTAAACTGTACAATGGGATTTAAGGCTGTGTAAACACGTTATGAATTATTTTTTAATCGTTCATTGAGAAAATCTCCAAGAGAATATCTGGCCCCTCAATTTGATGTGTCATTATGTAACAACCCATGGTAGAAAAATGTGCACTTAGGTATTGTGAAGGCATCTTAGGCTGGGTTCAGGCTTCTCTGTGATCACAGTGCATTTAGTCTGTTGGCAACAGATCTTTGGTTTCTCCCCCTGATCACCTTCTCCCAGGAACTGTGCATTGGGTAAGAACTTGGAATCCTCAGAAATTGAAAGCAGTCTTGGGTAGTTCATCTACAGTTAGAATCAAGACCTGGGCAGTACCTTGTTTTGCAGACTGACCTAAGCCAATTTGGGTATGCTTTAATTAGTGGGTTTAATTAGGTAATTGCCAAAGCTTAGAAGTAACCTTTCTGCCAAGTTAATTGTTCAAATGAAGTTGATTCTCAGATCAAATTCTGCTATCCATACACTTATTGCTATCCATCAGACAAAAAAATTGTTCATGCCCTTTGTTCTGAAGCTTAAAGTATAGAGAGTTGAGATTTGTATCATGCTTACAAAATAGGGTGTGTGAACAATGTTTTGTCTCTCATTTTCCTATTCACTTGTCTTGAATACCACTGTGGATTCCTTGAAAACCTGTTGACCAAGCAAAGCTAAGTTTATGAGACCCACTTCAGTAAGGGAGAGCAGCTCTTTGTCAGTTCTCAGAAGGGATGAGCCAAAGAGAGGATATTTACAGGGTTTTAGAGCCCCTGCTGGATGATTGGTTTTTTTGAGACAGGGTCTCACTCTGTCACCCAGGCTTCTAAGTGAAATGGCACCATCACAGCTCACTGCAGCCTCAACCTCCCTGGCTCAGGTGATCCTCCCACCTCAGCCTCAGCCTCCTGAGTAGCTGATGTTGAAAAGGTAATCATTAGCTTGGTCAACATCGCTAGTCACTAGGGAAATGAAAATCAAAACCACAATATCAAAACATCATGTAATATACCTTTAATATAAACAATTAAACATGAGAGCCCATTTTTAACATCCATTATGCTAATTAAACAAGCTAATAATTTCATCAATGGCATCTCATTTGCATATTCACTCTGCTAATTTAGCAAAATCAGTTGGGTGTTGCTGGGAGATCAAGATAAGGGAAGCAAGCTTTTGGAGTTTGGCCTTCCTCATAAATGCTAGCTGACCATCCTGGAATATGAATTCTTGACTATCCTTGGGTGTAGCTTGGACCAACCAATGTGCACATACATAATATCACACTGCCAGTGCTAAAATGCATTATAGACTATTTTGTGATTTAAAAGTAATGGCAAAAACCGCAATTACTTTTGCACCAAATCTAATAGTAGTACATATGTATTTGGGTTGCTTAAGGGAGCCCTCTGACCAGTCCTGCATCCAGGTTGTCTGAGCCCAACAGACTACAGTGATCAATTTCTGAATATGACTATGAGAAAATTCTCAAATTATGAATGATTCAGACCAAGAGGGGAGACCACTTTGAGTTGGGGAACATCTTAAAATTCATGTGTTGTCAAGAAATGTTGCAGAATAATGTGTACGGTCCTATCTGTGTGTGTGTGTGTGTGTGTGTGTGTAGTGTATGTTAAAAAACACCAAGTGATCATACATGTGTGTTTGTAGTTACAGGGAAAATTTCTGAAAAGATATATGAGAAATTGTTTACAGTGGGCCCCTCTGTGGAGTGAAATGAGAATGGGAAGGAGGAAGATTTTTCTTGCTCTCCAATTTGTATTTGGAGGAAATAGTGCCGTATTGTGTGAAGAGGAGACTTTTAGTTATCTTTTGTTTGATTTTTGCCACCCTGTACCTGCAATGTCTGAATTCCCTTTTTGGAGTTGGTGTCTCTGCCTTTGTGTGCATCTTGGTGAGCCGTGGGGCCCTGCCTCCAGCGATGCAGCTTCTGAGGACGCGTGCTTATGTTTCTGAATGCCAGCAGCCAGCCTGTGAGCCCATGACCTCTACCTACCAGAGCTCTAGCCCAGGACTCTGAATCTGGAGCCGTGGATGCGCTGTAGCCCTGGGGCCACTTGGAACTTACTGGGCAAAGGAGGCAGCTTGTGTCCAAGGCTGACAACAAGGGACCTGGTTTTCCTGTGGCATGACCTTCCTAGAAGTTCCGGCTCCCAGGTTCTTTGGCTCCTTCCTGGGTTCCTGGGCCTCGTTCTTGTGGATTCTGTGAGCTACCTGATAGTCTTGCAAGGAATTCCTTTTCTTCTTAAATAGCCTGAGTTGGTTTCTCTTGTTCCTAACATAATCAAGAACCCTGAATGCTTAAGACCATGATTTTTCTTCTGTGAATATTACTTTTATAATAATTAAAAATACTTCAAACTAAATAGATTCATTTTTAAACATTTGGACACTTACGGTAACTCAGTTGAAAAACAAGAAATCCGGTGGGCATGCAAAGTAGATGGATTGGTGGTGAGCTCAGCATTGGTGGGAAGTGTCGGGTGAAGGAGACTGGGTCGGGGTGTCAGGGCATGGGTGGTGGTAGAATTGGGTCTTATGAGCTGTAATCTCTCAATGATGATATCAAAGAGTTTCCTGGTAAAGGTCTTCTGTGAAGAGAAAGTAATGATCTCTAAATGGGCATTCTGTGTTAGCAGGCATTCTGCACATTGAAGGAGAGGAAAGAGTATAGATTTGGGTCAGACCCAGATCTGACCTGGGTCCTGTAGTTAGTCGTATCATTTGGCGTAATACTTTACCCCTCGGAGACTGTTTCTCATTTATTTCATATTTATAGTTATATATCTAAATCTATTATCTCTCTATTTATCCATCTACCTATATCTTAAATACACCACAGTGATATTTTATAATTTAGTAGGTGCCTTTTAAGAGGGAAAACATTTTTTATTAAAAAAATGGGAGTTCATTAGGCTTCTTACTCTTTTTTGAAAATTTTTATCTTTTGAGACGGAGTCTCGCTCTGTCGCCCAGACTGGAGTACAGTGGCACAATCTTGGCTCACTGCAACCTCTGCCTCCCAGATCCAAGGGATTCTCGTGCCTCAACCTCCTGAGTAGCTGGGATTACAGGCACGCACCGCCATACCTCGCTTAATTTTTGTATTTTTGGTAGAAATGGGGTTTCACCATCTTGGCCAGGCTGGTCTTGAACTCCTGACCTCAAGTGACTTGCCCGTCTCAGTCTCCCAAAGTGCTGGGATTACAGGTGTGAGCCACTGTGCCTGGCCTACCTTCTTATTCTTATTAAAAATAATTAGACCTCTTCATTTATCCCACACCTAAACCTGACTTACACTCCACACAAATAACACTTTTTTTTTTTTTTTTTGAGATGGAGTCTCACTCTGTTGACCAGGCTGGAGTGCAGTGGTGGCGATCTTGGCTCACTGCAGTCTCTGCCCCCTGGGTTCAAGCGATTCTCCTGAGTCAGCCTCCTGAGTAGCTGGGATTATAGGTACGTGCCACCATGCCCGGCTAATTTATGTATTTTTAGTAGAGACAGGGTTTCACCACGTTAGCCAGGCTGGTCTCGAACTCCTGACCTCAGTTGATTCACCTACCTAGGCCTCCCTGAGTGCTGGGATTACAGGTGTGAGCCCCTGCGCCTGGCCAGAAATAACATTTTAAACACTTTCTGGTTTTAGCATTCTTGGTGGTTGTCCCACCTTGTTAAAAGTGAGGAATTTGCCACGGTTAATGTTAACCCACTTCCCTCCTTTCTTGTTTTTTAAAAAGTTATTTTTGTTACTCCTATTAATGACTTTATTGTTGTAGATAATATTATAAGCTTCTATTTCTTAATTTCTGAACTTTGGATAGTATCTTTTGACCCTCTCTTATATAAGATAAAGAAATTATGACTTTTCTTTACTTCTTACCCTGCTTTCCCAGTTTTTGATCGTGACATTATTATTTTATGTTGTCAGTGTCTTAACATTTACATTTTGCTCTTAAACTATATTATATAATTCAAACTTTGCCTATAAATTGTTTCTCAGATAATGAAAACTGCTAATGGCATTTATTAGATTCTTTATTTCCAGATTCACCTGAGGCCTTGGTATAAGGGATGCCAACATTCCAGTGTCTGTGTTAGACTATCTAAGCAGGGCTTGCAAAGCTGCTGGGTGAAAACCAGTTTTGCAACCCTTAGCTGATCTCCATCTCCCAGCCTAGAAAAAGATTAGGGATTAAAGAGACAAATGTTTTGGTGAAACTTAGTGAATTGCTGTGGCATTTTGAGTTCCACCTTCTCATGGGGGAAAGGGGGAGTATTTAAAGATAAACAATTGGAGAATATGATAGGGATTCTTTGGTGTTTGACTGGACCTTTGTTGCTATGCCTGGGGATTCTAAAGGATGGATTGGAGCACCATGTGGCCTCAGAGTTAAAGCCTGTAGTTGGAAAATAACTCTATGTTCATAGACTAAGCCCAACCAGATGGGCCTCCCAGGAAATAGCAGGCGTGGAGTGAGCTCACATCCTGCCCAGAGAGGCCATAGAGAGTGAGTGGACTACAGCAGAAGGAGGCTCGGCCTGGATGCTCAGGTTAAGGGAGCTGGAAGCTCAGCAGTAGGTATCTCTGAGGAGCCAATGCAAGCTCCATTCCAGAGAGATTCCCCTGTAAACACTTGCCAAGTCCCAACATAACAGGCAGGTGAACTCTCCCTGCCCCTTACCTTGCTTACCAACATGGCTTTGGCCTTCCCCACACTCCCTTCTATCTAAAATGACCCAACTCTGTTGTAGGGGGAGCAGTAGACCCACGCGGAAAAAGGGAAACAGAGCAGATTGAGGCCATTCCCTTGCCTTCCCACAGCAGGCTTGCTCCCTGCCTAGAGTAATAAGCCTGATGGCAGAGAGAGAAACTTGCATTCAAATGAAATTCCAAGTTTTGACTGGGACACAGACTTGGACATTGTAATTACTGAAATGAGTTGTTTTGTGACTTGAAGTGACTGGAGGACGTTTTGTACCTGATATTGATCAGAGAAGTCATGGTCCTGGACTCAAATTTCATCTTAAACAATCAGGAATAATGAGCCCTACAGAGTGGCCTTGAACAACATTGCAGCAAGGAAACAAAGTGGTTTTCTGTTGACCTGCATAAGCCCTGCTTGTTCAAGGGACCAGCTACATTTACTGCAACACCAGGAAGAATGATTGACACTAAAGAGAAGGAAATGTAATTCCATGTTATTCAAAGGAAGACTGTTTCCTTTGCCAAGTCAAATGCATTATTTTTTCTTATTCTCTAGTATGTTCTTGGTATCATGCCACATTCTAGGTTGCTTCATGTTTGGACCATGACTTTGATGTATATCTTTATATTTTTCTCAGAGGTTCTAAATGATTCTTTTCTTTCTTTCTTTTTGTTGACAAAAAGACACCTAATCTCGGAGATCATCTACTTGCTGCTTCTGTCTTTTGTTTTTTTTTAAGACAGGATCTCACTCTCACCCAGGCTGGATTGCAGTGGCGTGGACACGGCTCACTGCAGCCTCAACTTCCTGGGGTCAAGTGATCCTCCCACCTCAGGCCAAGTAGCTGGGACTACAGACATGTGCCACCATGCCCAGCTAATTTTTTTCATTTAATTTTTTGCAGAGTCAGGGTTTTACCATTTTGCCTAGGCTGGTCTTGAACTCCTGAGCTCAAGTGATCTGCCCACCTTGGCCTCCCAGAGTGCTGGGATTACGGGTGTGAGCCACCATGCCCATTCTGCTGCTTTTTTCTTTATTCAGATGTAGTTGACATACCAAAAAGTTCACACATTTAAAGCATACAATTCAATGGATTTTTCACATATTCCCAGATCTATGCAAACTTCACTACTATCAATTATGGAATATCTTCATCACCCTCCAAAAAAATCTGTCATTCCTGATTTCCTTTCAACACTTTCAGCCCCAGGAAACCACTAATGTACTTTTTGTCTTCATAGATTTGCCCATTCTGGATATTTCAAATAACTTGAATCATACAGTATGTGATCCTTTGTAACTGACTTCTTTCAGTTAGCATATTTTTTAGCTTAATATTTTTAAGGTTCATCCATGCTATAGTATCTGTCAGTACTTTTCCCTTTTTATTGCTGAATAATATTCCATTATGTGGATATGTCACGTTTTATTTATTTATTCATCAGTTGATGGACATTTCCACTTTGGCTATTAGGAATAATGCTGGGCCAGGCATGGTGGCTCATGCCTGTAATCGCAGCACTTTGGGAGGCTGAGGTGGGTGGATCACCTGAGGTCAACAGTTTGAGACTAGCCTGGCCAACATGGTGAAACTCTGTCTTTACTAAAAATACAAAAATTAACAAGGCATGGTGCGGGCACCTGTAATCCCAGCCACTCAGAAGGCTGAGGTAGGGGAATTGCTTGAACCCAGGAGGTGGAGGTTGCAGTGAGCCAAGATTGCACCATGCTACTCCAGCCTGGGTGCCAAAAAAGTGAAACTCCATCTGAAAAAAAAAAAGAAAAGGAAAGGAAAAAAAAGGAATAATGCTGCTATGAACATTAATGTACATTTTTTTTGTGTGTGTATATGTTTTCATTTCTCTTGGGTATATGTATACGGGTGGAATTGCTGACTCATATGGTAACTACATGTTTAACATTTTGAGAAATTGCTAAACTGTTTTCAAAGTGGCTGTCATTTTATATTTCCACCAGCAGTGTTTGAAGGTTCTAGTTTCTCCACAATTTTGGCAACACTTATCGTCTGTTTTTTTTGATTGTGGCCATTTTTTGGAGTGTGACGTGGCATCTCATTGTGATTTTGATTTGATGTTCAGCATCTTTTTATGTGTGTATTGGCCATTTGTACATCATCTTTGGAGAAATGTCTACTCAGATCCATTGCCCATTTAAAATTGGTTACTTGTCTTTTTATTATGAGTCCTTATCAGATACAGAGGCTCCCTACTTACAGTGGGGGTTATGTCCAGATAAACTCATCATAAATTGAAAATACTGTAAGTGAAAAATGTATTTAACACACCTAACTTACTGAGCATCATAGCTTAGCCTAGCTTACTTTAAACAAACTCAGAACATGTACATTAGCCAACAGTTGGGCAAAGTCATCTAACACAAAGCCTATTTTATAATAAAGTATTACATATCTCATGTAATTTATTGAATACTGTACTGAATATGAAAAATGGAATAGTTGTATGGATATTTGAAGTACAGTTTCTACTGAATGGGTATGGCTTTCACACTGTTTTAAAGGCAAAATATTATGGGGTGAACCATTGTCAAGTTGGGGACTGTCGGATATGATTTGCAAACATTTTCTTTGATTCTCTGGATTGTCTTTTTACTTTCTTGATGATGCCCTTTGAAGCACAAAAGTTTACAATTTTGAAGTTCAGTTCATCTATTTTTAACTTTGTAGCTTACACTGTTGTATTTAAGCAGGGCTTTGTCTAGCCCAAGGTCATGAACGCTTACTCCTATAAATTTTTTCTAAGATTTTTATTATTTAGCTGTTTTGCTTAGGTCTTTCATTTTTTTTTGAGTTAATTTTTGCATATGGTGTGAGGCAGGGGTCCAAGTTTATTCTTTTGCATGTGGATATACAGTTGCCCCAGCACCATTTGTTACAAAGACTCTTCTTTCCCCATTGAATTATCTTGACACCTTTGTTGAAAATAAGTTAACCCTAAGTATGAGGTTTATGTATCTGGCTTCTTGAACATGTTCTTTTTCCTAGTTGTTCCACTTTCCCTTTTGGATGTTTCTTGTTAAGACCACTCACTTCCTGTTCTAGTCTGGACTTAATTGTTTTCTGGCCTGCTGCACAGATGTCATCTGAATATTTCTTTTCATTGTATTCTTAAATTAGATCCATTGTTTCTTAGGTCTCATGCATTCTTTTTCTTTGGGTTCCTTTTTCATTTGCCAGAGAACATTCTCAAATAATAATTTTCAGAAAGAATTGAGAGAAGACAGCTCTCTCAGGGTTTGAACACCTTGATGTGTTTTTGTTTTCACCCTCTCACCTGAATAATAGTTAGGCTGGATATAGAATCCTGGGTTCAAAATAATTTTTCTTCCAAAAAATGAAGTCATTGCTTGATGCTTTTGTCATAGATGAGAATCTTGATGCTGATCTGATTGTTGTTCCTTGGTAGAAAACCTTTTTCTTTTTCTATCCGGAAGCTTTTAAGATTTTTTTTTTCCTTGAAAATCAATAAAATTTGATTTTCAAAAAGATAAAATCATGAGTCTCAGGCAAATATAAAAAGAACATGACTGATTAACGAGGGAGCACTGGTTCAAAGAGCATTTGAGAAACTAAGCATTTATTGGCAATGTTGGGAGAAGATTGCTGGGATAGACACAAAACTGGTTAATGTACTGCAAAGCCATAAACTGTAACTTCTGAAGTTCCAATTGAACAGAACCTTATTTTCATCTCTACTGAAATAACATCTACAACTTAAACTCTGTTCCTACAGATGTTAAGTAGCTGTTTCAATAAGTAGATTACCCAGTAATCTCTTCTACCTGTTTTCAAGTTTCAGATAATTTTTCAGGGTCTTCTGAAGTTACATGAAGTTATGTCTAGGTGGAGTCTTTCCTCCTTCATCCTTTTGAGTATTTGGTGAGCTTTTGTGATTTGAATATATGTGCCTTTCTTCAACACTGAGAATTTTTCTTGTTTCTCTGATGATGATGATGATGATGATGATGATGATGATATGATGATTGTGATCATTATCATTATTTTGAGGCGGAGTTTCACTCTGGCCCCCAGGCTAGAGTGTAGTGGCATAATCTTGGCTCACTGCAGTCTCTGCCTCCCAGGTTCAAGCGATTCTCCTGCCTCAGCCTTCGGAGTTGCTGGGACTACAGGCATGCACCAACACACTCAGCTAATTTTTGTATTTTTAGTAGAGACGGCGTTTTGCCTTGGCCAGGCTGGTCTCAAACTGCTGACCTCAAGTGATCCATCTGCCTCGGCTGCCCAAGTGCTGGGATTACAAACGCGAGCCACTGTACCCAGCCTCCTTGATTATTTTCTTCCCTCCATTTGCTCTGTTCTTTCCTTCTAGAACATCTAAAAATCAGATGTTGGACCTCTTGGATTGAACCTCTTTGTTTCTTAACTTTTCAGAGTTTCACATTTCTGTTTGTCTTTTTAATGTATTTTCTTAATTTTTGCTCCTGCCATTCTATTGAAGTGTTTGACAATTATTTTTTTTAATGTTGAAGAACACTTTTTTGATCTGATTTATTCTTTTTCTTAGCAGCTGTTCTTGTGTTATTATGCTGTATTTTTTTCCTATTTGAAGATACATATTACATATATTTAACATTTTTCTATTCTCTGAGTAATCTGTTTTCTTTTTTGGGATCAGTGATTCTGGTTGACATCTAGGTCCTTATTTTTTGTATTGTTAGTTTTTTTTCTTTTTTTGAGACAGAGTCTCGCTCTGTTGCCCAGGCTGGAGTGCAGTGGCACCATCTCGGCTCACTGCAACCTCTCCACCTCCCAGGTTCAAGCAATTCTCCTGCCTCAGCCTCTCAAGTAGCTGGGATTATAGCCATGTGCCACCACACCTGGCTAATTTTTGTATTTTCAGCAGAGACTGAGTTTCTCCATGTTGGCCAGGCTGGTCTCGAACTCCTAACCTCAGGTGATCTACCCTCCCGGCCTCCCAAAGTGCTGGGATTATAAGCGTGAGCTACTGCGTCCAGCCATGTTGTTAGATTTTTGAATGTCTGTTGATCCTTGATCATTCATTCTAGTCATAACTAAAGAGCTAGATTGGTAATATTTACAATAATATTTGCAATCATAACAACAACACATAACTGAGATGCACGTACTAAGCGACTAATCACATGAGGTGTTATTAGTATCCTCATTCTGAGGAAACCAAGACACAGAGAGGTTAAGTGATTTGCCTAGGTCATATAGCTAGAAGTGGCAGAGCTGGGCTGCGGTTCCAGCAGGTCTGTCTCTGGAGTCTTTCTTCTAATCACTACCTGGTTCCATAGCAGGCTTGTTTGGGAGGCCAGCTAGCTGTCTGAGAGCTCTGTGCAGCTTAATGGGCCATAGCGATTGATAGGCTTCATTTTAGTGTGTGCTTGAGAGAAGCAAGCCGATGACCCCCAATATGCCAAAAAGAAGAAGACAAGGCTGGATGTGGTGGCTCATGCTTGTAATCCCAGTACTTTGGAAGGCCAAGGTGGGAGGATCATTTGGGGCCAGGACTTTGAAACCAGCCTGGGCAAAAGAACTAGATCCCCATCTCTACAAAAACGTAAAAAATTAGCTGGACATAATGACACATGCCTGTAGTCCCAGCTGCTTAGGAGGCTGAGGCAGGAGGATCACTTGAGTCCAGGAAACTGAGGCTGCAGTGAGCCATGATTGCACCACTGCAGTCCAGGCTGGGTGACAGAGTGAGACCGTACCTCTAAGAAAAATAAAAGTAAAAGAAGATAACACCGCACCAGGACCCCTGTACCCCAAGGCAGATTATTTCACTCTCTCAGAGTGAAGTTCACTAGTACTTGCTGGTGGACAAATGCTTGTACTCTCTATTACTTTTGCATCTTTGAAAGTCTCTTCAATATTTTTTCAATGTTTTATTATGAAAATTCTCAACAGAACAGTTGAGCAAATAGCACAATAAACTCTGATATGCCCTTCACTTGAATTCCAATGCCATTAACATTTTGCCACATTTGCTATGTCTCTATATAAATAGATATTCTATATTCAACTATTCAAAGTTGCAGATTTCGTGGTGATTCACCCCTATATGCTGTAGGAAGCACCTTCTAAAGATAAAACGTTCTCTGCATCACCATAATAACATGATCATGTTATTAAAATCTTTCTTATAATTTTCCTAATAAATTTCCTAATGTCATCTAATACTCAGCCTACGTTTAAATTTCCCCACTTGGTTCAAAATCTTTAAATAACTTTTCTTAATCAAAATCTTTGTAACTGAAGTATGATTTGTGCACATTTCTGTAGGTATAATGTGCAAAAAAGTCCACGATTCTATCAAGGTTTGCTTATGGCATTTAATTAGTCTGTCTCTTTAGTCTTTTGTGTTCTAGAATACTCTTCTTTTTCCTTTTTTTCTTTTTGTAGGAATTAGTGAAGAGATTACTCCAATTGGCTTATATGTTATTATTGTCCTTCTTTTTCTTCTTTGATATGAAAATTTCAAATATACTCCAAAGTTGAGAGAAATACAAAAATCCCCATGTACGCATTGCCCAGCTACAGCAATCAACACATGTCCAGGCCTGTCTCATCTGAACCCCTATTTCCCTTCTCTTTTGCCACTGGATTATTTTGAAATAAATTTCAGCCTTGACAACATTTAATCCTTAAATATTTTAGTATATATTTATAACAGATACATAATTTGTCAGACTTATCAAGTATCTAGGCATTGCCTTACATATTTTTTAAATAATTGGTTTGTTTTAATTTGACCCATATTGCACTTAGCTGATATGTCTCTTAAGTTTCTTTTAATCAGTAAGTCCCTCTTTCTCTTGTTTTCTCTGTTGCAACTTTTTTTTTTTTTTTTTTGAGATGGAGTCTTGCTCTGTCGCCCAGGCTGGAGTGCAGTGGTGCCATCTTGGCTCACTGCAACCTCTGCTTCCTGGGTTCAAGTGATTCTCCTGCCTCAGTCTCCCTGAGTAGCTGGGATTACAGTCTTCCTGAGTAGCATGCCCACCACCATGCCCAGCTAATTTTTGTATTTTTTGTAGAGACGGGGTTTCACCATGTTGACCAGGCTGGTCTTGAACTCAGGTGATCCACCTGCCTTGGCTTCCCAAAGTGCTGGAATTACAGGCATGAGCCACTGCGCCTGGCCCATTGCAACTTATTTGTTAAAGAAACTGAGTCCTTTGTTCCACTGAGTTACATTGCATCCCCATGGTGCTGTTCAACATGTTTCTCTGTCCCCTTTATTTCCAGTAACTGGTAGTTAAATCTAGAGGCTTGGTCTGATTCAGGTTCGGTTCTGGGGTCAGAACACTTCACCAGTGGTGGTGTGTATTTCCAACAGGAAGCACCCATTGTTCAGTTGTCTCTCTTTTTGTGATATTGGCAGTCAGTGATGACACTTCCTTAGGTCACTTGAGTAACTTGAATCTTTTATGTTAAAAAATGTCAATAAATAACAATTGCAAGCAGGAATCTTTAAACCATTGATCCCCACACCATATCCGTTAAACCTTCTGTCCTTTGAGATATTAGATTGGTATCCTTGGAAAAGGGGGGCCTTATATAAATTCAAGGAGTGCCATATACTGTGATGAATTATTACAATGTAAATACTCCCATGTAGCCTTGCTTTAAAAAATAATCTGGGATGTTATCAAGGTTCACTTATGGCATTTAATTATGATAATTTAGTTTACTGTAAAATTATAATGGCTCTTGGAAGTGCTAATTGTTTAACTTTGTTTAACTTAAGGTTTCTCAGATTTATCTCACTTCATGCCTCTTTCTCCACAGACTACGTATTAAGCCCTCTCAGAAAAGTAATCAATGGAAAGTTATTTGGGAAACACCTTAAATCATTTGTTCAGTCACTCAGTAAGCATTTTTCGAGCACCTGCTTTATGTCAGGCATTGTATTAAACACATATATAGAAATGGACTCTCAAGCTTGATTGGTTCTTTACTTGTCTGGTGTTAGAATATTTCAAATGTCACGTGGAGAGAAATACCTGACTTAGCAGATTATAATGATCTGATCACTGGGTCATACAGTATCTCAAAATAGGCAATATCCCTGTCTCCGAAGAGTCGTATAATCTGGCTTTCATTCCACTGCTCAGTCAGGAGTTGAAGAGGGGAGAGACAGGGTGAGGCACTCCAATTATCCATGACTGACTGCATCACGAACCACTCGAAAACCGAATGGTTTCAAGCCACAGCTTATCATTGTCTCTTACGGTTTTGTGGATTGACAGGATTCCTGTTTGGCGTCTCTCATGTGATTGCAGTTAGATGGCAGCTGGGTTGGGAATCATCTGGAGGTTAGACTGCCCCGAACCTCCCTGATGGCTCTTTCACATGACTGGCAGGTGGTACTGGCTGTTGCCTGGGAGCTCAGCTAGATTTGGTGACTAGAGTGTGACCCTGTGACCTCCTCATGGAACATGGTGGCTGGTTTCTGAGATGGAGTGTCTCAAGTGAGTAGTGTTCCAGGAGGCCTACTTTTGTGTGTGTGTGTGCATTTTTTATTGTGGTAAAACATACATAACCTCACATAAAACTTACCGTTTTAAACATTTTAAAGTGTACAATTCAGTGGCATTTTAAAGTGTACATTTAGTGGCATTAAGCACATTCACAGTGTTGTGCAATCATCACCACTGTCCATCTCCAGAACTTTTTCATCATCCCAAATAGAAACTACACCCATTAAACAACAATACCCCATTTCCTTCTCCCCCCAAGTCTGTGGCAATCACTATTCTACTTTCTGCCTCTATGACTTTGCCTGTTCTAGGTATTGCATACAAGTAAGTGGACTCATACAATATTTGTCCTTTTGTGTCTGGCTTATTTCACTTAGCAAAATGTTTTCAAGGTTTATCCATGCTGTCGGAGCATGTGTTAGAACTTTATTCCTTTTCATGGCTGAATGAGATTACATGGTAGGTATCGGACCTCACCTCTTGATGTGAGGAACGCCCTATGAGTACAGAGAGGGAAGGACTTGCTGTTGGCCATCTTCGGAGACTGCTGACCCTGGTTTGCAGATTCTTCTTAGGAGCTGTGATCTTTGTGGCTGGGAGTCATATGACCTGACTCTTGAACCTGCTGAACCTTGAGAAGCTAAGAGCAGCAAAGAAGGGGCCAGAAGTAGGGAAAGAAAGAAAATTAGAGAGGCACAGAGGAAAGGATAAAAGAGGAATGAAGTCGGAGAAGTGGAGTCTCAGGAACCATGGATATGCAACTTTGTTTACAATGAGCTTTCTGCTGCCTTTCTAATCTTCACATCCAAATTGATTTTGGCCACCTTATTCCCAAGGGGCATAGCAGATCGGGTTCCTGACCAGTTCACCTTATTGGAACAATAAATCTCATGTGTCACATGATTCACTTACTGTTTCTCTTATGACTCTTCCCTGGTCTTGGTCATATTCCTAATGAGAACATGTTAATGTAGGGGTGACAGTGATGCCCAACTTGAGTTAAGGAATTGTAGAGCTAGATATGTGCTGAGGGTCCCCTCTTCTCTGCAGAGGCTGATTGCTTCGCTTATAAGAAGTCACTTTTGAGCTGGGTGTGGTGGCTCATGCCAGCAACCCCAGTGCTTTGGGAGGCTGAGGTGGAAGGGTCAGCTTGAGGCCTGGAGTGTGAGACCAGCCTGGGCAACAAAGTGAGACCCTGTCTCTACAAACAAACAAACAAAAAAAATCACTTTCCTGAGAAATGAGAGACAATGTGCTAAAAAGAGGGACTGAGGGACCCGGGAGAGGGCAGAATTTGCTTTTCACAAGAGGCTTGAAAGTGCCCTTGAGGTCAGGAGTTCGAGACCATCCTGGCTAACACGGTGAAACCCCGTCTCTACTAAAAAATACAAAAAAACTAGCCGGGCGAGGTGGTGGGCGCCTGTAGTCCCAGCTACTCGGGAGGCTGAGGCAGGAGAATGGCGTAAAAACCCGGGAGGCGGAGCTTGCAATGAGCTGAGATCCGGCCACTGCACTCCAGCCTGGGCGACACAGCGAGACTCCGTCTCAAAAAAAAAAAAAAAAAAAAAAAAAAGAAAGTGCCCTTGAGACATGTATGTTTTCACTAGGACTAGGCAACTCTGGCTTATAAGAGCTTTTAGCTCTCCTGAAAGTTGTGTCCCCAAATGATAAATATTTGTGTCTGTCTCATTCTGGTAGGAGAAGCAAGAGGCCTTTCACCCCTGTTGAAAGAGGAATGAGAAAGCAATGGTTATTATTATATCTTAGACACTTTATAAAAAGAAAATCAGGGACTTCCATGATATGAGTAAACCTGGCACTTCAGCGTGCTGGAGAGGAGAGAGAGACAGTCGGTTCTGTTCACAGCAACGGGCCTGTGTTTGGCTTGTTGGCAAGGAGAGCTGGTCTGGGTGATGGTAATGTATCTGCCAAACTTCTGGCAGAAGTTTAAAGGGTGTCAAGGGACTGAAACTGGGAGTAGGTTCTGTGGGGGTCTAAGGATTAAAGGCACACAGGCAAACCAAGTCAGTGCATGTGGGAGCTCCTGAAATAGGTTGACAGTGGTGAGAATGTGGGCTTTGTGAGTGGCTGTGATTTATGATGTTTTGTTGGTTGCTGTGGTGCTGGGCTGTCAATCCAAGCATTCGTTTTGCTAGACCAGTTCAGAAAAATTTTAGTTTGGTGCCTTGTCTTTAATTACTTTTTTCCCAGTGCAATTGTGTTGTGTTCAGATGACTTGCTCATGATTCTAGATCTTTATATTGAAATGCTTCCCCAAATTAAATTGAAATGTAAAATGTTAAGAGTTAAATAAGTGGTTACATCAACTGTCATGGGTCCTGTGCCATTTGTCTTATTAACCAGTGACTAATCAGATTTTTTGGTGCTTGGACTCCATGGCACTGAGGACATACATGTTAAATGGCAGATTCACAGCAAGACCACACAATTGTTCTTGTTTCAGTGGGAAAATGGAACTTGAATCCTAAGGAACAGGTATTTTGTTCTCCCACCCACCCACCATTCTCACTTCTTCCTTCGACATAATGGAATTGAAGTCCCAACCCTTCCTATCTTCTTTCTTGGGGAAGTGATGAGTTCCCAGCAGAAGCAATGGTGGTAGCCATTTTCATGCTAGCAGTGATAGTCAATCAGGCGTTTGCCTTTCAGGCCTGTCTGTATATGTCCTAGAATATTAGTAAGAATGTATGATACCTGTATATAGCACTTATCAGAAAGAATAGATTTTCTTTCATTTGTCCATTGATTGGTTGACTGATTCATTCAGTATTATTTACCACCACTTATGTTTTTGTGTTCTTGTTTCAGATTTTCTACCCCACTGGAGAAAAGCATTTTTTTTAAAATTTATTTTTGAGAGTATCAGAAGGCTGCATGTGAGGGGGATAAAAGGGCACAATGATGAAATGAGGACCAGTAATATTTTCTTGGGGAATTAAAAGACAAAACAGAGTGTGAAAGCGAAGAATTCTAGGGTGGGATTAGCACCTTTTGAAGTAAAAGTTCCTGCTTTCTTAGAAGTTTCTTCTCATGAGGAAATAATTTGGTGAACTGCTCATATTTAAATGAAAACAACACACATACCTGCACACATTCATTGTTAACATTTAGGAAAAATATGTGTTATTTCTGATAATTTAAAAAGAAGCATCACATTTGATGAACATATTTAATTGTTAAGGAATTTTTTTTTAAAGCATTAATAAAGCCTTTTTTTTCTTTTTTCTTTTTTTTTTTCTTTTTTGAGACGGAGTCTCACTCTGTCACCCAGGTTGGAGTGCGGTGGCGCTATCTCGGCTTACTGTGCAACCTCCGCCTCCTGGATTCAAGCAATTCTCCTGCCTCAGCCTCCTGAGTAACTGGGATTATAGGCGTGTACCACCATGCCTGGCTAATTTCTGCATTTTTAGTAGAGGCAGGGTTTCACCATGTTGGCCAGGCTGGTCTCGAACTCCTGACTTCAAGTGATCCGCCCGCCTCAGCCTCCCAAAGTGCTGGGATTACAGATGTGAGTCTCTGCGCCCGGCCAAAGCCTTTCTTGATTAGAATACTGCATGTGATGCCAGACAGATGTGATAGAGGCCAAACCCAGCTGGGAGGTTGCTTTATACCAACATCCACCTATGTGCATACTAAGAACTGGAGGTGAGATGGTGATATGGGTTAGGCTTTTTGTCCCCACCCAAATTTCATCTTGAATTGTAATCCCCATAATCCCTACATGTCAAGGGAGTGACCAGGTGGAGGTAATTGAATCTTGGTGGCATTTTCCCTCATCCTGTTCTTATGAGATCTGATGGTTTTATAAGGGGCTGTTCCCCGTTCACTTGGCACATCTCCTTCCTGCTACCTTGTGAAGAAGGTGCCTTGCTTCCCCTTCACCCTCTGCTGTGATTGTATGTCTCTCCAGCCACGCTGAACTGTGAGTCAGTTAAACCTCTTTCTTTTATAAATTACCTGGTCTTGGGCAGTTCTTTCTAGCAGCATGAAAATGGACTAACACAAATGGCAAAGGTCAGGGACAGGTGTGAGGACTGAGAGTGGGACAATGAGGACAGTTACAGGCTAGATGGGGATGACAACTGAATGAAGGGAGAAGTGCTAAGCTGGAGTGATGGGCAGGAAGACAGAGAGATGGCCATAGTTCCCGATCTATTAAAAGTTTGTGAATTGACAAGTGTATTTGTTGAGGAGAGATGTATTGAACGTATTATATGTGTTGGGCACTGCTGTGGGCAGCTTTATAGACATGTTCTTATTTTGCTTTTATTTTTTTTGGTTGTTCCTTTCAACAGCCATTTGAGATATTACTCATTTTTTATAAGTAAATAAGTGAGACCCGGTGAGTTTCAGTAATTTGCTCAAGATTATTCATCCAGTAAGCCAATGGGCTGGAAATTAAACATACATTTATCTCACTCTGAGTTCATGTTTTTTATTCCATTTTATGCTTTAAATTTAGTTTTTCCATTTATCAAGGTTATGTATGCACATAGTTTAAAGGGTCAAATAATGCTGTAAGTCTGAAGAAGAAATCCTCAGTTCTTTATCCCATTTTCCAAACACAATCACTTCAACCAATTTCCAAAGGCAATCAGTCACTGAGGCATTGTAGACAATTAGGAAATCTTTCTCTTTTACATTTCACCTCTCTGCCCCAATACATACTTTTATAGTCCTTTTCTCAATAAAGTTCTATCATGATTTTGGTCAGAGCTATTTTCAATGCTTATTTTATTTTGACTATCCCCTTTCCTCTCCAGTAAAATATTTTATTTTTCTTCAAGTTAACAAAGGTGCTCCTTCTTCATTTGCTTCATTTTTCTGTGTATTATTGATTCAAATGTCAACCATCCTCTTATTGTTTAAGTTGCTTTTCCGTATATTCAAGCACATCTGTTGGATATTCTATCACTTTCATCCTTCCTGGAGCCTTTTGACTTGCTCTATCTGGACTAGCCAGTCCAGTAGGCCCTGCATATGTTACTATCATCTTTGTCATCCTTCCACCATTATCCTGGGCGTTCCCTTAACCTCTCTTGAGTTGGATCCCTGTTTCCTATATTCCATAGCTTCTTTTTTTTCCTAACTCCCCACAAATTTTGGTGGAGCATCCTGTAGTAAATTTCTGAGAAAAGGGTATGTTAAAATCACATTTTAAAAATCTTATATGTAAATTGCAAAAAAAAAAAAAGTGAAAATATTTTTATCCTATTCAAACTTGATCAACATTTTTAGCTAAGTATAGAATTCCAAAATTGGAATTCTCTCTGAAAATTTTGAAGGCATGTCTCCATAGAATTTTGGCTCTCCAGCGGAAAAATCTTTCAACCTTAAACTGTGGTTGAGATTTTTCTTCTGGGTCCAAAGGTGTGGTCAGAAAAAGGAATCAGGAGTTCTAAGTGACTTTTTAAAAAAGGGATAATTTATATATGGTACCAGACACAAATCTTAAATATATAGATTGCTGAATTTTTATACATGTATACACCTGTGTAATCATTATCCAGATCAAGATACAGAACTTTTCCAGCAATCTATAAAGTTTCCTTATGCCTCTTCTCAGTCGATTCCTCTCTCTCCCTGCAGGAGTAACCACTGTTCTGGTTTTTTTCTACCATAGGTTATTTTTATGTGTTCTAGAACTTTTTTTTATATGGCATCATACAGCACATGCCCTTTTGTGTCTGGCTTCTTTCAGTCAATATAAGGTTGCTGAGATTCATCCATATTTTATATGCATCAGTTGTCTGTTTCTTTTTATTGTTGAGCTTCATTCCACTTATGAATGTAGTATAATTTGTTCATCCATTCTTCTGTTATTGACATTTTGGTTCTTTCCAGTTTTGGGCCATTAGGAGCATGTGCTATGAACATTCTTGTCTATGTTTTTTTGTGAACATATGCAAAGGTCATAGAATGGTATAAATTTAACTTTGTTAGAAACTGCTGATCATTTTCCATTGTGGTTGTACCATTTTCTAATTGTTTTTTAAATAGACTCTTGTCAGTTCTATTTTGAGGCTCACTTTCATTCCAAAGAGTATCTGGTGCCACCATTTCTGAACATCTGGGGATTCTGAAGAGTAAATCCTGTTGAGTTTTGGCTTTCTTCATTGCTTTTGTGGGATTCACTTTTCTCAGGACCACTGAGTCAATTCATTCTTGTCCACCAACTTTCTACCTTCTAAAATTTTATTGCTGTTCTCATGTTCTCTCTGTCCTTAAGGATTTCTGCATTAAAAATATTTTCTTTTCCTGTCATTTTGGTGGGTTTTCAGGAACTAGTAGAGCTAAATCCTTATGCTCAATTCACCATTTAAAACCTATTCACTTTTAAACTATTCTGCCTTCCCACAGTTACTGGAACTATTTATTTAAACCTGCACAGTAAGTTTAAGTCGCATCTAGAGATTGGAGCAGTGGGGAAGCAAGGAGCAAAATAAAAGTCCTTAGGCAGTAGGGAAAGGTCAGCCTATTTAAAGAATGAAATCATGTATCAAACAATACCAAGCTGTGATAGGCATAATTATTTAATGATACAGTGTGACAGGGATTATGAAGAAATCTTAGCAGGAAGGGATAGGCAAGTTGAAGGTGATGTTGCTTCTTGATAGCCTCAGGTTCCCCAAACATTCTTTCATTGGGTCAGTTAATTGAGACCTGGAATGAACTGGGGGCACAATTACCAGAGATCAGAGCTGAGGTGAATTCAAAATACTGAACTGAAAAACATAATTCATTTTGCATAAAGGCACCTGGTATAAGTATCATAAAATAGTCATGATTCAAATGAATAACAAAATATAAGAAAAGCGTAGAAGACTTAACTCATTGTGATGGTTAATACTGAGTGTCAACTTGATTGGATTGAAGGATGCAAAGTATTGATCCTGGGTGTGTCTGTGAGGGTGTTACCAAAGGAGATTAACATTTGAGTCGGTGGGCTGGGGAAGGCAGACCCACCTTTAATCTGGGTGGGCACCATCTAATCTCTGACAGTGAATAGAAAGGAGGCAGAAAAATGTGAAAAGGCTAGACTGGCCTAGCCTCCCAGCCCACATCTTTCTCCTGTGCTGGATGCTTCCTGCCCTTGAACATTGAACTCCAAGTTCTTCAGCTTTGGGGATCAGACTGGCTTCCTTGCTCCTTAGCTTGTAGACAGCCTATTGTGGGACCTTGTGATTGTGTGATTTAATACTACTTAATAAACCCCCCCTTTATATATTGATCTGTCCTATTAGTTCTGCACATCTAGAGAACCCTGACCAATATGCCCATGTCACCAGTCCCTGTGAGAGCACTAGCTCTTTGGATCTTGGATTTTGCAATGTATCCTTGAATGGTTGGATTTTGCATTTTACTCTTAAAGACCACAGGGCAATGTGGGGCAAGCCCTCTAAATTTTGGCTCCCACCGTCTCTCACGGTCTAAAATACAAGTTCTAGAAAGACAGTTCTCTGTCAACTTTGTGTTTTTCTGTTTCTCGAGAGTAAACCTCAATGATGCATTGGCTTTAGTAGAATTCAGGAGCAGTAATCCATAGTGTTCACTTCACTGGGCAAGTGATGATTAATTTGAAATGATAACAATAGGAATGGGGCTTAATGAGCAGGAAGAACATTAGGTTAAATATTAATATAAGGAAAAATTTTATAGAGAAGTTGGATCAGTCAAGCTCCCAGCAGGAAACAGATGGCACAATACAATTACAATTGACAAGTGGTTAATAAAGGGACGACTCACAAAGGTATGTGCAGAGTATGGGGAATGATGAAATTAGAAAAAGATTAACCTTTTCTAAGCCTGCAGGGAAGAGTGGGGGTGGTGGCAAGAATCTGGGAGTCAGAGTCATGTACAGAGGACCCGTGAGAGCCTGTGTGGCTTTCCTTTAAGGGACATAGCCAGCCTGAGGCTGCAGAGAAGGAATCAGGAGAATAACTTCCCCAGCCTCACTCTCTTCCCTCCCTGTGGTCTTCTTTCCATCAGGGGTCCCTGTTGGTTGAGCTTCACTGGAGACCCGAGGGCAGAGGAGCCCCACTGAGCCAGTCTGCATAGCTCAGCCTTCCCCATGGGTAGAGTAAAGGGAGGGTAAGTGTGGAGAGAGGCTGTGGCAGGGCAAACAGGGAGATGCTCCACTTGCAGATGTCAGTGGTCCAGTGTAGAGCGAGTTCCTAAAGGAGGCTGCAGACATCATTCTTTTTGGACAAGTTTTGGAAATAATATAACTGCAGATTTATCTTACAATTTGAATGTCCCTTCCAGCTTCCATAAATTCAGGTGTCACAAGCAAAAGAATGAAATTCTGGTACCAAACCTAATGAAATGTGGTTTGTGAAATTCACTTTGTAATAACAAACTGCTCCTGCAAAGAGGAAATTCCCATTAATAATAAAGCTGTGTACATTGTATTTTGCAGTTTATAAAGGACTTCCATATAAATAAGCTAACATGACTCTAATAATCTGGCGAGGTAGGTGGGAAGATAGACCCACTTAATGGATGAGAAAAATCTCACAAAATTGGCCTAAGATATCACAGCAAACAAGTGGGAGAGCCTGAGTTTGAGCCAGGTCTCCAGATGTCAAATTCAGATTTGAGTTTCAAGAGAAACTCCGATCACCTGCAATGATTTTTTTTTTTTTAAGGCAAGAGTAATTTCTTATAAGAAATACAAGAAATTCTTCCCCTTCCCAGATGTTGCTGAGTCGTCTTTGTGACTATAATGTGCTTTGGCAGCTGATATTTTATTGTCGCCAGTTTAAGGCGGATGCCATTTGATGAAGCTTGGGATATACATTTGGGTCTTGGAAGTGATCACATTTTAACCAGGTTAAAGCTAGAGGGGTCCATTCTGAAGGTCCCTGTAAACCCTGAGTTCTTTATGACTCCAATATTTTGTATCCTGGAAGATGATCCAACTTCTGAAAGAGCTATGTCTGATGTATGCCACAGTTGTCTGTGCTAGGGTAATTCAGGTGACCATTTGGCTAAGTTTGACCAGAGTTTTAATAACATAATAGTAAAGTCATATGCAGGAATAAAGTTGAAGAACAGTGCATGGCGATTTTGTACGGAGTCTATGTGTACAAGTGAAACCCCAGGTCTTCTTTCTGGGCTTTGCAGGAGAGGCATTCTAACGGTTTGACTTTGACTTGTACTTGGCAGCCCCTCCAGTATAGGAGGGAAATGAAGCCTACCAGGCAGTGACTCCCTGGAGCCTTCTCTCAGCTTGTTTGCCAATCAGACATTTTAGAAGTAGCCACATTCATTGTATGATCTCACAATCCTGCCTTGACTGCTGGATTTAGGATTTTCTTTTAAAAAATAAGGTAAGTATGATTTATCTACAGTCCTGTTCCAGATTGCAAGTGTTCAGTTAGCTAAATTTTGACAATTTGAATACTGCATGTAACTACCACCCAAAACAAGAGGTGGAACATTTTTATCACCCCAGAACATTCTTCCATGTGTTTCCAGTCAATCTTCTCCCTCCCTGCCCTCCTCCCAAATAGGCAATCGCTCTTCTAATTTCTATCACTATAGGTTATTTTGTCTATTCCTTAACTTTAAGTAAGTGACATCATACAGTATCTGGCTAATTTCACTCAATGCAGTTTTAAAACATTGATACATAATATATGGACATATGGGTTAAACGTGCTATTTTGTTACATGGATAGCAACAAAATAATGATCATATAATGATCAAATCAGGGTATTTAGGATATCCCTCACCTTGAGTGTTTATCATTTCTATGTATTGGGGGACATTTCAAGACTTCTAGCTATTTTGAAATATACAATATATTTTTGTTAACTATAGTCACCCTACTCTGCTTTCAAACATTAGAACTTATTCCTTCTATCTAATTGTATGTTTGTATCCATTAACCAACCTCTCTTCCTTGATCCTATCCCCCACACCCCACATGCACCCATCTCAGTCTCTGGTGACTATAATTCTACTCTCTATCTCTGTGAGATTAACTGTTTAAGTACCCACATGTGAATGAGAACATGCAATATTTATCTTTCTGTGCCTAACTTATTTCCCTTAACATAAGGGCCTCCAGTTCCATTCAGGTTGCTGCGAATGACTGGATTTCATTCTTTTTTATGACCAGTTAAACTTTTCAATATGTATGTATACCATATATTACCATATATTCTTGATTCATTCATCTGCTGATGGGCACTTAGGTGGCTTCCATAGCTTAGCTATTGTGAATAGTACTGCAATAAACATACACACACACACATATATATGTGTATATATATGTGTGTATATATATATTTGTAGCTATTGTAAATGGGATTGCCTTCTTTCTTTCTCAGCTCATTTGTTATTGGTGTATATAAATGCTACTGATTTTCTAAATGTTGATTTTGTATCCTGAAACTTTATAGAATTTATTTATCAGATTTAAGAGTCTTTTGGGGGAGTCTTTAGATTTTTCTAACTATAAGATTATGTCATCTGCAAAGAGGAACAATTTGACTTCCTCTGCACTAATTTGGATGCCTTTTATTTCTTTCTCTTTCTTGATTGCTCTGGGTAGGACTTCTAGTACTGTGTTGAACAGAAGTAGTAAAAGTGGGCATCCTTTTCTCGTTCCAGTTCTTAGAGGAAAGGCTTTCAGCTTTTCCTCATTCAATGTGGTGTTAGCTGTGGGTTTTTCATTTATGGTCTTTATTATGTTGAGGTATGTTTCTTCTATGCCTAGTCTGTTGAAGGGATGTTAAATTTGAGGATCATGTGCTTTCTGTCCTTCATTCTCATGATGTGATGTATCACATTGATTGATTTGGGTATGTTGAACTATCCTTGCATGAATGGGATAAATTCCATTTGATCATGATGTATATCTTTTTCATGTGGCTGTTGGATTCAGTTTGCTAGCATTTTATTGAGGATTTTTGTGTCTATGTTCATCAGGGACATTGGATATTTTCTTTTTTTTGTTGTGTCCTTGTCTGGTGTTGGTATTAGGATAATGCTAGCTTTGTAAATGTGTTAGGGAGAATTCCCTCTCCTTCAATTTTTTGGAATAGCTTGAGGAGAATTGGTGTTAGTTCTTCTTTATAAGTTTGGTAGAATTTGGCAGTGGCTTCATAAATTATTTGCAATTCTTCTGCATGGGAGATTTATATTTAATTTTTAAGAAACTGACAAACAATTTTCTTTTTTTTTCTTTTATTATACTTTAAGTTCTGGGATACATGTGCAGAACATGCAGGTTTGTTACATAGGTATACACGTGCCATGGTGGTTTACTGCACCCATCAACCCTCATCTACGTTAGGTATTTCTCCTAATGCTCTCCCTTTCCTAGCCCCCCCAGCCCTGGCAGGCCCTGGTGTGTGAAGTTGCCCTCCCTGTGTCCATGTGTTCTCATTGTTCAACTCCCACTTGTGAGTGAGAACATGTGGTGTTTGGTTTTCTATTCCTGTGTTAGTTTGCTGAGAATGATGGTTTCCAGCTTCGTCCATGTCCCTGCAAAGGACATGAACTCATCCTTTTTTATGGCTGCATAGTATTCCATGATGTGTATGTGCCAAATTTTCTTTATTTAGTCTGTCATTGATAGGCATTTGGGTTGGTTCCAAGTCTTTGGTATTGTGAATAGTGCTGCAATAAACATACGTGTGCGTGTGTCTTGATAGTAGAATAATTTATAATCCTTTGGGTATATACTCAGTAATGGGATTGCTGGGTCAAATGGAATTTCTAGGTTCTAGATCCTTGAGGAATCACCACACTGTCTTCCACAATGGTTGAACTAATTTACACTTCCACCAACAGTGTAAAAGCGTTCCTATTTCTCCACATCCTCTCCAGCATTTATTGTTTCTTGACTTTTTAATGATCGCCATTCTAACTGGCATGAGATGGTATCTCATTGTGGTTTTGATTTGCATTTCTCTAATGACCAGTGATGATGAGCTTTTTTTTCATATGACAAACAATTTTCTAAAGTGGTTGTGCCATCTTATACTTGCACAAGCAGTGTCTGAGAGTCCAAGTGTTCCTCATTCTCACCAGCACTTGGTTTTGTCAGTCTTTTACATTTTAACCATTCTAGTTGGTGTGAAATGGTATCTCATTTGGTTTTTACTTTGCACTTGTGACAACTAATTATGTGGAACACCTTTTCATGTGCTTTTTGGCTAGTCTTATATTTTTTGTGTGTCTGTATGAAATGTCTATTTAAGTCTTTTGCCCCAATTTTTAATTGGGTTGCTTGTCTCTTTATTATTGATTTGAGGAGTTACTTGTATATTCTGGACACAAGTTGTTGTTGAATGTATGCATGAAAATATTTTCTACCAGTCTGTAGCTTGCCTACTATTGATTTTCCTAACTGTGTCCTTCAGTGGGCTGGCTTTAAGATTTTAGTGAAGAGATTTTGGGTTTGGTGTTAGGAGTAATGGGCCCTCACCCATTTTATAGCTGATGATGTTAATTTTTATTGGCGTGCTGATGGGCATCATAACCACACTTTCTTTTCAAGGCATTGTACACTGTCTTAAAAGAAAACTTCCAAAGGAAAACTCAAGACTTTTCCATAGTAACAGTGACTGTGTTATTGGGTATGAAGATTCCAGATATATTAGATCTCTCTGAGTAGCAACTGCTAGTGTGTAATAGAAGCCCATGTGGGAAGATCAAGCCCTGTCCTTTGCCAATTATGTATTCTCCTTTTCCAAGAAACTGTGGCATAATCATAAATGATACAGTGCAGGAGGGGACATATTCTATATGCTGCTCAAGTCAAGTCCAGTAGACACCGAGGAATCCAGCCTGGGAAACAGTAACAACAGAAGCTTCCATTAGTATTTTCCCCAAAATCTGATGGCAGGCTGTATCCAAATTAACAATAAAAGGAAAGAAGCCAAACTTCTCTTGGAGAGAAGAAGGAATTCCCCCTAGGTAAAGTGGCATCATGTGATATTAAACACTGACTCAAAATGGGTCTTGGGAAATGCTTTCAAGCTTGACTTGGAATAACAATAGTTAAAGAACAAGGTTTCTTGTTCATATGTGAACTCATTTACCAGCCAACTCTGACATATCAGCTACCTGAATTGACGCTTGGTTCTAACACTGATAATTATTTCCTCTAATCTTTTGTATTTGCAGTAAGATTTAATTTTCTTAATAATCATGGCTCTCAAGTTGAAAAGCCTGCATAATCTCTAACTTGTACTAAGTAAATACTGGCTTCTCAGTTGACTACTATCAATTTTTTAATTATTCAGAGTAATATTTGTAATAATTAACTTTAGAGAAAAGCATATGGAAAATCTTTGTGTACGTATTCTTTAGTACCTAAAGTGTTCAGAACTGAAAAAAGGACCCATCTTTATCTCCATTTGCATACTGTGATTTCTGGATAGTAAAGGCTCTGAGCTCCTTGATGTACCTGGGTTTCACTTATATTCCAGAGTTCTCCATTTGTTTATTTGCTGCTGATCCCACAAAACTAAAAGAAAAAAATAAGAGTGGCTCAAGGAGGAAATAGCTAGGGCTTAATGTAATGTGTGGATGAAAGATAAGGGAGTAAGAATTATTTTCAAAGAGGAAAAAATAAGGACTTGAGGTTATTGAGAAGACTTAAGAGTCAATGGCATCCCTCAGCACAATTTTAACAACTCTAAAATGTGAAAAAAAGTTTGTCACATTAAAAACACGGTTCTGATCTTTTTAAAAAAAATTTCGTCTTGGAAGAGAATATGAGGTTTTAAAATTAGATAAAACTTTGTCTGAATTTAGCTGTTATCTTTTACTAACTGTCCATTCTCTTGCCATTTCAGGTAAACCTCTTTGTGCTGCTGTCTGTGGTTTGCGTCCTCTTAAATCTAGCTGGATTTATCCTAGGCTGCCAAGGGGCCCAGTTTGTGTCCAGCGTCCCCAGGTGTGATCTGGTAAGCAGTCCTAAAACATCACCGGGCATCTAGGCAGACCCTGGCTTGTCAGGTGTTCCTGGCGAGACTTGCAACATTCAGCACCAGGCAACTGTCCTGAAGTGAAACCTGAAATGGGTAAAAGGAAGTGGGAAAACAAAACAAAGAGCTGCCTGCTGATTATTTCACCCAAGTTGTCGATTACTTTTTCCAAAGCAGGGACCAGCCAGCAAAACCCCGGAACCATAGTGATATAATGCATCATTAGTTAGTGAATAGATGGATCAGGTGTCCACAAGCAATCAGTCTCTGACTGTCCTCATCTAAAGAGAAAAAAAATGGATATTTGGATATTGCCAGAATACAGGTCAACAGTCTTTTATCTGAAACCTTTGGAGGCCAGGTGTGTGTCAGCATTTAGAATTTTTCCAATTTTAGAAGATTAAATATTTTGCATATACTATTTATTATATAGCATGCCAGTGGAGTCTGGGACAGCAGGCTGTTATCATGACTTCTGGTTTTCAGAGCTTTTTGGATTTCAGCATTGTGAGTAAGAGGTTGTGGACTTGTACCATCTCTGAACTTAAAAGAAAAAAATTTTATTGTAAAATACACATAGCATGAAATTTACCATCTTAACCATTTTTAAGTTTACAGTTCAGTAGAGGTAAGTATATTCACATTATTATACAACCAATCTCTAGAACTCTTTTCATTTTGCAAAACTGATAGTCTATGCATATTAAACAACAACAGCTCCCCATCCTCCAGCCCCTGGTAACCACCACTTCACATTCCCTTTCTATGAATTTGAGTACCCTAGGTACCTCATACAAGTAGGATAATACACTGTTTGTCTTTTTGTGACTGGATTATTTCACTTAGCATCATCTCCTCAAGGTTCATCATGTTGCAACATGTGTTAGAATTCCCTTCCTTTTTAAGACTATGTAATATTCCATTGTATGTACATGATACCTTTTGTTTATCCATTAATCTGTGATGGATATTTAAGTTGGCCCCTACTCTTGGTTATTGTGAATAACATTGCAATAAACATGGGCATGCAAATATGTCTCTGAGATCCTGGTTTTAATTCTTTGGGATATGTAACCAGAAGTGATCATTTGGTAATTCTATTTGAAATTTTTTGAGGAAGGTTTGTATCGGTTTTCATAGCAACGGCACCATTTAATATTTCCACCAACAGTGCACACAGGTTCCAATTTCCACACATCTTCAGTGACAGTTGTTATTTTCTGCTTTTTTTTTTTTTTTTTAAAGTGGCCATTCTAATGAGTATAAGGTGATACCTCATTTGGTTTCGATTTGCATTTTCCTTATGATTAGTGATGTTGATAGTCTCTTCATATGCCTGCTGGCTATTTGTATGTCTTCATTAAAGGAAGAACGTCTATACAAGTCTTTTGCCCATTTTAAAATTGAGTTATTTGTTTTTTTGTTATTGAGTTGTAGAAGTTCTTTATATATTCTGTATATCAGAATATGGTTTGCACTAAGTCTATTTTTAATAAATTTTTTTTCTACCACAAAACCAACTCTGTGATTATTTCTGATGATATAATTATAAAAGTTTGGGCAAGCCATGAAAGTATAAGGCAGAACTTAAATATCATTTGAATTCCCACTATCCCTGGATAACAGTTTGGCCATGTGTTAAGCATCTCTTTATGCACAAAAATGCACATAGTCAACAGGATCATGTTATAAGTGTTGTTTTCCTTTGGGGAAATTATTGACAAATGAAACCTTTTCGGGCAAGGGGTTGTTCTTTCCTCTTTCCCGCTCTGCCTGTATCTGTCGCCCCAAATCCTTAGTAACAGGCTGGGAAATTATATTTCTTAATGTTTTCATGGTCATGTAATATTACATAAGTATGTATGGGGTGGGGTTGTTCATGATTTTTAAAAAATGGGCATATTGTATGTACTTCCCTGCATCCTGTTTTTATCACTTAAAGATGTATCACTTAGAGAAGAGTAAATACAGACTAACACCCTTAATTTCTTCTACCAAGTTAGTTCCTTATTTTGTTATTGCCTGCTGTGGCTTGGGTTTTGACCAATAGACACAGTGCTGCCATTAATATCATTCTGTATATCCTCAGGGAGATTTTAGTTCTAAGCGGAGTAGGTTCCCAGGACAAGGAATTGTTCTCAGCAGTATCTTGTCTCCTGCCTGTCTCATTTATTATTACAAATTCAACCATTTTATTGTTCTATCCATTGTTTTTAAATTGGGGTAAAAGTTATAGTGAAAAACACAAATCTTAAGTGTGCAGTTCATTATAAGTTTTGACCAATGTATACATTTATTTTGACAAATGTATACACTCATGTTATACTCCAATCTCTATACTGCAAACAAAATATTGTTTGTTATACTCCAAACAGTATTTCTATCACCTTAAAAAGTTCTTTAGTTTCTCTTTTCAGGCAGTCTCTACTCTCTCATAGGCAACCACTGTTCCTATTTCTTTCACCATAGGTTAGTTTTGCCTGTCCTTGAACTTCATATAGATGGAGTCACATGGTTTGAACATTTTTGTGTCTGACTTATTTTGCTCAGTAATGTTCTTGAACTTCATCCATATTTTTATATTGTATCTGTTGTTTGTTCCTTTTTTTCAGGACACTATTTCATTTTATAAAAATACCAGAATTGTTTTTTGTTTTTTTTTTGTTCTCCTGTTGATGGACATTTAGATTGTTTCCAGTTTGGGGGTATTATGAACAAAGCTGCTGTGAACATTGTTGTTTTGGGGAGGCACTTTTCATTTCTGTTGAGTGAATACCTAGGCATGGAGTTGCTGGATCATGTGGTGCTAAAGAATTTTCCAAAGTGGTTGGGGACGTAGTTATAATTTAAAATGGATAGTCAGTTCCTTCATTAAAGGGCTTAAACTCCCCAGTGACTGGTGAGTTTCTACTAGTGGCTCTCCACATCTCCACCAGCAAAGAGAGTTTCTCTCTCTTTAAAGTTTTGCCAGTCTAATGAGGCCAAAGTGAGAGCTTGCTGTCACTTTAATTTGTAGTTCCCTGAGTGCTAAAGGTGGCATCATCGGTTTTTAAAACGCTCTCCAGAAAATTCAAATGTGCTGGTAGGGTTAAGAATGCTACTGTTGAAAGGCGACGGGGGGAAGACAAGGATCTGACCTCTTCAGGCAATAGCATCAAGAATGCAGGGTGGATGTTCATTATTTAGGATCAGGGAGACTTCTACAGATTTGTTTGTGGATAGGCTAAAGTGACTGATGAGAAGCAAGAGTAAGTTTTTAGAAATACTGGGCAGAGATGGGATTAAGAATGGAGGTGAAGGTATTAGATTCTGCAAGGATCAGGAATAGGGGAGCAGGAACGCACAATGCACAGTTGCCTGGAATCGTTTTGTACAGAGTCTGAGGGCTTCTTTGTATCCAGTGGGAAAATTAGTTGGTATTCATGATCATTTGTATAATGAGTAAACTTTCAAATAGGTTTGTTTAAAGGGATTAAATTTCACCCATCTGGAAAATTTTGCCATCCAGACTGGCTCACTGCAGAGGTTCTAGGTAGCTGAAGTTTCTGAAGAGCTGGACGTCTATGTTATATGGATAAAGCACTCACATGGGTGCAGCCCACATAGGCCTGGTTTCCCACTTAACTAAACGCTTTGTATCAAGAATGGACTTGTTTGGGAAGGGAGTACTTTGTAAGATGATGCCTAGTATTGTCTGAGAGAGAGAGAGAGCTTTCAGGTTAAGATCTTGAGGCTTGCACCAAGTCCAAAAAATGAAAATCAGAGTGCATCGTGTTGGAAAAAGAAAGTGAGTTTGTTTCTTTTTGGGGAAGAGTGGGACTCGTGTACATGAGCAGAATGGAGGCTGATACTTCGTCTCATTTAGCTGCTTATTTGTTAGTACTAAACGGGATTAGTGTAAAAACAGGAAGTTCTCAGCTGGAGACTTTAAAGGAGAAAGGAGGAATATAAAAATTCCCTTTGTTTTGGGAAAGCCACTGAAGTGTAGGTTTTGGTTGTTACCATGCCATACCCTAGCCCATCCTGACCGAGAGAGGCATTGCCTGACACAGAACCCTGCCATAACCTCATTCTACAGGATTGGTGCTCCATGGTGGAGCCGGGGTGGTTTTCTTAATAATTAAAGTATTTTTCTACCTTTCCTCCATTAAGGTGGACTTAGGTGAAGGCAAGATTTGCTTCTGTTGTGAAGAATTTCAACCAGCCAAGTGCACAGACAAAGAAAACGCCTTGAAACTCTTTCCAGTTCAGCCCTGTAGTGCTGTTCACCTTCTACTTAAGGTACCTCGAACAGATTCCCACCCCCACGGTAAATACACCACGGAGCCCCCAAAGAAGGCAAAATTACTTGAAATATTCCTGTTCTGTTACCTGCTTCAAACAGTTAAGCTGCTGAAAGCACATGTGAGTGCCCCCAGAGACAGAATTGAATGCAGAAAGAACCACAGATCATTGTGTGTGTTAAATTATGTATGGACAGCCTTCTTTGTGTTGAAGAACTGTAAGATAGTAAAAAATGAAAAGGAGCCTGACTATATATATGTATATGTATACACATACACACACACATATGCATACGTACATATGTATACATACACACATATATACGGTGTAGCTGTTAGCAAAACCTTTAAGTTGCACACTCATGTGTCATTGTTCTGATGCTCATTTGTTTGCTTATGTGGGTCATATGCACCACTGAGTACTACCAGTCTGCAACACATAGACTAAGGAGAGAGATTGGCCAGAAAATATGGGGGAATTGAAGCACCTTAGCTCTTGTTTAATAAGCAACAACTATAATAAGCAAAAGAGATTAAACAAACGGATGATCCCAGTTGAAGAGAAGTACAAAATTAGCCTTCATCAGGGAGTTGCATAAAATTTGTGCCCTGACTTAAGGAACATTAGCTCAGTGAGTGACAGCATCGGCTGGTGAACCCTGAGGCATGGCTTTTAGAGAATCCACTTCCATCGGTTTTCTTTAGATATTTGTTTTGGGTTTCATTTTGGTGGGGAGGAAGAGTCTCCAAGCAAAGAGAGAACTGTTCCAAGCTACCAGCTCTGGGTTGTGTGGGATGTAGAAATGGCCTGCTTTCCATGGCTTCTGCATTTTCGGTAGCTGAGTCACCCCCAAACTTTCGGAGCCAGGACTTAGCTTGGGGAAAGCCCCACTAAAGGAGCCAGGACTGTACCAACAGAAGTGTTTGGAATGGCTTTTGCTATTTTGAGATGTGTGTTTAGTGGAGAGAAGTCCTATTTCCACTCTGGCTGGGCCGGCCCCTGCAGCGTCCTCGTCGTGTGCATGGGGCCGCACAGCCAATTGCTCTTGAAATAGAATCAGTGGCCACAAATTAAGCAGTGCGCTGTGCGGGTGGGAGGCTGTGGGAGGGAGGAGGCTGGGAATTGCTATCCCTGGGGAAATCAGCCTCAGAAGACAAACTCACTGCTCTCCTGGAAGGAGTGTTTCCTGACAGTATTCTGATGCTTGCAAAAAGAAATACTGTCATACCAGGGCGTTCTGTGACCGGGAGCTTCTAAGAAAAGGTTTTGGAATTAAGAAGTGAGCATTAATGCATGAGGGTCATAATAATAGCCAGCATTTATGTGGGTGCTTTCCACGAGCCAGACACCACCTGAATCCTTTACATGCAGCCTCTCCTGAGAATTGTCTTATGGAGGCAGCGTTATTATTATTTTTAAGATTTTCTACATGATATTCTGGTGATGTGTGTTGAAGGACTTAGTGGTGCCCTTGTTTCCTTGCCCCAGAAAGTCCTCTTTGCCCTGTGTGCCTTGAATGCCCTGACCACCACCGTCTGCTTGGTGGCCGCCGCCCTCCGCTACCTCCAGATATTCGCAACCAGGAGATCCTGCATCGTAAGTCGTGGCCATGTTTCCGCTGAGCCAGCCCATGGACCCCTTCGTGTCCTCCACTGCCTCTCTCCCCGTGCCTTTGTAATGAAGACTCTTCACTAACCGAGCTGCTGTTTAATTAGGATGAATCCCAGATTTCTGCTGAAGAAGTGGAGGATCATGGACGCATCCCGGACCCTGATGATTTTGTGCCGCCTGTGCCTCCCCCTTCCTATTTTGCCACATTTTACTCGTGCACACCCCGGATGAACCGCAGGTATCGTTCCTGAGTTCCCCTGCAGTCTGAGTGGGGAGCTGTAGGTTCTGAAGACTGAAGTGTCTCCAGAACTCACAGCATGAGATCTCACTTTGCTTTGAAAAAGAAAAAGAAAAATTGTTCCTGACTTAAGGAACGTTAGCCCATTGAGTGACAAAATCAGCTAGTGAACCCTGAGGTATGGCTTTTAGAGAGTCCACCTCTGCCAGCCTTCTTTAGAAAACTGAAAAACAATTGTGCTGTTTTTCAGGGGTTTCTATTCTCTCTGTCACTCTCTGTTTTCTGTCTTACTTTGTCTGTCTCTTTTTGTCTGATAAAACAGATGAATCCAAAGAAAAGTTAAACTTTGACCTAAAGGTAGACATTTTCAAGTTCAATTAGCTTTCTAAGGGAAACTGACACTCAGGGAGATAACAGCTGTAATTTGACATGATTTAGAGTCACTGTTGCCTTGGAAACACTCCCAGTTAGGCCAAATCGATGTTTCATTGTAATACCATCAGCAGGTCTCAACAATCATGAAATTCTTCCTAGCCATTAAAAAGAGATTAATTATTAATTGTCTTTCCCTGGTCTAGAAAAAATAGATACTGAACTTATTTTCCTTTTCAAATTTCAAACTCAAAATTTTGACCTTCTTAAATATCAAGGATTTTTATTGGTACATTGAAATGCCATATACATTTGTCTGATTGTTAGCAACTTCTATTTTTTTTTTTATTTTTTTTTTATTTTTATTTTTTTTTTTATTTTTATTTTTTTTTTGAGACGGAGTCTCGCTCTGCCGCCCAGGCTGGAGTGCAGTGGCCGGATCTCAGCTCACTGCAAGCTCCGCCTCCCGGGTTCACGCCATTCTCCTGCCTCAGCCTCCGGAGTAGCTGGGACTACAGGCGCCCGCCACCTCGCCCGGCTAGTTTTTTGTATTTTTTAGTAGAGACGGGGTTTCACCGTGTCAGCCAGGATGGTCTCGATCTCCTGACCTCGTGATCCGCCCGTCTCGGCCTCCCAAAGTGCTGGGATTACAGGCTTGAGCCACCGCGCCCGGCCTGCAACTTCTAGAAACAAATCTTTTTTTAAAAGAATGACTTCATTTATTCATTCAACAAACATAGAATCCTCTGTGCTGGGTTACTGGAATTCAAAATGAGCTAGACCTGCTTCCTCTACCATTAAGGAGCTCACAGTCTAGGTCATTAAAATGTGTCGGAAGGATCACAGTAGTATTCAAAAGAGGGACTTTGGGTGCACAGAGAAGGTCCACCTCACCCAGAGTGGCGAGGCAGTCAGAGGTGGCTTCCTGGAAGAAGTGACGTTAAGCTGAGTTTAAAGGATAAGCAAACCTCTGCTGAACTTTCTGAAAGAGAATCTCTCAATTCCACGAAAATACTAGTGTCTTTGGCTTCATATTCAGAGGGCCAGAAATTTCTATTTTTTTAATCCCTGTAGTACATGTAGAGACTTATCAAACCAACTTGGTGCTGAGCTTGAGGTTTTTAGAGAAGTATTTTCTAATGTCCAGGGTGACTGTATGTGACTTTGAGATGGGTCACCAGTGGCGCTGCCACCCAGACACTGTTAGTGTTCTTTTCAGTGACTTAGCTGCTGACTCGTCCCTTAGAGTTATACCTGAACCCTACCTCTATACCCTCCCCAGCTCACTTGCCCAGGCAGCGGCAGAGATGACCGCAAAGCTGGAGGGGGTGTCAGCTGGGTGACAGGTGGCTTGGGCTAGGCCTGTGGGACAGCTTGGCCTCTCTGGTGTTCAGGGAGTGGCCTCTACTGGAATTTCACAGCCCCAGGGGCTGGGATGACTTCCCTAATCTTTCAGGAAATGAGCCAAGAATGACAGAGGATGAAGAGATACAGCAGCAAAACACATGTTCTTTCTGTACCTGAGGACACATTTGCGAAAATCTTAGCACCATCTCAGGCTGTCTGTAGAGGGTACATTGGAGGATAGTAAAAATGACTGATATTTCTTGGTGGGGATGAGAAATACCCTCTCCAATAAGAGGAATTCTTTGACGCTGAGGTTGCAGATGAGCACTCTGTTGACCTAGGAGGAGGCAACAGACAGATTTAGTTTCTGCAGTGGCAGAAGGGGAAAGTGACTCATGTGGGTTTAGGAGCTGAGCCATCCAGCAGTGTGCTCTGAGCACTCCCGACCTTCCTGTCTCCTCGCTTTCCTTTCTCTTCTCTGCTTCACTGTAATAGTGCTCATCACTGCAGATATTTCCATTCTTCAAGATCTAGGTACATCCTCGGATTTGTCTCTCTGAGTCTTGAGACCACCTCTGGCCAAATCTAGGTTGGAAGAAAACAGACAAGCTTCTCATCAAGGGCTTTATCATTCAGAACTTTCTAGAAAGAAGGCAGAAGGAGGGAGTTAAATCTAAACAGTCTTGTGAGAAAGAAGACATTGCCCAGTCTAAAACGTGCCCAGAGCCCTATAATCATATTGCCAGTGGGCAAACACCTTAATTTTTGGAAATTTTACCAATATCAGAGTGCAGTCCACGTTCCTTTTCAAAAGGGCTGAATTTATTCACATTTAAATACATGTCCTATCAAAAATATTTTAAAATGTGACCAACTTTGCTAGATTCACAGTATAAATCAACTTTATAGACACTAATGGTTTAACCTCAGCTGGTAATTTTCTTTCTCATAAGCAGGCAGGCAAGAATATTCACGAATGTTTTTGTTACTATTTCTACGATCAGTTTTATCCAGAGTTTTCACACAACAGAGGCTCCCCATTTCCTGTAAGGTATTATGACCTCTCAGAAGAGGTTGATTTAACTTCTATAAATACAACCACTTCATGCGTTAGCATCTCCTTGAGAAAAGGCTTCTCGAGTTACTGTCATAAACGGAAGCCTGACTGCAGTTGAGGTTTCTGTCCAAAGATGGATTCGCTACTTTGTGAATTGATTTGTGATACAGGAGGGGGCCGTGCACCCCACCTCCACTACTCCGGGGTGCCTTTCTTCTCAGAAGTTGGCTTGAGCCAGGAATCAAGGAGTCTCCAACCTATTTCTTGTACATGGACCTGGTTTTTACTCTGGGGATGTACCCTATTAAAGAAAACTGAAGACTGAGGGGGTCTTGGGCATTGACATGGTTGACATGGGCATTTCTTAAAGCAGAGCCCCCACAAAACCCTACTCATTTCCTTTCCTAAGAATTTCCAAATCCAAATTCAAGCGGAGTCCGGCAATGCTGGGGTTGAGTCTGTGCTCAGCTCTAGAGAGGGGGCGGAAGGGCCCTTCCCTGTCTCCCACTCCGCGAGCAGCAACCCTGTACCCAGTCACAGGGCACAGTTTTCCAGTACAGGAGGAGGAGGATTCTCTGGTCAACGGTGTATTCGCTGCTGCATTCCCCCTGAGTAAGTCTTCAGGGCCTATTTGTAGCCTGAAAGCAGAACATGCTTTGCATTTCCGTCTTCAGTGCTCCTGTGCCTGCACCAGTGAAGGCTTCCTGGGGACTTGGTGATGAATTCGAAAGAGCCCAGGCTCTAGAGTCTCTGCAGAGGGTGACCCAGGATGAGTCTCTCACCATTTCTGAGCCTCAGTTTCCTCATTCACCTTCGTTGTCATGTGGCTGCGGGGAGTATTGTTATGAGATAATGGACCTAAGAAGCTTTCTGAAAAGAGCATCTTAGACTGGGCTTTCCCAGTGTTAGTTCTGGGTTTTAAAATGCTCTCAGTATGTGTCCTGCTCTTAAGAAACACTTAGCTCTTAACCTTAGCCTGACCTTATTAGGCAACTGTCTTCTGAAGACCCTCATTCTTAATAAAAATTTGATCAACTTTCCCAGTAGAACAGGGCTTTTATTTCAATCACCGTTATCCATTTGCTTTTGCAATGGTGCTCCATCTTGGCGGTGTATTAGAATCCCCTAGGAGCGCTGACAACGGGCAGATTCCTGGGCCCCACCATAGGCGATGAGAGCAGAATTTCTAGAAGTGAGGCCTGGGCCATCCAGAGTTTTAGAACCTCCCAAGGTGATTCTACCCACCTTGCCAGGACTGAGAGCCATGGGGATCTGGGGAAAGAAACAGTAGTCAAAAAACACACAAAAAACAACCTGCCAGTATGAGCAGACCCATTTCCCTCCACAGACCCTCGTTAACACAAACGAGGTAAAACAAGCAATTGCTTAATTGGAAAGGAACTTTTCTTCTATGTCAACTCTAGCAGCATCTTCCTTCAAAGTGAGGCTTTTATGGGCATTATCAAAACTACCATAGAAGCTGTTTATTTTGTGGTCAACTTGGATAAAGTATGCCCCCTCTTTCTCAAGCTATTCTTCTGGAAGAAATTCTACAATAGTTTAGGATCTAAAACAGGGCCTGTTCCTCTGACCTCTTGGCTCTCAGCAAGCCCTCCTCTCTCTCTGGACACATAGGTACCCATTGTGTTGGGACTGCCAAACAGGGATCATCAGAGCTAAGAAACAGGTAACAAAGCTGGGGATAGAAACTTTCCAGGCAGGGGACACAGCAGCAAAGAAATACAGGTGTCATTTGTTGGAGAGAAAAAGTCAAGTGTTTGTAAGTGCTAGGAAGATGGCTTATGGGGGCTATGCTCATTAAAGATGGAAGGCTGGCCCTCTAGAGAGGATGGAAGTCCATAGGTCTCATTGATGAAAACAAATTGCACTGTTCATTTGCCAGGAAAGAATCTTCACTCTTAGATCCAAGAAGGGTCTATAGTTCTTAAACAGTTAGTTCTTAAACACTCAGCACATATAGTTCTTAAACAGTTTTGGTGGAGTATGGGAGTTGGAATGAAGCCTGTTGGCAAGTCCTGCTCTAAGGGGAGAATCTCTCTTTCTTGATAACTTTGCTAGGACCCCTCCCCCACGAAGGGACCCTTTGTGCTAGTGTCTCGCATTCAACTGGAGGCTTGACATGTTGCGTGCTGAACCTGCAAACATCTCCACATCAGGCGTTAGCACATCACCTTCTGCCTTCCCTTTCAGGTCAAGCAAGGGATGAGAGCCTTGCTTATGAACAGACAAATATAGGTGAAAATGAGGGAGTGCATTCTCATCTTTTCACTCAGGTTGCAGAGTCTCGTTCTTCTCAGTCCCAGAATTCCAGAAGTTTTATTGTTAGGAAGAAAGAAGATGACATCCTTTTCAAATGTTTTCTTCCACCAATCACATTTTGTACATGGCCACAAAGAATAAAATGAAACAACTATAAATTCAGAGAACACCGCTCCCCAAAAGGCAGTGCCTGCAAGCAACTAGCCCCAGAATCTGTTTACTCATCCATTTCTTTTAGCTTTTTAAAATCCTGTTTTTGTATTTCAAGAACAAACTTTTGCTGGTTTTTTTTTTTTTTTTCATTCTTTGATACTCCATAGCGGAATACAGGTTTTCTGGCTTTTATATGTATTTTATAAATTATTTTAAAACTTAGGTTCATCATTATCTAGATCATCTAGCACCTTGGGCAGAGATTTGTGGAATTTTCTATCAACACTAGTGAGAAATCTTGTGGAGGATTTTGCTATTATTTTGAA
This sequence comes from Theropithecus gelada, assembly GCF_003255815.1. NCBI lineage: Eukaryota > Metazoa > Chordata > Mammalia > Primates > Cercopithecidae > Theropithecus > Theropithecus gelada. The sequence goes on from NC_037683.1 coordinate 82,864,826, forward strand.
TTTTGCTGTTGATGGTTCTTTACCCACAGGACAAAAACAAGAGCCATGTAGAATGTAAGAAATAATTGAATTTTCCTGAATCCTTACTTGTTTTTTAAATTGAGGTGAAACTCATATAAAATGAAATTAACCAAAGTATATGATTCAGTAGCATTTAGTACATTCAAATTATTTTGTAACCATCACCTTTATCTAGTTCCAAAGCATTTTCAATACTTCAAGGAGGCCCCATACCCCTCAAACAGTCACTCCCCATTCCCTTCTTCCCCATCCCCTGGCAACCACTGATCTGCTCTGTGTCTCTATGGATTATTTGCTTTTGACTGATGGGTTTAAAAGGAATGATGGGGTTGCATTTTATACACTGTCACTTGCTTAAGGAACTCTGGCCACTTCGTCAGAGAGCAGCTTCTATTATTCTCCCTCTCCTGGCCAAGCAGACCATGGTACGGAGAGGTGAGTGGTTTTGCCCACGGTTTAGAGCGAAGCCAATATCCAGGCATCACTGCAGTCACGTGTCCAGTCTGTAGCATGTGCTTTCTGACGCCGAGTTCCTTTTCCTAGGATGGTTGGTCCTGATGTTATTCCCCTGCCACACATCTACGGAGCTCGAATCAAAGGTGTGGAAGTGTTCTGTCCTCTGGATCCCCCACCGCCGTATGAAGCTGTGGTGAGCCAGATGGACCAGGAGCAGGTACTGTCTGTCCCACATCTCTCTAAGCACATTGACTGCAAGTGGGAAACACAGCATCTCCCCAACCCCTGCCCCCAGAGAACAGCAGGGAGACCGGGCCCCACACATCTTTTTAAGGAGTTAACTGGGTCTGATGAGCGGTGAGTTAAACATCAACAAAATAACCCTCTTTTTTTCTGTGATGCAGGGATCTTCATTCCAAATGGCAGAAGGATCAGAAGCTGCTATGATCCCACTGGATCCGGGCTGCACACAAGTGACTCAAGGTAATAGATACACTGTGACATGATTCAGTAGATTAAAACATGATGAAATAGGCTGTGCAAGGTGGCTAATCTCTGTAATCCCAGCACTTTGGGAGGCCGAGGTGGGAGGATCACATGAGGCCAGGAGTTTGAGGCTAGCCTGCACAACATGGAGAGACCCTGTTTCTACAAACGAATAATAATAATAATAATAATAATAATAATAATAATGATCTTGTCTGGTATTGTGCTGGAGGGCAGATATTCTTGGAGCAAATAGTTCAAGCTCTACCTTTTTCTCCAGGTGCAAAAATGCCGTCAACTATTAGGGCTTATAAATGGGAGAAAATACGTGAGGTGAAAAAAGATATCCTTAGACATTTTTATGAACCAGACTATTCTCAGGAACCGTGAAATAGGTTACAGCGTTTGGTTTGATATTCCTGTGTTTTCTGATCTATAATTTTCTTCCTCCTTTTAAAATTAGCCAGACTTTTGGCAGGGGGAAAAAGTTTCCTCTATTGCAGGGTGATTTGCAGTGAGATTGTGCTGTGTCATTTATAACCTAGGGCCCAGGTCCTGCTGCCTGAGCAGTTAGTGAATTCTGGTTTTCAGTACTACAGTAAGTACTAGAGTCAGTTTACATTTATCCTTGTAATTTAAGGGAACATTGTTATGGCCTTCTCTCTTTGGGGAGGTTTTAAGTGGCCCAGAAAATTGTCCAGCAGGACAAAATCGCAAATGGCAATAAATAATGGATCAACTCTTAGCAATTTTAGATGAAGGTAATTTTTCAGCAGTCCTATGTGTAATGTAATACTTTGTGTTCTGTTCACCTTCCATCCTAAGTAGAATTATGAAGCAGTGTTCTGTCTCCTAAGTATGTTCATAATTTTTCATTTTTTATTTTTTAACTTTATTTTTATTTGTATTTATTTATTTTTTCTGAGACAGAGTTTCGCTCCTTTTGCCCAGGGTGGAGTGAAATGGCACAATCTCAGCTCACTGCAACCTCCGCCTCCTGGGTTCAAGTGATTCTCTTGCCTCGGCCTCCTGAGTAGCTGGAACTACAGGCGCCCGCCACCATGCCCAGCTAATTTTTGTATTTTTAGTAGAGACGGGATTTTGCCATGTTGGCCAGGCTGGTCTCGAACTCCTGCCTCAGGTGATCTGCCCGCCTCGGCCTCCCAAAGTGCTGGGATTCCAGGCATGAGACACTGTGCCCAGCGAATTTTTCCATTTTGAAAAGTTTCCCGAATTGCAACTCAGGCTCACGAATGATGCAATTTTATTTTTATGAGCATAAATTATCCAGTTCCCGCGGGGTTTTACGGATTTGTTTAGTGGACACTTGACTCTCTAACTCAGCCTTCTGGGAGTTCTGCAGCCCACAGAGCAGCCACCTCACCTGTGCAGGTATTACTTTCCCAGAACCAGGCTCATCCTGATAGGTCAGGGTGCTTCTCCGTACTGCCCCAGGATGCTTCCCTGGAGACGAGTCTAAGCACCTTTGGGAAAAACAGCCTGACATTTTGGCATGGCTCCTTTATTTTGCTGTTGGATGTAAATTTTTCTGTTTGTTTGTTTTAGGTGTGGAGGGGTGGTTTGGAAAGGCAACTTTTCCCATAGCGCAGTGATATAAAAACCTACTGGGCCAGCAGCCTGAGTAAATGTTATTAACTGCCTTACCCTTGCCCGGGCAGGTTCAGGCTCACAGGTGTTTCCTGCGCATTTTGAGGACTACAGCTGGTGAAATAATTTATGTTTCGCCTCTTTTTTTTTTCTTTTTTTTAATCAGGTGGGGCCATTCCTAACATACCTGCAGAAGAAAACGCATCTATGTCAACTCCCAGTTCAACCCTGGTGCGTCCTGTGAGAAGCCGGAGAGCCCTCCCACCCCTGAGGACGAGGTCAAAGAGTGACCCCGTGCTCCATCATTCCGAGGACAGAGGTGACGTCATTCCCCAAGCTCTGCGCGGGGCTCTGTGCTTATTTGCTTAAAGGAGCCAGGTGAAGGCGGGTGGCTCTGGCCAGCTCAAGACCCTGCAGTTTAAGTGGTCATTTGAAGGCGTTTATGAGGTCTTGGGAAAGTAAAATATTCTACGTCCATGTTGGGATTATACATCTACCATGTCTTTTAAGGATGGTAGGGGCTGGGCGCAGTGGCTCACACCTATAATCCCAGCACTTTGAGAGGCCGAGGCGAGCGGATCACGAGGTCAGGAGATCGAGACCATCCTGGCTAACACAGTGAAACCCTGTCTCTACTAAAAATACAAAAAATTAGCCGGGCACAGTGGCAGGCGCCTGTAGTCCCAGCTGCTCGGGAGGCTGAGGCAGGAGAATGGCGTGAACCCGGGAGGCGGAGCTTGCAGTGAGCCGAGATTGCGCCATTGCCCTCTGGCCTGGGCAACAGAGTGAGACTCCCGTATCAAAAAAAAAAAAAAAAAAAAAAAAAAGATGGTAGGGGTTTTTTTTGTTTTTTGTTTTTTAAGTCATTGTCATCAAAAGAATTTGGTTGTACATGATACTATGCTAGGTACTACATGAAGGCAGTTATGCACACCTAGTTCTGACTTCTAGATGCTGCAATCCTATGGGAATATGCATTGTCTTAAAAAAAGTCAAAAAGATTTTTGTATACTCCCTCTTTTATAATTTGTTATATATTTAATATGTATGAGTAGATGATTAAATTATTGAAATCTGACCTTGTTTTTAGAACTTTGGATAGAATGAAATACACACACCCACACACTTCACCTCTCTCTCTGTGTTGTTTGTTTGTGTATAGCTGTTACCTGAATAATTAAAAATTAAAATGACAACACTGAGTTTTTCCTGAATATATGAATACCTGAACATCTCCAAATATCTCTTCATTGTAGAAAATTATAAAAAATAAAGAAACTAAAGGAAGAAAATTAAAACCTCCTGTAACTCCACCAGCACCAGCTTCTTCCTGTGAAGTAGTCTAGCAGAGTTGACCTCTGCTCCTCTAAAACACCTATGCAAATAAAACTTTGATAATCCTCCACCCTGCTCTCTCCAGGGTCCTGTCTTGAGCCCTTGCAGTCTCGGTTCTGCCTGTCTGACAGTGTGTGTTATTTGCCACAGCTCTGGACTGACCATGTTCGAGCCAGAGAGAACATTCCTCTTGTCTCTACAGCAGCTTCTGAGTGGAGAGGAAATCCTGCCGCCTGGTACTGAGCGTGTCTCTGAAGCACAGTGGCCGGGCAGCCTGGCTTCTGATTCCCAAGACCTGCCTTCACTGTGGGTCTCCTACACCCTACCTGGCAAGTTGAGGACTCCAGCCTCAACGGGAACTTAGCTGTTTTGCACAGCTTAGGGAAATCTTTCTGGAACCCCTTCTCATTCTGCAGACCTGCAGGGGTGAAGACAGCAGCTGCTGGAGCCCTCCATTGTGGAAGGTGCCAGGTTGCCTTCAAGTGGAAGAGTGGAGACACTGACTCTGTCCTCACACATGAGTGTCTTTGGCGAGTGCTTCTGGAAGACTCTTGCTCTCTGTGACATGCATATGGCTGCCTGAGAGGACAGTCTTGAATCCTGGTTTAGAGCTCCCCGTGCCTGCCTTTCTCCAGAGGAAAAGGAGTGCTCCCCTTCTTCCACCTGCTCTCTCGCCCCCTGCTTCTTGTCTTCTTTGAATTTCTAAATTTCTGCTTATCAGGCCTTCATAGACTGATGCCAGTGTTGTGTATGCTGAAGGCTGAGGGCTGGCTTCTGGACACATAATGACCAGATCTGAGTTTTGCTTCACCCACTTCAAAGTGCAGAAGCATTCTGCTGGTCTTTACACCCTTGCTGATGTAGGTAGCCATGGAAATTAGAGCCTGCGATGGATTTCCCAGGCCCTGTGTTGACTTCCAGCATGATGTGTACTTTTTCTGCATCTAAATTTCTCTTTCTGTAATAGCTATAGATCTACCTCATACCCATGGTGTGAGCATCGATAGCAAAAGTCAGTACAATGTCCTTGAGGACGTTTGGGACAAAGGTATAGTCAAAGTGATCAGAGCATTACATTCATCTGACAAGTCTTGTCTCTTCAGCCCTTTCCTCTCTTAATTGACTACTTCATCCTTGCTCCTTGGAACATCCTTTCATGGGTCAGCCACATTTTTCCTGCTTGGCCCATCCATGCCCATCTGTTTGTCATACCCCATGAAACTTAACTTCATTATGGTTTGCATTCTGGATTCTCCTCTCCACCGTCTGGCTTTACCTTGCGGGTGATGTCACACGGCACGATGACATGTTTTGGGCCATATCCTATTGGAACCGGACATCAGGGAATAACCTTGTGTCATAATTGTTTTCCCCCCTTCTGCAAGATGAAAAGCAGGATGTGCATGGCTATCAGCATTTGTCAGATGCTTTCCATGTTGAGTTTTGTGGTCAGTGCTTTCAGGTACGGGCATGTGTTCAAAAGGGGTTGGCCAATGGGTTTGCGTTGTTTGTTTCTGCCCACAGCTGCCCCAGTGCTCAGCTGTGAAGCTGCGACACAGACTGAAAGGAGACTGGATCTGGCTGCGGTGACTCTGAGGAGAGGCTTGAGATCGAGGGCTTCGCGATGCAGACCACGGTCTTTGATAGATTACAAATCCTACCTGGACACCAAGCTGCTGGTGGCAAGGTTCCTGGAGCAGTCCTCCTGTACCATGACCCCAGACATCCATGAACTTGTAGAAAACATTAAATCTGTTTTGAAGTCTGATGAGGAGCACATGGAGGAAGCCATCACAAGTGCCAGTTTCCTAGAACAGGTAGTTCTATTATTAATCTCAGATGTGAATCAGATAACTCATTTTTATAGCAGCTAAAGTGGCTTCTCTGCTTTCCTGCCCAAGGCAGAGTAAATTCATGGTCACAGTCTTCAGGGAAATGGGGTTGGGAGGTCAGGGGAGGGAGAGAGAGAGAGGAAGCCGTGGAGCTTTCAAGTGTGGTAACTTTCCCACGTCATTCTTGGCTCAAGGGAAGAGAACCCAGTTTTCCTGGGATGTGGAAGCATGTCTGCAAAAAGAAAAGAGTGCATGCCAGGAATAAAAGCGGAGGATATGGACAATGGGGAGTGCATTCAACATTTGATTTCCTGAATTGAAGGTTTCCTTTGATAAGGCATGTTTTCTCAGCCCTTTGAAAATGATGACCTAGGTGAATTTTAATATTGACAAGATTCTAAGAGGCTGTTCACATTCCCATGAAATGTTTGGCAAGATAAGCCAACAGGTCCTGAGGGAATAAACACCTTTCTTCTTATAGATTAAAAAATACAAGGCAATCCCCGAAACCGAAGCCACTTGGAGAAAAGACAGAATTGGGCACGAACATAATCCAGTTGGGCCTCAGGTTTCTCCTCTTTAAAGTGAAGGGTTGGACTAGGTAGTCTCTCTATCTCTATTTCTGAATGAATGGTGTTTCCTTCTGGAAGGAGCCTTCTCTCCACCTTCTTAAAAAGCCATTCCCTTTTAGGTGTTGGCTTCATTGCTGCAGGTAGTGGGGTAGATGTCGTAGACAGCACCCCCCAACGGCGTATGGATGTTACGTGACTCTGTGTCTTTGTGCATTAAATGTCCAACAAATACTTCTTCAATTGAAGTGGGCTAATTTCTCAGGGTAATTACCAACTTCAGGATGTAGGTAAATTTTTAATTCAGATTGAGTAAATACCCTTCTCACTTTCCCTTCTGTTCCCCCTTTCTACCTGCTGGCCTCTTCTTACAGAAGCCAGAAGCCAAACTCTCTCCCAGTCCCTCAGGGGATTCAGGGAGAGGAATGATCTGATTCCTTGCATGAAGAGGTACATGAACCACAGACCGTCTTGCGTTTGCACTCTAAAAGAGTGATCAGTTACGATTCCGGGTCAGGCTCTAGTTACTAACCTGTGTGGGGGAAACATTTTACATCCTCGTGTCCCTTAGCTACTCCAGATGTCATTCTCTGTCACCTTCCCTCTCTCTGGCCCCAAGAGCCCAATAAACAGGAGCTGCTTCTGGAAGGCTGCCAAGCTCTGTTGAGCTAAGAGCTGGAGCATTCACCAGGCAGTGGGCCTGGACCTCCTGCAAAGTCTTGCTCCCTGGGAAATAACTCTGGGGAAAAAGAACAAGCACTTATACAGTTCACTAGATGCTATCATCACAAATGGTTGCTAGATCTTTGTGCCCCAGGCAGTTTAAAAGTTCAGGTGCTGAGATTGTTGCGATAGATTTTGGGTCATCTGCAGGGCCTTCCAGGACTGGACCCTAGAGGTGAGGTTTCACAATTCCATACCAGGAGGTAAGGACAGCAGAAGGAGACCGGTTATTTCTGACTCTAGCTGGCTTCGCATATTGGAGCTTTTAGATCCATTTTAATTTTCACTGATATCAAAACCACTTGTCCTAACTTACTGTGTAGCACAGTCAACTTCTATGAATGTTGAACTTTTCTTAATCGGGAGACAAGGACAGACCTCAAAGACAGATGTAAGTAAGTAGATTGTTAATAAAATTTAATTTCCCATCTTTAGGGGAATAATCTTTTAATGACCTTAAAAGCTCAGAATGGTACAAATGAAACAAAAAGTCATCCAAATGATTGTGCTGTGATGTTAGGTAACAGTAAAGCCCCGAGTTTTCCCCGAGCTGCTGACACTATTACAGGTCAAACAGACATGGCTGTGCAATTTACAAAAAAATTGACGGGACAGTTTTCTCCTCTTCAATCCCAGTTGGATGAGGAATTTTTCATATTTTTGCCATTTTTACAGAGTAAGTGATATTATTATACATTCAAAATTATGTTTGTGACACATTGCAAAATAGATTTAGCGAAAAGAATCATTCTTAAAGACTTTTTACAAATAAATTGGCCTAGTTTTTATATTGTTTATTAAAGGATTATCAGATCCATTTGAAGCATCATTGGATGGTTTGGGTTGACTTTTTCTCTTTTGGAACAGGGTCTCCATCTGTCACCCAGGCTAAAGTGCAGTGGTGTAGTCATAGCTCCCTGCAACCTTGAAATCTTGGGCTCAGGTGATTTTCCTGCCTCACCCTCTTAGGTAGCTGGGACTACAGGCACACACCACCACGTCCAGCTAAGTTTTCTTATTTTTAGTAGAGACGAGGTCTTGCGATGTTGTCTAGGCTGGTCTAGAACTCCTGGGCTCAAGTGATCCTCCTGCCTCAACCTCCCAGTAGCTGGGACTACAGGCATGAACCACCATGCCCAGCTAATTAAAAAAAAAATTTTTTTTTTTCTGTAGAGATGGAGTCACACTATGTTACTCAGGGTGGTCTCAAACTGCTGGATTGAAGTAATCTACCTGCTTCAGCCTCCCAAAGTGCTGGGATTACAAGTGTGAGCCACTGTGCCTATACTTGTTTGACTTGGTTGACATTTTATAAACCCATCACCTGGTCCCAATCCCATACCAGTGGTTTTTACTTGGATTCTTGTTAAAAATGCAGGTTCTTGAGTCCAGGCTAACTGTTCCCATTGCTATGGGAATTCTGTGGCAATTCAGCAGGGAATTCATGTTTCTGACAATACCTGTCCCTCCCTGACCCAGTAATAATGTTCAGATGCCAGTGAGGATCACTGACTTAGGCTTCAGAGAAATTAGAGAAAAGCTATAAGAAGAATGTTAAAGCAAGAAATTGCAGCGGACAAATCAGTTAAGTGTGGTTTATGGGTCTACAGCGGAAGTGGTAGAACATTTGGAGGATTTGCAAAGAACCCCTGGAATTCCAGATGAGTTCCACATTGGGAAAATGCGTTTTTTCCTTTCTTTTTCAAAGCAATTACACATTAAGATAGGTGGATGGACCTAGGAGGTAGGTCAAAGGGCCACATCTGGTAAAGCTTACTTAACTTCTCCCCACCCTCTCTTTTCCCAAAGATAATGGCCCCATTGCAACCCAGCACATCCAGGGCCCGCACGCTGCCCTCGCGGAGACAGCCTGGCCTGCTGCACCTCCAGAGCTGCGGCGACCTGAGCACCTTTGCACCAGTGGGGAGGCCCCGAGCCGAGAGGAGGTCCCGGCGAGTGGAGGCTGAGCGGCCACACAGCCTCATTGGGGTTATCCGAGAGACTGTCCTGTGAACCCTGGAAGACAGAAGGCCACTCCAAGGGAAAGGATCCACCTCCTCTCTGCCATTTCCTGCCTGGGAGCTGGGTCCCCCTCAAAAAAAGAGCACTCTGGAGGACACGTTTTCCCACCTGTTGGCTCCCGTGTCTGCTGACCGAGGACATTCAGGAGTAAATGCACAGGTCGGTCCAGGCCCGTCTGGGTTTGGGATGCACCGCATTGGAGGTTATGAAAGCGTTGATCCTCTCCTTCCCCTGCTGGGCCTCGTGGCATTCCCAAGGGTCACATGCCCTGGCACGGGCAGAAACTGGGCTAATGATTCTTTGCCCGGCTCACCCCTCGCGTCTCTCTTTGTTGCTAAGTTCTTTCCCTCTTGGAAGGACAGATCTGCCTGACCGCTATTTATAGCTGCCTGTGGCCTTTCACTGCTCTGTGAATTGGCAGGAAATAAGGCGATTAACCCTATGTGTCCACAAGCCTCAAGCCTTGTTTCAGGTCACCCTCAAATCACACTCTCTTTAGGCAAAACCAGAAACTTTTTAAGTGACAAATTTTAATGCCAGACATTTAAGGAGAGGATTATTGTTGATTCCATTTACTCATGCTTGCAAAACTAGACACCCCTAAGGCAGAACTGAGAATAAAAATGTTTACTTTGGGCCACTGGGCTTGATGTGTAATATTTGTTTACACTTAGGTAGCCAGGCCTTACCATACAGAGGGCTGGGAACTTGGAACTGTGGTGGTCAGGCTCACTGGGCAGGCCACTGAACCGGTTTAATTTATAAAGCACCTAAAACTCGTGGATAACGTGTCCTTCATTCCTTCAGCAAGCGCTTGGCTGGATGGCTTCATGGAGCTGCCTTCTCGTGGGATCATGAACAATAAATCAATGAAGTAATTACAGATTGAGGATTATTGCTGAAAAAGAGCAGTAGGTGGTTAGAGGGGCTTCTTCGAGAAAATGACACTTGAGCTGAGTCATGACTTAGCGGGTCAGGGAATAATGTTCCAGGTAGAGAGAGGTGAAGAACAGCAGAGGCCACTGTGACCACAGCCCCGAGTCAGGGCCGCGGTGGGCAGTAGCTGCGCAGGCTGCCTGCTGTGCTAGCAATGAGATACTGTTAAGGAGTTTTCATCAGGAGAGTGATGGATGTCAGCATATTTTCAAAAGATCACCGTGCTGCATGGAGAATAGTTTGGGCCAGACACGAGTGGAGGTGAGGAGCTGAGTAAAGAGGTTACATAGGAAATGGAGTACTGCTTCTTGCTGGGCACTGCCTGTGCACCAGCTACTATGCTAAGAGCTTTGCACACACTCCTATTTTGTGTTTATGACAGTGTAGGTGGTGGAAGCTGTTATTGTCTGTATTTTACAGGTGTGGAAAATGAGGTTCAGTAATTTGCCCATGGTCTCTCCGTAGCTAAGAGGTGGAGCTGCATTCACATCCAGGCAGTCCAGCTCCAGAAACTGCTCTGTTCCTCAACCTCCCGAACATGAAATGGATTTGCCATTTCATGTTCCTGTGAGAAAGGGCTGTTAAGACTTCTAGCTTGCCTCCCCAGACCACAGATTCCCTGGCTCCAAGCCAACAAACAATGCCAGAGTGGGAACTGTGGTGGGGACAAGGGATGGAGGAAAGGAGGGGAAAGACACTTATGTGGAGGTGCTGAGCTGGGGTGGAAGGGGGCTGTGGAAACAGCCCTGGAAACAGGGGAGAGATGGAGGGCTGTGAACAGGCTGGGGTCTGGCCTCTTGCCTGGGGTCAGCTGTGTTTGGGGAAGAACTACAGTGACATCTCAGAATGACATTTTCTCCGTTCTTATCTGCCCATTCCCAGAAACTGAATTCCCCTTCAGGCTCATGATCTTTCCATTTCTCTAGGCGTCCTCCTGTCGGCACCATAGCTGTCCACTAGGGGCTGGCCCACTGCCCCGGGTAAGCCCCTCCCTTGTTTGAGGGCCTCACTGTAGCTCTCCAACGTTCCGTGGACTGCCTACGTGGCCCGGTCTGGTTTCTTCTCTCCCTCACAGCTGCTTGTGTACCCTCAAACTGCTTTCTCCAAGTGAAGCCCTACAGCTCTTAGCCAACCACTTTGTCCCAGTCCCATAGCCAGGCAAGAGAAGGGACTGGCCTTCCCTTCCCTCACTCAGGCCTGGCTGCACCTTTCTTACAGCTCTGGAATCAGTTTTGTTTTGTTTTGTTTTTTTCCTAGCTGTATCCCTCTCCACCTTCCCTTCTGAACCCTATTGCTCACCTCCACCCGCCACCGCAGGCCTCCCTATGTACCTGAAAGGCTCAAGGAAGACAGGTGTGCACCACAAGTGTGGACAGTGTCTGGCTTCTAGTCTTGAGGGGACAGTCACAGAGATGGCCTCAGCCATCTCGAGGAATGAGAAATTGCCAGCAACAACTGGAAGAGGAGAGGAGGCATAAAACCTGAGAGCATCAGTTAGATGGACACCAGGAGCAAGTGGGGGCCTGGCTTAGCTTCACAGAATTGTCCCTGCAACTTGAGAGATGGTGAAATCTGAAAACCTACTTCTGCCTTCCTTCCCTGACTTTAAGGAGTATTAAAGTGAAAAAAAAAAAAAAAAAAAACACGCAGAAACATATATATATATATGTTTATATATATATAATACAATAGTTTACATATATTTAGCATGGGAGGGAACTCAGAAGTCATGTGATTTATCTCCTTGCTGGTTCATCTGGGTAGTAATATACTTTTAAATACTTAGGCATTAATAATACACATGCTCATAGGTTAACTGAATATACATAGGGAGGGCAGCTGTTTTGCCTTTGGAGTTCTTTAGGAATCCATAGTCCAGAGGTGTTGACAAAGCATTTCAAATGTGGTCATCAAAATTACACCCGAGGGTTGATTAATTAGCATAAGGGATGTTTGAAATAAGTTTTCACTGGCGAAGTAAATAATGTTCATGAATGTGGCCAGCTAGGAGCCCTGCGCAGTCATTGTTGCCTCTGTACCAATGAGGCATCAGAATCTGGTCCCCACTTTGTGAGATTGTCACAGGATGGACCGAGATGCAGGCTGCTCCTTCAGAACCCCAACCTTTCAAGCAACCTACATGTCTGAGAGTCTGAGGACAGCTAAGACTTCCCCAAGCGTACACCCTATTTTGTGCAGCCTTGCCAATGAGCGTGGCTGGCTGGCAGAATTCCCCAAGACCTGCTTTCATTGGAGCATCTTGATGGTGAGGTTTGGAGGGGGAGTCTATGGCCCCTCATTGCCAGAGGCTGCCTGTACTTGTCAAAAGAACCAGACATTAGCTGAACTGCCAAATTGGGTAGGTCAGATCATGCTACCCCCTCAATTTGCAGAAAAGGAAACTGAGGCCCAATGCTAAGAATGGGGCAGGGGTAAGAGACCAGGACTTCTGGCTGGAGTTAACCTTTGGTGTCGTCCATTCCATGAATTTGAACAATGCATAATGACGTGTATCCACCACTGTATTAGTATACAGGGTAGTTCCACTGCCCTGAAATCCTCTGTGCTCCACCCAGCCATGCCTCTCTCCCCTAACTCCTGGCAGCCGCTGGTCCTTTTACTGTCTCCAGAGTTTTGCTTTCCCCGGAATGTCATACACTTGGAATCAGGTACTATACAGCCTTTTCAGACGGACTTCTTTCACTTCTTAGTAATATGCATTCAAGTTTCCTGTATCTTTCCATGGTCTGATAATCCATTCAAACCCTTGAAAAATTATTTGATTCAATAGTCATAAAAGTACTCTATCATGTTAACATCTCCAAACACTGACCCTCCTTTTCTGAATTTACTCATGTCGGGGACCAGGGAAAAGCAGGTCTGCAGGCCACACTGGATTAGTGCTCACCTGGGTTCCACTCTAGATGGAGCCTCCCAGTTTCGTTTCTCTTGTGTGACAGGCTCTGGGGACACTGAAGAGGACTGGGAGGGAACAGGTGGGGACCCCCTCTTCTCTCTGCACCCATGTCCATCTCTGAGGCTACCTGTGAGGTGAGGCCTGTCCTCACAGTGAGACCCACGGTGTGGGTCTCCAAGGCTTTGGCGAATCCCTCAGGATTAGGAAGAACTGGCAGAGGAAGGGGGGGCTGCAGCCAGGCCTCCACCCCGCGGGAGCGGAATTCTGGAAGTAGAACAAAGGGGTCCATTTCCACCTCCCCCCAGGCCACTGTGGGATGCAGAGGAGGACGGTGGGGCGGGGAGGGAAGGGCCCAGGACAAGGCCATCTTTGTTTCTGTGTTGTTCCTCCCTGAGGCCTCTGCCAGGAAAGCCAAGTCTGAAGTCCAAAGACGCCTTCCACTCCTCTCTCTCTGCAGGAGCCTCCATCCTCTCATTCACTCAACAGGTATTTATGGAGCTCCAGGGGACCAGGCTGTGAACAAGGAGCTGAGGGTAGAATGCTGAGCAAGGAGCGGGGACACACAAATCACAAATTACAAACGCAAAGCCATCTTCCTCCTGGCTGCTGAACCACGCCCAGGCCCCAGCAAGGAGGAGGAGCCAAGAGGTGACTTTGAGACCAACAGGCACACGCCTGGTTTCTTAGAGGCTGCTGTGAAGGATCCCTCATCCCTGATTATTGAACAGGCTCACGTGGCAGGTGGTTCACCATCCTGGGAATTCTTCATGAAAAGTTATTCATGACTATTGTTAAAGATGGTAATGGGCTGGGCGCCATGGCTCACACCTGTAATTCCAGCACTTTGGGAGGCCAAGGCAGACAAATCACCTGAGGTCAGGAGTTCGAGATGAGCCTGGTCGACATGGTGAAACCCCATCTCTACTAAAGATACAAAAATTAGCCGGGTGTGATGATAGGCACCTGTAATCCCAGCTACTCAGGAGCCTGAGGCAGGAGAATTGCTTGAACCCAGGAGGTGGAGGTTGCACTGAGCCGAGATTGTGCCATTGCACTCTAGCCTGGGGGACAGAGCGAGACTCCATCTCAAAAAAAAAAAAAAAAAAAAAAAAAGATGGTAAGGAAGACTTATTCAAGCAGGAGCCACCGCAGTGGGGTTCTGCAATAGGGGAGAAGGGTCAAACTCAACCCCAAAGATAGCAGGACAAGTGGAGATTTATATAGCCAAGGAGCAATGTTGGGGTCAGTAGATGGAAAAGTACTAAGAGGAAACATGAGGGCTGGGGCAATTCTTGATAGACCAACTCACTAGGATTCTTGCTGAAGGCAGGCCAGGGTGATAAGCTATCAGGGTAGGGAATGAGGAATGTGATCAGATATCAAGGATAGGAGATTTTTGCTAAACTGACTCAGCAGAATTCTTGCTAAAACTGAACTAAGAATCCAAGAGTCAGAAAGAGGACTCAGGTAGGGTGCAATGGCTCATGCCCATAATCCCAACACTTTGAAAGCTAAGGTGGGAGGATCACTCGAGTCCAGAAGTTCAAAACCAGACTGGGTAACATGGTGAAACCCTATCTCTACAAAAAAGTGTAAAAATTAGCCAGGCATGTTTGTAGTCCCAGCTACTTGGGAGGCTGAGGTTGGAGGATCACTTGAACCCGAGAGGTTGAGGCTGCAGTGAGCCATGATTGCACCACTGCACTCCCACCTGGGAGACAGAGTGAGACACTTTCTCAAAAATACAAAACAACAACAACAACAAACATCAAAAAAGAAAAAGAAAGATGACTCAGAGGAGCCCTACTCAAGTGTGGTCAAGGGGCGAGTTGGTCAGACTCCAAGGAGCACCTCTGAGTGGGAACTCTCATCACACTGTGTCCCTTGCCTCAGGCTTGTCACTGTCTAAAGAAAAATGCTCCTTTCATTCCAACAGCTGGCAGGATCTCTGTGTTTTGCCCTAACAAAGAAGCTAGAGCCAAAATTCAGGATGATTCATCGTTCTTCTCTGGCAAAGTGGCTGTAGGTCCCAGGTCTATGGAGGCTTTCCCAGAATCTTTTAGACACTGTTCATGAATTCTGATCCAAAAGGAACATTTCATAGTGGGGGCAGGGCCACATATTAGGCAGAAAAGAATTCCAAGCAAGGAGAATTGCTGGGATTATTCTGCTCTGGTCGTGAGCTGTTTCTCCCGCCGCCCTGTATCTGCTTGGTGGAGGCAAGCAGGTGTTCAACAGTAATCATACACCAAAATATGAGAGATGTCAGGCACGGAGGCCTCTCTCCTCATTTTGCAGACGAGGAGACCAGCATCCAGAGTGGTAAACAGATTTGCTTGGTCTCATACGAGCTGCAAGTGTCAGCATGCCGCAACTTTAGCCTATGTCTCCTGCCTTCCATTACAGCAGACTGCTTGCTTTTCTAGACTGCCGTGGCAGGGAACTCTGGGGAGGCGAAAGAAACACACCACTGGAACTCATAGGGAGCTGAAATGGTAACACCAGTGTGTCACTTACAAATAGTGACAATGAGGCCAGGCACAGTGGCTTGCACTTGTAATCCCAGCACTTTGGGAGGCCAAGGTGAGAGGACTGCTTGAGCCCAAGAGCTTGAGACCAGCCTGAGCAATATAGTGAGACCCTGTCTCCACAAAAAATAAAAAAGCCAGGCATGGTGGTGTATACCTGTGGTCTCAGCTACTTGGGAGGCTGAGGTGGGAGGGTCGCTTGGGCCCAGGAGGTTGAGATTGCAGTCATCTGTGATAGTGCCACTGCACCCCAGCCTGGGTGACAGAGCGAGACCCTGTCTTAAAAAAAAAAAAAAAAAAAGATAATGACTAGCATTTATTGTGAGCCCTTCCAGAGCTGTCTTATTAACTTAAGATTAAGTTCAAGTAATCTTCGTAATAGTCTTCACAATTCTTTACCGATCTCTTATGACTCTACTTGATTTCTCTTGTTTAATTACATTTGGCGGACATCTCTAGTACAATGTTGAAGAGTAGTGGAAATAGAACATCCTTGTCATGTTCCTGATCTTAGAGGAAATGCCTCTGATGTTTCTCCATTAAATAAGATATTAGCTTTAGGACATAAATAAATACATAAGTAAATAAAATACAAAGATAGCATACCTCAGTTCCTATGTTCTTGAGGGTTTTTGTTTTCTCCTAGTTGACTTTTGTTTGTTTCATGAAGGGGTATTGGATTTTGTCAAAGGCTCACTCAGTACCTCTGGAAATAATCAGATTATTTTTCCCCCTTAGGTTTATTAATGTGGACTATGGTATTAATGGATTTTGACTAGTGAACCAACCTTGGATTATTGAATAAATCCCATTAATTCATGGTGTATTATTTTCTTAATGTGATATTGGATTCTGTTTGCTAATATTTTATTTCAGAAAATTTCAATGCTATTTATTAATGATGCTGGTCTGTATATTTCTGTATACTCTTTATCTGGTTTGGGTATCAGTGTTTTATTAGATTCATAAAATGAATTGGGAACTTTTCCTTCTTTTTCAGTGCTCTGAAATATTGTAGAGAACACTGGTCTTTGGAGGCATGGTAGAATTTCCTGTCAAAGTCCTTGGTGCTTTTGGGCAGAATAGTTCCTTAATACATTTCTCTATTTCTTCTATTAAAATTGGTCCATTTAAACTTTCCAACTCTAGTGAGGGTCAATTTTGGTCATTTTTATCTCCCCAGGAAATCCTCTATCTACTTCACCCAGTTTTTCAAATTCATTTGCATAGGAATTTGTCATCTCTTATAATTAAAAAAAATTATTTTGTTCTAATGGTTATCCCCCTTGCCATTTTAAATTTTATATATTTATGGTTTCTCCTCTTTTTTCTTGTTAGCTATTTTTTTTAAAAATCTATTTTTATTTATTAATTATATCTACTGTTTATTCACTTTCTCATTAATTTTTGCTTTTAGTTTTTTTTTTTTTTTTTTTTTTTTTTGAGACTGGGTCTCACTTTGTCACCCAGGCTGCAGTGCGGTCATGAGACCATGGCTCACTGCAGCCCTGACCTCCCCAGGCCCAGTGATCCTTCTACTTCAGCCTCCTGAGTAGCTGGGACTACAGGCACACGCCACCACGGCCAGCTAATATTTGTGTTTTTTGTAGAGATGGGGTTTCACTATGTCGCCCAGGCTGGTCTGGAACTCATGGGCTCAAATAATCCTCCTACCTCAGCCTCCCAAAATGCTAGGATTGCAGATGTGAGCCACAGAGCCTGGCTGCCTTTAACTTTATTATTTTCTTTTTTGTGCTTTCTTTTGCTTTACTTTGTTGTTCTTTGTTTGGTGCTTTGAGCTGGAAATTGAATTCGTTTCATGTTAGTTTCTTACTTTGATAAAGTGTTTAGCGCAATGGATTTTCTTATCACTGCTTGAATTGAGTCCCATAGAATCAGATACATTTTCATTGTGATTAGGGACCCCCTTGGAAAAAAAAAGAACACAAAATTAGGTACAGGGCATTGAAAGGGGCTAATTATGGGACAATCTATGATACTTGAATTTCAGTGGCTTCACAATAAATCCACCGTTGTTCAAGAATAAGGCTTTGGAGTTTACACCTGAGTTTTGGGTAAGTGGTTGGCATTTTTGAGATCGACAGCAGTAAGAAAAGACTCTGAGACCATGAGTAACAAGAAAAAGGAACTGGAAAGAGAATGAACTATAATGTGTATCTTGTACCACGCACTTGGCAGAATTAATCTCAATATAATCTTACCATATTGATAGTTTTACTATCACCAGTTGCAAATGATTAAAAGGAGTTTCTGGGTGTTAAGAAATGTGTTTCAGATCACACATGTGGTTAAGTGTGGCTACATCCAGCCCAGTCCAACCCTGAAGCCTATGTTTTCTTCACTACATGCACCATATTGCTGGTGCCAGAAAGGACTGGCTACAGTGCTCCTCCCATCTTCTTCCACAAGCCGTGAGCTGAGGAACTTCTTGTAGAAAGTCACCTGGAAAGACAAGTACTGGCAGTGTGGGATTACTTATTGCAGGGAATTTGACAAACCATGGTGACCAAATTATTAGTCATCTATTGCTGCGTAATGAATTATCCCCAAGTGACAAACATTTATTATGTCACAGGCTCTGAGAGTCAGAAATTCAGGAGCAGCTTACCTGGGTGCTTCTGGCTTAGGTTTTCTCATGAGGTTGACATCAAATGTTTGGCTAGAGCTACACTCATCTGAAGACTCAAGTGGGGCTGGAGGATCTGCTTCCAGGCTCGCTGATGCAGTTATGGATGGGCCTCAGTTTCTCACTGGTTACCAAGACTTCACCATGCAGAAATTCTCACCATGTAGGCCTCACTATGTAGGCTTCTCCACAGGGCTGCTCATAACATGGCAGCTTGCTTCCCAGAGTGAGATGAGAGAGAGAGAGAGAGAGAGAGAGAGGATAAACCAGAAAGCCCACCCAAGATGGAAGCCACAGTCCTTTTATAACATATCTTAGAAGTGATATAGCATCATTTATGTTTATTAGAAGCAAATCACTAGGTCCTACCCACACTCAAGGGGAGGGAAATTGAGCTGTACCTTTTGAAGGAAGGGGTATTTAAAATATGTATGGATGTTGATGAGGTTCAGTACACATATCTCAGTCTGTTTTCTGTTGCTATAACCGAATACCTGAGACTGGGTGATTCTTTTTTGGATAGAGTTTTGCTGTGTCACCCAGGTTGGAGTACAGTGGTGCATCTTGGCTCACTGCAGCCTCTACCACCTGGGTTCGAGTGATTCTCCTGCCTCAGCCTCCTGAGTAGCTAGGATTACAGGCACATTCCACCATGTCTAGCTAATTTTTGTATTTTTAGTAGAGACAGGGTTTCACCATGTTGGCCAGGCTGGTCTCGAACTCCTGACCTCAGGTGATCTGCCTGCCAAAGTGCTGGGATTACAGGAGTGAGCCACCATGCCCAGCCTGAGATTGGGTAATTTACATAGGAAAAAAGTTTATTTGGCTCACAGTTTTGGAGACTGAAGTCCAAGAGCATGGTGACAGCTTCTGGCAAAGACTTGTACTGTGTTGTTACATACAGAGAAGTGAACAGGGAAGTGGGCATGAGCAAAAAGAGGGCAAAACACGAGGGGTGGCCTTGCTTTATAACACCCTGCTCTCACAGGAACTAATCCAGTCCCTTGAGAGCAAGAACTCACCTCCATGAGCATTAACTCAGTCCTGAGAGAGCAGTGTTAATCCCTCCTAAAGACCTCATCACCTCTTAAAGACCCCACCTCCCAATACCACCACATTGGGACCAAGTTTCCAACACATGAATTCTGGGGAACACACTCAAACCACAAACCACAGCAACACACTACCCCCAAATATGCCACCTTGGCATTTGAGAAAACAGCAGAAGCAGGAAACTCACTTTCACCTTCTCCTCACTCTTCTCTCCTAAAGCAGGTCACAAAACCTTCATTCTAGAGGTTCCCTTCCTATACCCGAGGAAAGGAATGTCTTTATCTCCGAAGATGCCAGGACACAGAGAGCAACATGAACAACCAGGCCTTGCTTAAGTTTTCCCCAGTTTATTACCATTAGACCATAACTTCTTTGTCCAAACATACTTGTCAACACCTATCCACTACTTCATCATACTTAGCATAAAAATACACAATTTCTCTGTTCCTTTGGGTCTTCAGTTTTGAAGGCTTTCATGTCACATGAACTTTATATGTTAAATAAATTTGTACGCTTTTTCTCTTGTTAATCTATCTTTTGTTACAGGGTCCTCAACTATGAAGCTAGCCATGGGTGAAAAGAGGAATTTTTTCTCTCTCACAATGTGTTTTTAAACCCATCACAGTGATACTGGCTGCGTATGCAGACCTTTCAGAATTTATTCCTGCCATGGGATTTGTAATAAGGGGATTTTGCCTAGGCTAAAGCCATCCTCCAAATCCCATTCCTTGCTCTCCCTGTAAATCTAAGCCCCATCATGCCCTGTGGCATATAGAGAAGAGATCACCTTCATTCATGCCTGCATTCATTCACTCACTCAGCAAATATTCATCAAGTGACAATGAAATGTTGGGCATAGCCCCAGGTACTGGGGGTAAAGAAGTGGAAAAAGCACATGAAGTCTCTGCCCTCATAGAGCTGATATTTGAATGGGAGGAGTCAGACAATGAATAAAAAGATAATTGAAGTAACAGCAATGGTAATAAGGGCTATGAAGAAAAATAATGGATAGGAGGTGATGGGCACTGCTACCTTAGAGTGACCATGGTAGGTCCTCTGCACTGTGTTGGAGGAGGTGCTCAGAGAAATCCCCTTTGATGAGGTGACATTTTAGCAGAAATTTGAATGAAATGAGAGTCAGCCACAGGGATATTGGGAGAAAGTACAGCAGGGACAAAGGTCCTGAGGCAGGAGTGTTCTTGGTGTGTGTTCAGGGAGTAGCGTGGTTGGAATGGAGTGAGCAAAGGAATGATGAATAGGAAATGAAATCAGAGAGGTAGCCAGGCATCAGATCAGGGCTTTGCAAGGTCCTAGGTTTAGTCCAGTGTGATGGGACTCACTTGGAGGGTTTTGAGCAGAGGAAAGATGCAATCTGACTTCATCATGTTATTGGGGTCACTCTGATTGCTAAATGAGGGATGGGATGGGGGAGAAGAGAGGAAACGGGGCCAGTTAGGGGACTGCTACAGTCATTCAGGTAAAGAAGGTAGTGGCTTGTTCTGAGGAGAACACAGTGGAGGTCATGAGACATGGTCAGATTTGGATGTGATACCTCCCACATTGCTGTTTCCGGGAAGTAGTGCTGATGACTTCAAACAAGGATGTTTCTGCTACTTTTGTATGTTTCTAACTAACTGGTGGTCATTCTTTTAACAAAATCCCATGTTATGTACTATGTTCCAGGTGCTATCCTGGCGTAATGGGTAAAGAAGCGAACCAGATACCGTCCTACTCTCATGACAATCACAGAACAGCAGAGAAGAGAGGCAGAGCAGATACATCACATTTCAATGTGCTAAATACTGGAAAAAATACTAGAGGCATCACAAAGCAGCAAGTCATTCACCCCATGAGCAGGCAGGAAGACTGAATAGGATTTGCATGGGCAGGAATGGGGTGGCAGGTGTTGCAGGTGCAGGATAAAGCTATCTGTGTCTGGGAGCAGTGAGGGGCCACAGATGAGGCAAGACAAAAGTTAGAACCAGACTTGCAAAGACCCTGGAATGCCAAGCTAAATACATTAGACTTTACTCTTGGAGGCGCATGAGGAGGCCCTGAGTAAGCCCAGTGACAGCAGAGAGTATGAGCTGGAGTGGAAAAAACTGGAAATATGAACTCCTTTTGTGATGCTATTGTTAATACCATTAGGAAAGATTTAGGAGGGGTGGAGCAAGATGGCCGAATAGGAACAGCTCCAGTCTCCAACTCCCAGCGTGAGCGACACAGAACACAGGTGATTTCTGCATTTTCAACTGAGGTACTGGGTTCATCTCACTAGGGAGTGCAGGACAATCTGTGCTGGTCAGCTGCTGCAGCCCATCCAGCGAGAGCTGAAGCAGGGCGAGGCATTGCCTCACCTGGGAAACACAAGGGGGAAGGGAATCCCTTTTCCTAGCTAGGGGAACTGAGACATACAACACCTGGAAAATCGGGTAACTCCCACCCCAATACTGTGCTTTACCAAGGATCTTAGCAAACGGGCACACCAGGAGATTATATCCCACACCTGGCCGGGAGGGTCCCACGCCCACGGAGCCGCCCTCATTGCTAGCACAGCAGTCTGCGATCTACCGGCAAGACAGCAGCGAGGCTGGGGGAGGGGCGCCTGCCATTGCTGAGGCTTAAGTAGCTAAACAAAGCCACTGGGAAGCTCGAACTGGGTGGAGCTCACAGCAGCTCAAGGAGTCCTGCCTGTCTCTGTAGACTCCACCTCTGGGGACAGGGCACAGCTAAACAACAACAACAACAACAACAAAAAAGCAGCTGAAACCTCTGCAGACATAAACGACTCTGACAGCTTTGAAGAGAGCAGTGGATCTCCCAACACGGAGGTTGAGATCTGAGAACGGACAGACTGCCTGCTCAAGTGGGTCCCTGACCCCTGAGTAGCCTAACTGGGAGACATCCCCCACTAGGGGCAGACTGACACCCCACACCTCACATGGTGGAGTACATCCCTGAGAGGAAGCTTCCAAAGCAAGAATCAGACAGGTAAACTCGCTGTTCAGAAATATTCTATCTTCTGCAGCCTCTGCTGCTGATACCCAGGCAAACAGGGTCTGGAGTGGACCTCAAGCAATCTCCAACAGACCTACAGCTGAGGGTCCTGACTGTTAGAAGGAAAACTAACAAACAGGAAGGACACCCACACCAAAACTCCATCAGTACATCACCATTATCAAAGACCAGAGGCAGATAAAACCACATAGATGGGGAAAAAGCAGGGCAGAAAAGCTGGAAATTCAAAAAATAAGAGCGCATTGCCCCCTGCAAAGGAACGCAGCTCATCGCCAGCAACGGATCAAAGCTGGACGGAGAATGACTTTGACGAGATGAGAGAAGAAGCCTCCAGTCCATCAAACTTCTCAGAGCTAAAGGAGGAATTACGTACCCAGCACAAAGAAACGAAAAATCTTGAAAAAAGAGTGGAAGAATTGATAACTAGAATAATTAATGCAGAGAAGGTCATAAACGAACTGACAGAGATGAAAACCATGACACGAGAAATACGTGACAAATGCACAAGCTTCAGTAACCGACTCGATCAACTGGAAGAAAGAGTATCAGCGATTGAGGATCAAATGAATGAAATGAAGCGAGAAGAGAAATCTAAAGAAAAAAGAAGAAAAAGAAATGAACAAAGCCTGCAAGAAGTATGGGATTGTGTAAAAAGACCAAATCTACGTCTGATTGGGGTGCCTGAAAGTGAGGGGGAAAATGGAACCAAGTTGGAAAACACTCTTCAGGATATCATCCAGGAGAACTTCCCCAACCTAGTAGGGCAGGCCAACATTCAAATCCAGGAAATACAGAGAACGCCACAAAGATACTCCTCGAGAAGAGCAACTCCAAGACACATAATTGCCAGATTCACCAAAGTTGAAATGAAGGAAAAAATCTTAAGGGCAGCCAGAGAGAAAGGTCGGGTTACCCACAAAGGGAAGCCCATCAGACTAACAGCAGATCTCTCGGCAGAAACTCTACAAGCCAAAAGAGAGTGGGGGCCAATATTCAACATTCTTAAAGAAAAGAATTTTAAACCCAGAATTTCATATCCAGCCAAACTAAGTTTCATAAGTGAAGGAGAAATAAAATCATTTACAGATAAGCAAATGCTTAGAGATTTTGTCACCACCAGGCCTGCCTTATAAGAGACCCTGAAGGAAGCACTAAACATGGAAAGGAACAACCGGTACCAGCCATTGCAAAAACATGCCAAAATGTAAAGACCATCGAGGCTAGGAAGAAACTGCATCAACTAACGAGCAAAATAACCAGTTAATATCATAATGGCAGGATCAAGTTCACACATAACAATATTAACCTTAAATGTAAATGGACTAAATGCTCCAATTAAAAGACACAGACTGGCAAATTGGATAAAGAGTCAAGACCCATCAGTTTGCTGTATTCAGGAGACCCATCTCACATGCAGAGACATACATAGGCTCAAAATAAAGGGATGGAAGAAGATCCACCAAGCAAATGGAGAACAAAAGAAAGCAGGGGTTGCAATACTAGTCTCTGATAAAACAGACTTTAAACCATCAAAGATCAAAAGAGACAAAGAAGGCCATTACATAATGGTAAAGGGATCAATTCAACAGGAAGAGCTAACTATCCTAAATATATATGCACCCAATACAGGAGCACCCAGATTCATAAAGCAAATCCTTAGAGACTTACAAAGAGACTTAGACTCCCATACAATAATAATGGGAGACTTCAACACCCCACTGTCAACATTAGACAGATCAACGAGACAGAAAGTTAACAAGGATATCCAGGAATTGAACTCATCTCTGCAGCAAGCAGACCTAATAGACATCTATAGAACTCTCCACCCCAAATCAACAGAATATACATTCTACTCAGCACCACATCACACTTATTCCAAAATTGACCACATAATTGGAAGTAAAGCACTCCTCAGAAAATGTACAAGAACAGAAATTATAACAAACTGTCTCTCAGCCCACAGTGCAATCAAACTAGAACTCAGAACTAAGAAACTCAATCAAAACCGCTCAACTACATGGAAACTGAATAACTTGCTCCTGGATGACTACTGGGTACATAATGAAATGAAGGCAGAAATAAAGATGTTCTTTGAAACCAATGAGAACAAAGATACAACATACCATAATCTCTGGGACACATTTAAAGCAGTGTGTAGAGGGAAATTTATAGCACTAAATGCCCACAAGAGAAAGCTAGAAAGATCTAAAATTGACACTCTAACATCACAATTAAAAGAACTAGAGAAGCAAGAGCAAACACATTCAAAAGCTAGCAGAAGGCAAGAAAGAACTAAGATCAGAGCAGAACTGAAGGAGATAGAGACACAAACAACCCTCCAAAAAAAATCAATGAATCCAGGAGTTGGTTTTTTTGAAAAGATCAACAAAATTGATAGACTGCTAGCAAGACTAATAAAGAAGAAAAGAGAGAAGAATCAAATAGATGCAATAAAAAATGATAAAGGGGACAACACCACTGACCCCACAGAAATACAAACTACCATCAGAGAATACTATAAACACCTCTACGCAAATAAACTAGAAAATCTAGAAGAAATGGATAATTTCCTGGACACTTACACTCTCCCAAGACTAAAACAGGAAGAAGCTGAATTCCTGAATAGACCAATAGCAGGCTCTGAAATTGAGGCAATAATTAATAGCCTACCAACCAAAAAAAGTCCAGGACCAGATGGATTCACAGCTGAATTCTACCAGAGGTACAAGGAGGAGCTGGTACCATTCCTTCTGAAACTATTCCAATCAATAGAAAAAGAGAGAATCCTCCCTAACTCATTTTATGAGGCCAACATCATCCTGATACCAAAGCCTGGCAGAGACACACACAAAAAAGAGAATTTTAGACCAATATCCCTGATGAACATCGATGCAAAAATCCTCAATAAAATACTGGCAAACCAGATCCAGCAGCACATCAAAAAGCTTATCCACCATGATCAAGTGGGCTTCATCCCTGGGATGCAAGGCTGGTTCAACATATGCAAATCAGTAAACGTAATCCAGCATATAAACAGAACCAAAGACAAAAACCACATGATTATCTCAATAGATGCAGAAAAGGCCTTTGACAAAATTCAACAGCCCTTCATGCTAAAAACGCTCAATAAATTCGGTATTGATGGAACGTATCTCAAAATAATAAGAGCTATTTATGACAAACCCACAGCCAATATCATACTGAATGGGCAAAAACTGGAAAAATTCCCTTTGAAAACTGGCACAAGACAGGGATGCCCTCTCTCACCACTCTTATTCAACATAGTGTTGGAAGTTCTGGCTAGGGCAATCAGGCAAGAGAAAGAAATAAAGGGTATTCAGTTAGGAAAAGAAGAAGTCAAATTGTCCCTGTTTGCAGATGACATGATTGTATACTTAGAAAACCCCATTGTCTCAGCCCAAAATCTCCTTAAGCTGATAAGCAACTTCAGCAAAGTCTCAGGATACAAAATAAATGTGCAAAAATCACAAGCATTCTTATACACCAGTAACAGACAAACAGAGCCAAATCATGAATGAACTTCCATTCACAATTGCTTCAAAGAGAATAAAATACCTAGGAATCCAACTTATAAGGGATGTAAAGGACCTCTTCAAGGAGAACTACAAACCACTGCTCAGTGAAATAAAAGAGGACACAAACAAATGGAAGAACATACCATGCTCATGAATAGGAAGAATCAATATCATGAAAATGGCCATACTGCCCAAGGTAATTTATAGATTCAATGCCATCCCCATCAAGCTACCAATGAGTTTCTTCACAGAATTGGAAAAAACTGCTTTAAAGTTCATATGGAACCAAAAAAGAGCCCGCGTTGCCAAGACAATCCTAAGTCAAAAGAACAAAGCTGGAGGCATCACGCTACCTGACTTCAAACTATACTACAAGGCTACAGTAACCAAAACAGCATGGTACTGGTACCAAAACAGAGATATAGACCAATGGAACAGAACAGAGTCCTCAGAAATAATACCACACATCTACAGCCATCTGATCTTTGACAAACCTGAGAGAAACAAGAAATGGGGAAAGGATTCCCTATTTAATAAATGGTGCTGGGAAAATTGGCTAGCCATAAGTAGAAAGCTGAAACTGGATCCTTTCCTTACTCCTTATACAAAAATTAATTCAAGATGGATTAGAGACTTAAATGTAAGACCTAATACCATAAAAACCCTAGAAGAAAACCTAGGTAATACCATTCAGGACATAGGCATGGGCAAGGACTTCATGTCTAAAACACCAAAAGCAATGGCAACAAAAGCCAAAATTGACAAATGGGATCTAATTAAACTAAAGAGCTTCTGCACAGCAAAAGAAACTACCATCAGAGTGAACAGGCAACCTGCAGAATGGGAGAAAATTTTTGCAATCTACTCATCTGACAAAGGACTAATATCCAGAACCTACAAAGAACTCAAACAAATCTACAAGAAAAAAACAAACAACCCCATTGAAAAGTGGGCAAAGGATATGAACAGACATTTTTCAAAAGAAGACATTCATACAGCCAACAGACACATGAAAAAATGCTCATCATCACTGGCCATCAGAGAAATGCAAATCAAAACCACAATGAGATACCATCACACCAGTTAGAATGGCAATCATTAAAAAGTCAGGAAACAACAGGTGCTGGAGAGGATATGGAGAAACAGGAACACTTTTACATTGTTGGTGGGACTGTAATCTAGTTCAACCATTATGGAAAACAGTATGGCGATTCCTCAAGGATCTAGAACTAGAAGTACCATATGACCCAGCCATCCCATTACTGGGTATATACCCAAAGGATTGTAAATCATGCTGCTATAAAGACACATGCACATGTATGTTTACTGCGGCACTATTCACAATAGCAAAGACTTGGAATCAACCCAAATGTCCATCAGTGACAGACTGGATTAAGAAAATGTGGCACATGTACACCATGGAATACTATGCAGCCACAAAAAAGGATGAGTTTGTGTCCTTTGTAGGGACATGGATGCAGCTGGAAACCATCATTCTCAGCAAACTATCGCGAGAACAGAAAACCAAACACCGCATGTTCTCACTCATAGGTGGGAACTGAACAATGAGATCACTTGGACTCGGGAAGGGGAACATCACACACCAGGGCCTATCATGGGGAGGGGGGAGGGGGGAGGGATTGCACTGGGAGTTATACCTGATGTAAATGATGAGTTGATGGGTGCTGGCGAGTTGATGGGTGCAGCACACCAACATGGCACAAGTATACATATGTAACAAACCCGCACGTTATGCACATGTACCCTAGAACTTAAAGTATAATAATAATAATAATAGAAAAAAAAGAAAGATTTAGAATTTAAAATAGCAAGAAAAAAATGGAAGTAGGCCTAATACCCAGTAAGAAGAATAAATTATTTTGCATTAACATTTTAAATAGTTGTATATAAGCAAAAATTAGCTGGGAGTGGTGGCACAAGCCTGTAATCCCAGCTACTCGAGAGGCTGAGGCACGAGAGTCGCTTGAACCCAGGAGGTGGAGGTTGCAGTGAGCCAAGATTGTGCCACTGCACTCCAGCCTGGACCACAGAGTGAGACTCGGTCTCAAAAAAAAAAAAAAAAAACAAAACTGTATATAAGATAGCATAATATATTGCTATTAAAAATGTTTTTAGGCCAGGTGTGGTGGCTCATGCCTGTAATCCAAGCACTTTGGGAGGCCAAGGTGGGTGGATCACTTGAGGTCAGGAGTTTGAGACCAGCCTGGCCAACATGGTGAAACCCCGTCTCTACTAAAAATACAAAAATTAGCCAGGCGTATTGGCAGATGCCTGGGAAATACACATGGTCCACACAGTTTAAATGGAAATATATTGAAAGACCACAGTGATTCTCTCCGGATATTGAAATTATATGTAAAGATTGACGTTTGGTTCTGACCATGTCTCATGATCTCCACTGTGTCCTCCTCAGAACAAGCCACCACCTTCTTTACTCAAAGATTGCTTTTTCCCTTTTTACCACGTTTCTAAATTTTTGTCAATTTTCATGTGAATATGCGTTTGTTTTACAGTCAGAAAAATTGTTTCTAAATAAAGATAGAAAATTGATTTAAAATAAGGATCTGCCCAATATGATGGAGAACGGTGGCCTGAAGAAGCCGATTTCGAGCAGAGGACTAACTACTTTGGAAGCAGGGGGCAGAACTTGCTCTCTAATTGGGTGTGAGAGAGACGCAAGAGTCAAAGTTCAATTCAGCCTCACCTCTTCAGCCCTCCTCAGTGCAGCTGCCCGAGCAGTCCTGTTAAAACAAGTCAGATCACATCCTCCTCTGCTCACTGCCCCCCAGTGGCTCCCATCTTGCTTAGCATAAACACCAGTATCCTTAGAGTCACTTCATAGCATCAACTTTCCCACCCTTCCTAGGGTTCTCTCTCAGTTCAGGGCCTCTTTCCCTCTCCCTCTCACCCTCCCTCCCTCTGCTCTCACTTCCTGGAACAGGCCTAGGAGTTCTTGCCTCAGGACCTTTGTACCTGCCGGCCGCCTGCCTGTATTGCCCTCTCAACTCCTTCAAGTCTTGACTCCAATGTACCCTTTTCAGTGAGGCCTTTTCTGGCCACCCTCTCCAAATAATCCCTCTAGAACTCTTTCTTTTCCCTGCTTATTTTTTTTCTCTTTGCACAACTTAATACAACGATCTCTTTTACTTATTTAACTTGATTTTTTTGTTTCCCTCGCTGGAATATAAGTAGCAGGAAAGCAGAGATTTTGTTCAGTGAGGTCTTCTCAGCTCCCGGCACAGAATTAACCGCAGTCAGATGTTTGCTGACTGACTGAATGACCATAATCTAAGAACCCAAACATTCTATTTACCACAAAAAGACCATCAGATTTACTCATCGCTTAGTGAAAGGCATATATTTGATGGCTAGACTTCTTTCAATAGTAAACTCTCTTGGTACATTTTCACATTATTTCTTGGTTACTTTGTTTTCGGGGACAGCATAATTTAGAGACTAGAAATTGCGGGGAGGTGGTGGTAACCAGGGTCTGGTCTCCAGCCGACAGGAGGATGGGGGCCACTAGGGCCGTCAGATCTCGCTGTGAAGGTGCCGCGCTTGGCTAGATGGTTCCAGCGCGGTTCCCACCTCCTGGGGCGCTGGGGGGCGGCGCTACTCACCGGGCGCTGGCTGCTCCCGTGGTGGTTTATGGCCTGTGTGGCCTGGACGTTGTCCATGACATTATCATTGTCCAAGACATTCTCCTAGCCGCCGTGGCAGTTCCGGTTCTGTTGGCAAAGGCGCGGGTCCAAGGGGCGCAGACCGTTTTCCCCTGGGGGCTTCTGGGGATCCAGCGCCCACCGGAGAGGCGGCTGCAGGCTGACTCCACGCGCCACTCGGGCGAGCTGTGCTCGTGTCTCCCGGGGCCCTCCCCGCTTCTGGTGCAGGCCGCGAAAAACGCGTCCCAGGCCGGGAAAAACGCGACCCCCCAACGGATTGGCTGGGACCTCCAGGATCCCAGCTAGTGGGAGCCGCTGTGCTGGAGGGAACGTTCTGGAACGCGGGGTGGGGTCGGTGGACGCTTCCCTCTCTGCCTCTGGGCTCTAGCCTGAAGTCTCCTCCCTGCCTAATTAATTTTCGAATGGAAATAACCTGAGGAGTAAAGCAGCCGAAGCGGGCGTCTTATTCCACGCCCACCCTCGCCTACTGTAGATCAGCCGAGAGACCACAGCTTTCTCTATTACTAAAGGGAACTGAGGATGGAGGGGGAAGGGGACTGGGAAGTCCCGGGGGAGGGAATCTAGACCATTCCAGGCCCCAGACTCCTTTCCCGGCAGGGCCGACGTCCTGGCCGACGTTCAATAAGGGGCTTATTGAAATCGTTGCTGTATTCCCCTGCGGCCCACCAGGTGGCTGTAGCGGGTCACACATTGGGCTGGAGAAGGCCAGGAGAGCCAGGGCCAGAGAAACGCCTCGTCCACCTCCAAGCAGGGCGAGTCCCAGTAGCCTGTGGGGACACCAGACTAGGACGTGGGCCACCGAGCCTTCTAGAATCATCGTGGCTAACAGCCCTGGAACGATCGACACGCGCCTTGCATCCGCAGCTCCCAGCACCGTGGCTGGCACCAAGCAGTGCTCCGAAGCTCCTTTCTTGGAAGGAAGGCTGAAGGGTGAGAATGCAAGAGAGCAATGAACAGCAGTTTCCAGCTGCCATCACCCAGAGCTCTTCTTTAGTCAAGAGTGAAATAAAATAGAATAAAATGGAACTGAAAAAGGACTTGCTCCCTTGGGCCCCGCGTCTAACTCTAGCCTACCTTTCCTGTCAAACTGTGGGTTGGCTGTGCTCCCCACGGCCAAATCACCCCTCTCCCTGCCCCCTGCTCCCAGGTGCAAGCCAGCAGACCAGCAACAACGTGTATGAGCTGCGCCAGCCCCTGGCGCTGCGGGGACCCACAGTGCATTTTGGCTGATGCTTCCTATCTGGCCTCCAAATCTCACCTAAACCTCTCCTACAGCCCTCATTTGGAATCATACAGGGAGGGAAGTCTGGAAAACAAAGTTCTAGCCTAGTTAACTTGATGGAATGCCACCATGCTTGCTTGATGCTTCTGTGCTAGGTGGGGATCTCCTCACCCTGTTGTTCCAGGTTTCGTTGCCTCTGCATGGAAAGCTGTTTTTCAATCCTGGGACCTGGAAAGCTCCTGTAGCATATTCAAAACCCTGCACAGACCTCACTTGCTCTGAGAAGAACTCCCGGACCTTTCCCCTCCAGGACTAGTTCTGTACCTTGTACGCAATGACTGTGTCTACTGCACATGCTAAATACTCAAGGACAGAGTCACTAATGGTTAGAACAACTGAGCCAGGCTGTGCCCATTGCATAGGTGAAGAACTGGAGGCACAGAGTGGTTGAGTAGCTTGCCAAGATCACACAGTGACAATCGGTAGGAAAGCTGTAATTTGAACCCCGGTCTGTGACTCCTCTTCTAATTATAACCCACAGTGACTAGAAAGCCAAGGAAGATTTGGCTTCTGCCCATAAGAAACTGCAATTAGCGGAGGGGAAAGAGGTGGTTAAGGTAGTAAGCAGCTGGTCAGTTGTGCTATGTCTGAGATTGACAATAGGAGCAGAATGTGGCGTGCGCCCCGGAGAAGGGCGTCCAGGGTAGGAATGAGGTTGTGTTTCCTGCTTCCCACCTCCCACTTCCTGCAGTGGTAGCCTCAGCCTTCCAGGAATGGTTTCTACCCAGCTGGACGAAGGGACTAGGGGGCAGCAGTTATCTATGCTGCTTGCCGCGCCACTGTCACAAAGACTCTGGAGCTGGCCTGAGAACTGGGGTCACAGCAGTGCGCTCAGCCTGTCTCCAGGGCCTCTTGCGTCTGGCGGGTAGGAAGATGAGGTCTGCACTGTTGTCTGTCAGCAGCTGGGATCATACAAAGGAGCATTAGCCTGGGAGCCAGGGAGTGAGGTTCTAGCTGTCCGCTCATTGTGTAGTCTCCAGCAAGTCCTACCCCTGTTGGGGTCTTTAGTTTCCTTATCTGGAAAACAAGGGGCCTGTGATGGGTGGCCAAGGCTCCTCCTTCACTCAATCGCCTGGGAATCTTGGCAGTTATCTGGATTTGGCACTTCTCATGTAATTCCACCAGAGGGCGCTAAATCATAGCTCTTACCAACTTGGTTCCTGAAGCGGGTGTCTAGTGGGGAGGGCTCAGAGGAGGTGGAGTGTGAGTTGACTGTGATAAAGTTGTGTGGAAGCAATTAGCAATTAAGTATATGTGAGAGAGAGAGAGAGAGAGAGTGTGTGTGTGTGTGTGTGTGTGTGTGTGTGTGTGTAGAGCACCAAAGCTCCTATAACCACCTATATCTCCCACCACCACCCTCTGCCTTCTGGCTGCATCTTCAGCCACTTGAATTCTCCTTTCTTAGCTCCTAGGGCCACCTCCATGCCCTGCCCGAAAGGCCTGGCCTCAGGGCCTTTGTCCTTGCTGTCCGTTTAGCTTGGAACACACATCCCTAAGGCATCCACAGGGCCCTCCCTCACTTCTTCTTCATGAGGGCTTCCTAACCAACCTACATAAAATAGCCACCCCCAAACTCATTCTATGCTTTAGTTAAAAACGTCTTTAAAAAACTGTGGTAAAATATACCACAACATAAAAAGTACTATTTTAACTATTAATTTTAAAAATAAAAATATAGTTGAATGCATATAACATAAATTTTCCCATCTTAGCTATTTTTAAGTGCATAATTCAGTAGTGTAAAGGACATTCACATTGCTGTGTAATCAGTCTGCAGGGCTCTTTTTTTTCTGGCAAAACTGGAGTTCTGCACCTGTTTAACAATAACTCCTCATTTCCTCCTCCCCTTGGCCCCTGGCAACCACTTCTCTACTTTCTGTCTGTAAGAATTTGACTACATTAGGTATCTCATGTAAGTGGAATCATACAATATTTATCTTCTTGTGGCTGGCTTTTTTCACTTAACATAGTGTCCTTCCAGTAGCGATAAACCCTTATGCTAGCATGTGCCCGAATTTCCTTCCTTTTTAAGGCTGAATGAATAATACCCCACTGTGTGCCTGTACTATGTCGTGCTGGCCACTCATCGAGGGACACTTGGGCTGCTTCTGTTTTTGGCTGTTGTGAATAATGCTACCATAAATAGGGGTGTACAAATACCTGTTGGAGCTCCTGATTTCAATTATTGTTATTATTATTTCTTTTTGAGACAAGGTCTCAGTCTGTTGCCCAGCCTGGATTGCAGTGACACAATCTTGACTCACTGCAACCTCAACCTCCCAAGGCCTAAGCAATCCTCCCAATTCAGCTTCCTGAGTAGCTGGGACTCCAGACTTGCACCACCACGTCTAGCTAATTTTATTTTATTTTTTTGTAGAGACAGCGTTTCGCTATGTTGCCTAGACTGGTCTGGAACTCCTGAGCTCAAATGATCCTCTTGTCTTGGCCTCCCAAAGTGCTGAGATCACAGGCATGAGCGATCACACCTGGCCCCTGCTTTCAATTCTTTTTCCATTTTATTTTATTTTAGATAGGGTCTCGCTCTGTTGCCCAGGCTGGAGTGCAGTGTCCATGCTTTATTTTGTCTGCAGAGCACTAATTACCATCCAACTGCCCTCCTCCTGCCTGCAACTAGAGATGCAAATGATTTCTATTTGGTAGAAAGATAACCCTAAAGGTTATAATTGTATTGCCTTAAGGACATTAGCCAGTTTTATTTTATTTTATTTTATTTTTATTTTATTTTTGAGATGGAGTCTCGCTCTGTCACCCAGGCTGTAGTGCAGTGGTACAGTCTCAGCTCACTGCCACTTCTACCTCCCGGGTTCAAGCGATTCTCATGCCTCAGCCTCCCAAGTAGCTGGGATTACAGATGCCCACCACTATGCCCGACTAATTTTTGTGTTTTTAGTAGAGGTGGGGTTTCACCACATTGGCCAGGCTGGTTTCAATCTCGTGACCTCAGATGATCCACCCGCCTCGGCCTCCCAAAGTTCTGGGATTACAGGTGTGAGCCACCATGCCCAGTCGCAACCAGTTTTACTTCTAACCTAGTAATTTTATTCTAAGGTTCTTTTAAAATGTCTATAAATACTTAGGTCCTCCAAATGCTTTTTGGACCAGCTTTGCCATCTTACTTGTTTCCTCATTAATGATTAATAAATCTCTGATATGTGTTCATTCCGTCTTTGTTATGGGAGTTGTGTTTTTTAACTTTTAAAAAAGTATGCATTAGCATCCAGAAGTTTTTCCCAGGGACTAAAATCTGCATTTAGATGAAATTCAGTACATCAGTAGTTTAGGACTTCGGGTGTTTGGGGGCGACCCGCACTAAGCCATGTAAGTGCGTGCGGAGCCTCTTGAGTTGTGGCTCCTGTTGGTGTACCCAGGGGATCGGGAAATTCCAGGAAGCTTATGAGGACCTGGACCTGCTGGGCCCCAGGAACGGCCAGTACTTCCTCAGCAACCTCTATGTGCCATGCACATTCTGAAAGCTTCCTATGTGTTAGCTTATCCTCACACAGTCTCCCTGAGACAGATACTAGTTTGCAGATGAGGAAACAAGCTCAGAGGGTTTAAGGAACTCTGAGGATCAGAGTTTAATCAAAAATTATAGAAGAAAGACCTAAATAAAGTGGTTCTATGTGCATCAAGATGGTTGAGTGGGTGTTTTTCTCTAGTTCTGCAATTTCATCTAAGATTAAAGCAGAGAGGCGGAAGCTAAGATATAGTCTATGGTAGGAGCAACCTTGCCCATGGGGGCAGACCCCACCCACACAGGCAGACACCATCCATCAGGGGACTGTGGTCTCCTGTGGGACAGACGCACTTCCAGGGAGCTTGCTGAGAGGTGCCAGTTCAGACTAGACCCTTCCACCAGCTGCCTTCCCCGCTTCATCCTGGTGAAGTGAGAGGGGTGTTGTCATTGGCGGGGGATGGGTGCAGAATTCAGGAAAGGAGCTACTTTCTCGCCTCTCCACTCTGGGAGGCAAGGGAAGATTGACCTCAAGTCAAGGGAGGTGAACCCCAAGAGCATCACTGTAAAGGCTGGGGGCCCATGCCCTCCACTTGCCTCTCCACACACTGAACTGGGCATTGGTGACCATCTTATCTACGTGTGGCTGAGGGACCGGACCAGCAGAAGGTGCGGCGCTGTGGGTGGTGAGAGAGATAATAGAAAGCAGTGGCTCCAGGATGGGCAGGGGAGAGACAACCAGGGGTGTGCCTCCCTTCCTCTGAGGGTGAGGAGGATGGTTGCTGGATGCTGCAGGAGCTTGCCGGCTGGGGAGATGGCGGCTGCAGGCGGCTGGGGACACAACAACCTGGGTGGAAGAGGTGTGCACTTTAGAGGCGTGCGCAGATTGGTACCAGTGTGTGGCCTGTTACAAACTGTGCCACACAGCAGGAGGCGAGTAACAAGTGAGCGAAGTTTCATCTGTATTTACAGCCACTCGCCATTGCTGGCTCACATTACCGCCTGAGCTCCGCCTCCTGTCAGATCAGCAACAGCAGTAGATTCTCATAGGAGTGCGAACCCTATCGTGAACTGTGCATGCGAGGGATCTCGGCTGCATGCTTCTTATGAGAATCTAATGCCTGATGATCTGTCACTGTCTCCCATCAACCCTAGATGGGACCACCGAGTTGCAGGAAAACAAGTTCAGGGCTCCCACTGAATTATACAGTTCACTACAGAACACTATATATTACAATATAACCATCATAGAAATAAAGTGCACAATAAATATAATGTGCTTGAATCATCCCCAAACCATCACCTCCCTGGCACCCAGTCTCTGGAAAAACTGTCTTCCACGAAACTGGTCCCTGGTGCCAAAAAGGGTGGAGACTGCTGCTTTAGAGTCTCCAAGGGGTCAGCTGGAAGATGGGGCCCAGGGCTCAGGGACCCCAAACGCCCAATTGCTGCCGTTTGTCTTCATTGATCTCCTGGTCAGTGAACTAGATCAGCAGAATGAAACAGCAAGGCGAGGCCTGTGACCTTCCCAAGGGCAACTCCTAATGTAGGGGAACCTCTGTGCACCTCCTGCCCATGCCCCTTTCCATAAAGGGACCCAAAGACGGAGACAGGGAGGGAGGGAGCTGAGTGCAAGCCCTGCTCTCCCAGGGCAGTGCTCACTTCCAGTCTGGGGATGGGGAAATGGGGCAGCCTGATTTGAATGAGAGATTGTGGTTAGCAAATCAATGGAAGAAAACCTGGAAGAAAAACATTTTAAGAATCAAAAGAGACCAAAACAATCTAACGCCGAGTTCATCCGTGTGCGATGACAAGCCCGTCCCAGGTGGATGCAGGTGGGAGTCGTCGGAAAGCTGAGCGTAAGTGCTTGAACCCTCTGTGCCTGTTTCTTCCTGTATAAAATGGAGACAATGATAATACAGGAAAAGCTTCTACCACTTAGAGGTGTTGTGGGGAGTTACTAAGTTCATCTCTGCAGGACGCTTGGCACGTGGAAGGTGCCATAAGGACTAGCTGTCATTCTCCAAACTGTGACTTCCCCTGACACCAGTTTAAGGTGCTTTCTTCCCACTTGATCCAACAGCAGCCATGTCGGTGGTGGGACACTCTGCTTGCTGTGAGAAGGATGGAGAAGGGGTTCCTCGGGGCCAGGCCACAGGACCCTTGGGACAAGGCCCTGCCTCCATGTTCAGGGCTTTCAGCAGCTACGGACCTGATGGGGCTGCAACAGGCTTTGCAGGGAATATGGGGGAGGGGCGTATGCAAAGAAAAAGCTGATGAGCAGTCTGCTTTGGAACAGGGCTGGACACTCTGTGTTGGGGAGTCCAGGGCCCCCAGCATGCTCCTGGCAGCAGGGAGGGCATGCCTGGCAACCTTAAAAACATGAATTTCCAAAGAGCACCAGGAGGAAACCTTCCAGAACCTTCTCACACGTGGGCCTCTCAGGGCGCTGTTTTCCACTGTCCACTTAGGTCTTAGTCCCTTACAAAAAGGCACCTCCCTTATGGGAGATGACTGAGGTGGGGGAGAATTAATTCCTGTTTTCCTACCCTCACGGAGGATGTCAAGTATGAAATCCAGAGAATTTCTCTTTCTCCAGTTCAGTGCGTTTGAAGGAGACCCACAGGACTGGAGGATCAGCTGGGACAGGAGAACACAGCCTTTCTTGTCTAAAACCAAGTCAGTTCCACAGAACTGGAAAAGCTCATTTAGAGAACTCCTGGGCTCTGGGCACCTGTAGGGTGGGTAGGAGCTAGTCTGTTAGGGAAAAGACAAACTCATCACACAATCCTGTGCCTTCCCTGCAAGAAGAAGACACTTGGCCAGGCCAAGAGGTGAAGTTCTTGTTTATTGTTGCAGCAACTCTTATACAGACATTAGCGTTCAGTTAAATAAAGGAAGATAGCACAGTAAAATACATCACAACCCCAAACCGGATGACTGTGGCCACGGTACAGAGGAGGGAGGGAGGGACCAGTGACCAGACTGTCGAGGAAGTACATTCAGTGGGTGTGCGGTGTCCACATTCCAGGCTCACGTGTAGATATATTTTATTTATATATTTATTTATATTTATATATAGATCATTGAGTTTTGTGTATACAAAGAACGATATTGTTACAAATACAATACTATACTTCTCCCGACGCTTTACAATAAGCTCTATTTCACCCTCTTTACAGAACAATAGTACAAGTTCATACTCTAGGTGCTGTGCTAAGTATGTACAAGAAATGTCATTCCCACACAGTCCTCACACACTGCCTTGATGGAGGGGAAGAAAGATCGAGTTGTGTGCTCAAGTCGACCCAGGCCAGGGAAGGAGACAGACATGAAACTCAAACCAACAGGCGGCCTGTGAATGTGAGTCAACACATCTAAGGAGGGGCGGCCCCTGGTTGTAAACATTGGTAACGGCTACACCACTGGGTCGAGGGACCCAGGAAGGGCTCTGTAGATGGTTTTCATCCGTGTGCGGGAGGTGTTGGTGCCCACAGGGTGAGGGGGGCAGAGGAGCGATGGGGGAGGTAGTAGGTTACTCTGGGACTCCCTGAAGGCGGTGTTGATGGGCAATGTTCAGAAAGCAAACCCGTGCACAGGGACCCGGCGCCCCTGCAATGCGCTCCTAGGAGCCTGCTCTGGCGAGGGAAGGTGTTGCTGGAGAAGTGGGCTCCAGGCATTGGTCTTTGGGGGTTTCTCCCTCTCGTGAACCCAAGGCTGATGGTGGCTCCCTGAAATGCTCACACTGGAGAAGAGGCAGGGTGGGTTCTGGTGCCTCTGCCTGGACCAGGAGGGGGAGGTGAATGTGGGAGTCCATCCCCAAAGCTGAGCCACCAGCACATCCTGGTGGAGCAGCCACAGCGGCTCTGTGCCCTCGCAGCATTTGGGAAGGCTGCTCTGTACATAGCCTTCCCGTTACACGGGGTATTTAGATATTTACATATATAACTATATATACCGGGATGACAGAAGGGAAGACCACCACTTCTCTTGGGACTTTCAAAAAATCTAGCGACTCACTTTTAAGACTCTGGCTGCTGGGGTGACCATATCTAGGCTCACTCCCTTGCCCCAGTGGTAGCGGGAAAAAGAACCCACTTCAGTTGGATGGACCTGTTCCGAGCTCCAGCAACTTCCACTCACTGGGTGTGAAGACACACCTGGATTAACACAAAAGAATGTGGTGGACAAATCATCTCACTCTTATGTTACAATGTCAGTTCTCCAGGAGAGCTTGCAGAATTGGCTTTTTCAGCACCTCTCAAAGTTTACAAGGTTTTTGTGCAATAGGAATAGAAAGTATATTCTCTCCTTGAGGTGAAGATAGGTAACTGTTATGTGCAGGTTGTACAGGGACGCACTACTGGAGTTCTGTCCCCTGGCCAATCGTGGGCGGGCCTCTGTGGTGCTGCCCAGGTGCCTGGGGACAGACAGGCATGAGCCCCTGCAATGATTTTCCAAGGCTCCTGATGCCTGAAATGCCACCAGTAACACTTCATTCCTGTTCTATCCACTCTTATTGGCAGAGGAAAGATGAACTGGCTGGTGACTCTTTAGTGTCTCATTGTATCACCAGATACTCTACAGCAAATGGAGAACCCAGGCCATGGTTCCTTCCTGGTCCTCACGTTTGTGGTGGGTTGACCTTGGGGCTGGTCTCCAAGCAACTTTCTGTAAAGCACCCTTCAAAGAAGTCCTGGGGAGCTTTATGGCCCATCCCAGAGTCCCTGGCCCCACCCCGTGCCACTCTCTGCAATGGCAGAAGCCCCTTTCCCCACAGGGCCCCTGGGCAGCCAGCGGCCTCCCTTCCTTAGGGCTCCTTTGTAGTACAGTGAAACTGAGAGCTCCGCTGCTCATTCCTTTCAAGCATTGCGCTTCCCTGATTCTAAGCAGAAAACTCTGAAGGTATAGAGATCTCGGGGAGCTGATCACAGAGCTCTCTGGTTGAAGTCTCTTGTCCCTAATCTTGTTATAGTCACTTTTCTCCCTCCTTAGAATCCCTCCATTCTCTCTATAAATACATGCTATCCAACATTTGCTCACTGAGTTCCTATTTCCGTAGACACAACATAAATATCCTGGATGCAGAGAACAGGGACTATATTAATTACAAAATATATTAGTTTCTCTTCCCCTGTCTCTACTGAGGTCATGAATGAAACAAAACAAAAGCAAAGCCAAATCACACCTCACATGAAAACAAAATGCTCTTTGGACCAAGTGAAAACTGGCTCAGAATTATAATATTACTAAAACATCTACACTGAACTGAGACGGAAGCCATAAATATGAGGCACCTGATGAAAACACGGAACATTCCATACCAGCTGAAAATGCTCTCAGGCCCACAAGGCAGCAAGAGGGTGTTTATGGGCCACATCTGGGGATTCTGAGGCATAACTTGAGGTTGCTATTGTCCCCTTAATTTTGTGGCTTATGTACTATTCTGGCCTTTCCAATATCACATGCTGCCTAGTGGCCCTGAGCAAAGAAAGCTGGTCTTGCCTTGGGCCAGGAAACAAGAGGACAATTGTACCTGGAGCTCGCCTTCTGGGGAACAGTCCCTCCTTCCCAGACCCCTGGGATGTGTGTTCGGCAGGAAGGGCAGTCCAGGAGGAGGATGCTTAAACCAAGGTGGTGCTGGAGGGGCTGGGCCTCAGCCGCAGAGAGGGCAGGTCTCTCAGGATGAGGCTGAGCAGCCCCCACCCTCCTGGCCACCTGCCAGGGAAGGGGCCTCCCAGAGAGGTGGGTTTCCAGGGGATCTGTGTGCCTAATCTTCACCTTGTCTCATTGGTGGTGGGAGCAGGGAAGGGTGATATGCAAATGGGACTGTGTGTGTGAGAGATACAGAGAGAGAAGCAGACAGTACCTGCCTGTGTTTATCTAATGGTTGATAACTTCAGGACAACCTGGCAAAGTTCAGATGCCCCATGAATTGCCAAGCTCTCTGTGACACTATGGTGTCCTTGCCCAAGGCAGTTATTTCCCCTTTTATCCTGGGGTCAGAAGGCTCGTGTTAGAAAACACACATACGTTGAAATTAAAACTAGCAATAGAAGAGGTTTAAGGTTGGCTCAGAGATTCTGGGAGGAAATAATGTATGGTGCCCCAACTACAAGGCAGGCAGTGCATAACCTTAATGACGTGGGCTGGCCCTGGGTACTACCACATTCCCACAGATAAACTCAGAGAGCAGAGATCAGCAACTGGGTTTTAGGCACTGCTGAATCAGCTGCTTCACTGCCCTGGGAGCTCCTTCTAAGAGGTCTGCACCTCTTGGGAAGGGAGGATTCCCCCTCAGGCAGTGACAGCTCACCCCTGGACACACCCAGAAGGCCCTCCAGGATGGTCCTGGGTCGGTACCAGGTGGATGCTGGCTGCTCTCCATCCTCAAGGGAGTGCATACGAACCTTCCCTGGTATTTAAAAAAAAAAAAAAAAAAAAAGCAAATCGGAGAGAGTAAAGAGGTCCTTGCGGATTCTTCTCTTCCTGTGTAAAACCGAATGCTGGGCGCGAGAGGGGAATGTCTCAGTGGACACAGGGATGCAGCACGAGAAACACAACCACGATGAGGAGAGTCCTCCATGCATGCCACCACGTGCGGCCGCGGTCAGATGTAAACGGGCTGCTCCTGGGCCGTCAGCAGCCTGTACATGGCGGCTGGCATTGTCTTCATGTGAATCTAAGGGTACAGAACACACTTTAGTGGGGGCTGAGGCTGGGGGCTGGCTGCATGGGCACTGCCCAGGGCCGGTGAGAGAGGCAGTGCTTCTCGCATAGAGGGCTTTGCAGATACCCCCCTACTGCCCAGCCACCACCAGGGACCTGACCCAGGGTGGCCTCCAGGAAGGGTGGGATCCACTGACTTTCTCAAAAGCTTAGGGGTGACAGAAATGAACAACAAAAACCAGGCAAGGCTTGTTTCTCAGTCAAATGCTCTTGCTCTCACCAGACCCTACCCTTTTAAAAGCGAGAACTCTGAAAATGGAGGGAGAAGGGCTCAAGGCTTCTTAGGGCACCTGCCTCCCTCACCTCTCTTGGCAGATAAGGCAAGGATGACAAATCAGCCCTAGAACAGCAGTGATGACTGACAGCAGTGATGGATGACAGCAGCGATTACTGACAGCAGCGATGACTGACAGCAGCGGTGACTGACAGCAGTGATGACTGACAGCTGTGATGAATGACAGTAATGACGACTGACTGACAGCAGTGATAACTGACAGCAGTGATGAATGACAGCAGTGTTGACTGACAGCAGTGATAAATGAATGACAGCAGTGATGACTGACAGCAGTGACAAATGAATGACAGCAGTGATGACTGACAGTAGTGATGAATGACAGCAGTGATGACTGATAGCAGTGATAACTGACAGCAGTGATGAATGACAGCAGTGATGACTGACAGCAGTGACAAATGAATGACAGCAGTGATGACTGACAGTAGTGATGAATGACAGCAGTGATGACTGATAGCAGTGATAACTGACAGCAGTGATGAATGACAGCAGTGATGACTGACAGCAGTGATGAATGACAGCAGTGATGACTGACAGCAGTGATAACTGACAGCAGTGATGATTGACAGCAGTGATAAATGAATGACAGCAGTGATGACTGACAGCAGTGATAACTGACTGACAGCAGTGATGAATGACAGCAGTGATGACTGACTGACAGCAGTGATGACTGACAGCAGTAATGACTGACTGACAGCAGTGATGAATGGCAGCAGTGATGAC
Organism: Theropithecus gelada; assembly: GCF_003255815.1. Taxonomy (NCBI): domain Eukaryota; kingdom Metazoa; phylum Chordata; class Mammalia; order Primates; family Cercopithecidae; genus Theropithecus; species Theropithecus gelada. The sequence continues at coordinate 82,906,715 of NC_037683.1, forward strand.
TGACGCGTCACGCCACACTGCACTGGGGTCACACCTCTGGAGGGCCACTTTGTTGATTTGACTTGAGTCTAAGAGTTAAATCTTTTAAATACATTTGGGGAGATTAACTGGGGAAAATGGAGGCAACTTAGGCAACCATACAGAAAAGCAACAGAAAGCTGAGTGTTGAAAAGAGAAGGTGAGCACATCAGATGAAAGAGAAGGCTGAGGGTGACCTGATTCCATTTCATGGAGAAGCTCCCGGACAACCGCTTGCAAATGTGTTTGGCGTTTGGTCAGAGACAGATAGGTCTGCTTGTTGGGGAGTGTTCAGGATTGGAAATTCAGGGAGCTTTCCCAGAAGGACTGCTCAGGGCTACAGTGGGCATATGAGGCAGGGGCACCAGACCTGGCCCGCAGCACCACCCCCAGCCCTGGATCTCTCCTACCTCCCCAACAGCATTGGAGAGAATGTGGACGATCTTCTCGTGGGGGGTGGCCACCACGCTCTGTCCATTGATTTCAATGATCCGGTGCCCCACACGGACGCCTCCTCTCTCAGCTATTCCCCCTCTCATGAGGCTGCAGATCTGCCAGAGTCAAAGGCTGTGTTACCCTCACGGCAGAGAGTGTGGCAGGGCTGGAAGGCCGTCTTTCCCGAAAGCCCCGCCCCCGCACTCTGCTCTTGGAGAAACTGACATGGTTAGGCTTTGGGCATTTAACTCTCTTAGTGTCTTTTCACAAAAGAATAGGTGCTGTTGGTCCACATGGCCACCTTGTTCATGTGGCTTGCGCAGAGACTGTAGCACATCACTGGTTTTTACGGCACACTGAATACTACTTCTCATCCCAGCTGGGGCTGGGTAAAAAGGGCCATTTGGGCCTGTCGCAGAGTCGCCAGTGTTTTCAAACTGTTAGCCTGTGTGACACAGGTTAGTGTTAGTTCCCGCAGTCATGACTGGGACTCAAGCACTCAAGCACCGAAGTGTTTAATGCAGCAGATTGTTTTTAGGGTCACAATTGCCTGAGCCACCGTGGGGCTGGAACTCCACCTCTGTGTTCCAAAGTGTGGCTGGCTGGGAGGGAGAGGCTCCTTTAGAGCTTCCCAATTCAGCAGCCCCTGTTCAAACTCCCTTCCCACAGAAACGACAGTGAGGCTGGATTTTGTGATGGCACAGTCAGCCACCACAGTGACCCGAGGCTGCAGGCGGGGCTGATGGGCCCTCCACCCTCACCTCACACACACTGCAACATAACTTTTCCCAAGAGTAGGTCTGAATTTACTAAGTTGGCTTTTCATTGCAGACCATGCACCTTTATTTTAAGTGGATGCAGACAAGATTGCAAGTGACATCTTGCAGCAACATGCTGTGTGATTCTGTGAGTGTGTGGCCCAGTTGCTCTCTCAGCTAGTCTGGGGTCAAAACATTCCTTAGGTGTTTTCCCAATGGACCCACAGGTGTTAACAACTCCTTGTTCATATCCAAACTTTTAATACTATTTAACTATGAACAAAGCAAACAAGTACAAGTACAAACCAATGAAAAGATGATCTCAGAGCTAGACTGTAAAGAGTCAGCCTAGGTCCTCTCCTAATAGGTAAACTAGGCTACTCAGGTACGAAGAATGCAGGAAGTGGGGCTGGATATTTCAACTCCAAATGGGAAGTTCAAGCGTATTTCTAAACCTTAAAATGTATTTGGAATGATATTTTAATTATCTAGGACACTTTTTTTTTTGAGACAGAATCTTGCTCTGTCACCCAGGCTGGAGTACAGTGGCACAATCTCTGCTCACTGCAACCTTTGTCTCCCGCGTTCAGGTGATCCTCCTGCCTCACCCTCCTAAGTAACTGGGATTACAGGTGTCTGCCACCACACCTGGCTAATTTTTGTATTTTTAGTAGAGACTGGGTTTTGCCATGTTGGCCAGGCTGGTCTCGAACTCCCGGCCTTAAGTAATCCGTCTGGCTTCGCCTGAAGCCCAAGGTTTGAATGATCACTCAAACACCACACTGTGTGAATCCCAGTTGTGACTGTGGGAACTGAGCCGGCCCCTGCACCGTACAACCCCATGCTTGGGAGTCAGCTGCTCTGCGGGGACTCTGTGCCGCCTGGGTGGACAGCCCAGAGGCGAGGAGGCTCTTGGAGGGTGCATCCCAAACTCTCAAGCTAGCAGCCAGGAGGACAGCCCTGCATGTCACAGAAATGCTGGGTTCTGGGCGGGAATCTCTGCTGAAGGGACTCTGTCCAGAGAGGGAGCTGAGCCTGCTTCATCCATTTTTCTTGATGGATTCCTTCAGGGAACAAACTGACTTAAAAAAAAAAAAAAAGAAAATCAAAGGCCCTGTAATACCAGCACTTTGGGAGACAGAGGCAGGCAGATCACGAGGTCAGGAGTTCAAGACCAGCCTGGCCAGTATGGTGAAACCCCGTCTCTACTAAAAATACAAAAATTAGCTGGGCAGAGTGGCACATGCCTGTAGTCCCAGCTACTCAGGAGGCTGAGGCAGGAGAATCCCTTGAACCCAGGAGGCAGAGGTTGCAGTGAGCTGAGATCGTGCCACTGTACTCCATATTGGATGACAGAGCAAGACTCCATCTCAATTAAAAAAAAAAAAAAAATCAAAGGCCAGGCTACATTTTTATTTGTCAACATTGTGGAAAAGGATGTGGAAGGTGTTCTACTTACAATTCCGTTCTGGACACTGAAACCCAGCTGGTAGCGAAGGTCTGGTCTTCTGATTAACACGGTGGTGACCGGAGGACATCTCACAATATTCAGCTTGACTCGGGATTGATTCTTTAAGCCCTTAAACATGAATAAAGTACAGTGGGTATGGTGACCACTGAGGCAGACAGAATAAACAAAAGCAGGCAGCACCAAAGGCAAAAGAAGCCACACTGAGTTTTCCGTAGGACCCACTGCCTGCCTGCAGGCCTTCAGTGCCCGGGCTGGTACAGTCACTGCTCGGCTTCACCTACCCAGGGAAGATGCCACATGGTGCAGATGGAGCCCTTTCAGCCCATGCACAGATGGGGTTCCTGTGGGCAATGCCTTCCTTTTGGGAAGTGGACTAGGTTCAAGGGATCTGATCAAAGTACTTGCGCAACTATGAGGAAGTGTCAGATGTACTTTTTGACTTCAGAGATGAAGGAGGCACACTATTTCCCCCAGCCAGGAAAGATACGAGTGGGAAATGGATTTTCTTTCTGGAAGGCAAACTCTAGCAATGACTCCTCTTCTAACAAAGGACATCTAACTCACAGCAACTGGCCTGATTCATCATGGCTCTTTTCTCTGGTCTCTGATGCTCCTCTTTCCCCTTCTTCCTGCCAGTGAGAGATTTTACAGCTATCAACATTCCCACAGCAACCAGGGACTCCAATCAGTGTGTGCGTCCTTGGGAGAATGGGGAGGGTTGCAGGATGGGTGTTGATGGAGAAAGAAGGGGAAGAAATACGACTTGCAGACTGTTGTTTCATGATCCCTGATGACACACCTCTCCCTCTAAATTAAAATGGAGCACAGAGGGAAAGCTGATCTTTGACTATAACAAGGGACTAGTTTCAGTGACTGTGTAGAAAGCTTCCACCTTGGTGTATCGCAGGCTCCTGCTCCTGTCCCCTGATCAGACTCACAGCAGTGAGAGAAGCCCTGGTGTGCTCAGAAGCATCTTTAGAAAACCATCACAAAGCTACATTTGCCCTAAGCTGGGCAATGGGAAGGTTTGCTCCTGCAGGCCCGACCACTGACTTGTCAGCTTCATCCTAGAGGAGGGTGCTGGGCAAAAGGAACTCAGCTCTGAAACAAATGTTCATTTTCCAGTCTCCCCAGGGTGCCTGCTCTGCCTCAACAAACTCCTGATTACCAGATGGGATAGAAGGAGTGACCAATAGCAGGTGCCTTCCCACCCTTTTCAAATCATGGTATGCAGGAGAATCTTGTTTGCACGCTGGGGTAAACAGACCACACTGTTGTAGCTGGAGGCCCTGCAGTCCCTGGCCCTGCTACAAGAGCTGAGGCAGCGCGGGTCAGAGCCCTCAGTGGGAAGCACCTGCCCGACTGGACTCCCATCTACACGGCCAGCTGTCTGGGAAACTGCTCAAGGTCAGGCCCAGGCCCACTCCTCCAAAGGGAACTGTAGGGTGGGTGGGAGGAGAGGTGGGTAACTTTTCCTCCAGGGGAGAACAGCTACCAGGGAATGAGGAGGCACTCAGGGAAAAGGCAAGCTCTGTTCTATCTAAGCCCACAGTATCGCCCAGAGACAGCATCTGCTCAGTTCACAAGTGGGTCCAGTTTGTGCCCTCTATGAGTGAAGTGGAAAGAGAACCTGGAAAGAACAGTAACAAATCCACAAAAAGCACACATGAGGGGTGATCGTCTGCCTCTTATTCTATAAATAGAATTCTGCAAATTCCACAGCCACTACTGCTGTCACTCCTTGACCAGTCTACCAAATCTTTTTCAGTGCGAGGTCAGGACTTACATTGCACATTTTAAAGATGAAGACATAGACATGGAGCTTGCTTTGTCCAAGGGCTCTGTGGGGTCAGGACTGGAATGATGGATCCTTGCTCAGGCACCCTGCCTAGCAGAGGCGTGAAACTGGTGTTAGACAATTTCACTGCAAACAGAATCTGTAGCCAGAGTGCTTCTTGGAGTGGCAGAAAAGACCAACACCCCTTCTGTATCTGAGTTACAGAATATGCTTTAGATTGAGGGAGAGGCGGGGGCTATTTAGTCTCTGGTTATCCAGCTTTACCATGCTTGGCCAGCAGGTGTATACCAATGGCTCTTAAACCCCACAGCAGCAGCAGCAGCAGCAGCCCCTGGCCACTTTTTAGAAGTGCAGATTCTGGGCTCTACCCAAGTCCCACTGAATCAGAAACCTAGGGGTGGGACCCAGGAATCTGTGGATGACAAGTCTCTGAGATGATTCAGGTGCACACTCAATTTGCGAACAACTGGTGTGGACCACTACTGCAGAACAATGAATGGCCTCATCTGCATCCAGGTGGCTTAATTTCTCCACGGATGATTACATCCAAAGATGTCACTTTACTAGTCACACCTGCAGCCAGTGTGCTCAGTGGGAGCAGGTGCTGGCAAGGGTGGGGTGAGGGTGACATCTTGTGGGAAATTTTGTTAGCCCAGTCACTATACAGCTGACCCGTGGTCAGTCATCTGCATGTCTGTGTCATGCAGGAACACCCCTAAGATCACTGCACATCAAAATCTACCCTGATGATGAAACTAATGGAACCAAGATGACTGTAACTACCTGTCATTGGACACTCACTGTTGTCTGGCATTGACCTGGAAAGGACAGGAGCTGTCTCATTTAATGTGGTGGCCATAATTATTCTATGAATATATTATACAAGAGGAAACTGAGGCTCAGAGATATTAAATGACTTACTCACATTCACACACAGCAAGATTCAATCCTAGGTCTGTCTGCATTCAAAACGTGCAGTATTTCTACACCATAATGCCCCATATACACAGCCGGAGAGGGTGTGTCTTTTGTGAATAAGGCTTGCTCCACAAAGATGACAGGGTCAGCCACAGAACAAATCTGCGTCCCCAAATTCCAGCCTTGAATTGGGGCCATCTTTTTAGTTCACTTTCCTACGTGGTAAGAGTTTTTTGGGGTTCCTGGTCCTCACAATTCCCCACCCCCTGGCTTCCCCACTGATGTGGTTCTAGTTTCTGCTCCTAATGTGTGAATCTTGATGGAACTCAATTTCCCCGCTGTCAGCGTCTGCTCCCCTAGTGCTCTGAATTCCTCTGCTTTCTGCAGGACTTGAGCCTCCCCATGGCTGTCACTCTGCTTGTGGCCTCCATGTACCATGCGACTTGGCATTCACACTCATGCGGCATCTCCCGGTGGTTTTGGAACATCTCCGGGGAACTGTTCTGGTTAAGGAAATGATTCCAAAGCATAGCAATGGAATGAGTGTGATTCTCCCTGGGGAAATGAACATCTGCGAAGGATTCAGGCCTTCCATATGCAGCAGGTCCCATCGTCCCCATCAACAAAGGGAGATGCTCTGGCCTTCCGCTCCTATCGACAGGACCAGCACAGCCTGGTGAAGAGGACTCCCCTGGTGTCAGAAGACCTGAACTCAAGTTTTGTTTCTGCTACCCCAAGCAGTGGGATCTGAAGCCCTTTGCTCACCCTTCTCCCACCTCAATTTCCTCATCTTCCCAACAAATGGTAAAGCTCACTAACGTCTCTTGCAGTTCTGATTTCAATGACTGCACCCCCTTTAATGTGTTTATTCCTAAATGCCTTTGTCTGCAACATCAAATCTCAACCATTATGCTTAAACCTATTCCTGAAATTTAAAGTGGGCTTCTTTTGCAGGGCTGGGAGGTATGATGGAGAGCAGCTCAGACATTCATGCAGACATTTTTATCTGCTTTGAGTGCTTACTCCTTCCCACCCACTTAATCAATCAATATTTACGAATCACTTGTCATGTGCCAAGAAATGTGTTAGGCACTGGAGATTTAGGGAAGTGCACCCTTTCCGGGGGGGACAAGAGACATTATCGGTACTAAGCACAGGGCTGTGAGCCCAGAGGGGGCTTGAGTCCCTTCACCCTTTTCTTTCTCTCTAATCACAAACTAGGAGACCAGGAATTTGTGGGAAAGAAGAGAGATGAATGATGAAGACAGGAGCATGCTGTTGGAATCTCAACCCTTCAGGCAAAGCCACCTGCTTTAAATGTTTACACCTGTTAACCACTGATATTATTTAGGTACGCTTGTGTGATACAGAAAATGTTACCCAACATACCCAAAAGCAAGAGAATGACTTTATCTTCTCAATGTTGCCTAAAAAATTCACACTGCTCTGGTGGGTTCTTTCCTTCTCTGTGAATTGATTTAAGACGCCTGATCTGTCCCTCAGTGAAAGATTTTCTAGATTGGGGAAAATGTGTTGCAAGATGAGGCTTAAGAGAAATAGCAATTGAAAATAACCAGACCATGCATTTGCTCTGCTGTTCCTAATCAATGTTTCATGTTGGGTCCCATTAACTTAGATTTCTGAGCTGCCATTTTATTGGAGGTGCCAATTAAATAAAGGGTCATTTGGTCCCCATGACAACAGTGGAACGGTACAGCAAATTAAGAAATCTGGTGGGAGGGGAAGGCCAAAGAAGAGGAGCGAAGAGAGAAAAGAGAAGCCAGAATGGTCTCTATAGCAACGGGAGAGCGGAACCATGATGCTCCTGGGGAAGCAAGGGAAGCTGTGCGCTATTCTAAAACAGAGCAAAAACCCAGAGGGCAGGACCACAGAGGCAAAGGCCCAGAAAAAGGCAGCCTGTAAAATGTTCCACCCACCAATAATTATGCCTTGGGAATTAATTATGACCCAAAAAATAAGAGGTAGGAAAAGGAAGGCAAGTCAATACCTATAATTCTACTCTAGAAATCTATTTCCTCTAATCTGGGGGGAAAATGGTCAACCAGTATTGAAGAGGCCAGATGCAGAATGCACACTTTGGACCCCTGTTCCAGAAAGTGTGGCCTGCAGACTGGTGATGCCATCACCCCCACAGAGCCTGCTGAAAACGCAGAATCCCACCCTACACCTGCTGAATCAGACCTGCAGTCTAACAAGATCCCCAGGTGATTCCAATCAGTTTGAGAAGCACTGATTCATCAGGATGAGAGTTGCTTGTCAAAGTCACTGCAAAGAGTATGAACATACACTGAAACAAATTTGAACACAGCCTTGAAGCGGCTCAGACGCTGCTCTGCAGTGGCCCGAGGGGTAGGGGTAGGGCAGTGCGCACATCTGTCCAGGTGCAGGCAAAAAGGAGTGTGTTTTCTAGAGAATTTTAAAAATGTGATAGAACCCACTGAAGTCAGTCTGTATTTGGTAATGGCAATTCTGGCTGTTATCAGTGGTTACACCTCCCACCAGCCAGGGTGGTCCACGGACGGACCATCACATCTCCCTATTCAACAAGCGGCGCACTGTGGCAGGGAGGAAGTTCAGCTGTGTTCTAATCAGGGTCTGCCCTGTTAAGTACTTCTTCACTATGGGCGGCCATGAAGGCACTGCTTTTCTTACTCTTCATCTTCATCAGTTACATCTCTTTCATCACCACTCGGCCTTTTAATTTTCTGGTTCTATAGAGACTACATTTATAGACATCAAAGTTCAGCTCCTCAAACAATCCGTTTCCCCTTAGGAAACCGTGCAGACAGAGCTCCGTCTGTACTCCAGCAAGCTTTGCTTCCACCTTGATGCTGTGATCCCACGGCAGCTGCAGAGGGAGTCAGGCCGCCCTCACAGCCTCACTGCTTCCCTCCTCTGGTCCCCGCGCAGATGAGGCGGGAGGGATGCTCAGGAGGGTGGGGACTCACTGGCCAGCTGGGGGCCCTGGGCAAGTCTTCTGTGCGTTTAGAGTCTCCGATGGCCCATCTGTGCACTTAGCATCTGCTGTCCCCCTTGTGGGCTGTCCTGAGGAGGAAGGGAGGTGACTCCAGGCCATGAGCTGGAGTCTTGCAGGCCTCAGGAAGCCCAGCTTGTTCTTGCCCAGGCCCCATCCCCACCTTTATTTAAGTCCTCCCCTTGTCTGAGTCTGTTCTTAGTCTGCCATGACAAAGTACCACAGACTAGGTGGCTTATAAACAACAGACATTTCTCTCTCACAGTTCTGGAGGCTGGAAGTCCGAGATCAGTGTACCAGCACTGTCAGGGTCTGGCGAGGTCCCCTTCTGAGTTGCAGATGGCCAACTTCTAGTATCTTCACATAGCAAAAGAGAGCTTGCTGGGGTCCCTTTTTTAAGGGCACTAATCCCAACCATGAGGGCTCTACCCTCATGCTGATCACTTCCTAAAGGCCCTACCTCCAAATAGCATCACTTTGGGATTAGGGTTTCAATATGTATTTGGAGGGAACACAAATATTATTCAATACTTAACCCCCCATCCCCTCTCCTCCTCCCCAACCCTTCTAGACCCAGACCAGCTCCCCACAAACCGTCCCTGACCAGCTTCCCTCTCTCATCGATTTCTCTCTCTTGCATCTGAACTCCTACACCGCCCAGGCAGAGTTTCTCAACCTCATTTGGGGCTGGATAACTCTGTGCTGTGGGGCTGTGCTGTGCACCGTAGGATGTTTGATAGCATCCCTGGCCTCTACCCACTGGATGCTGGCAGCACCTTCTCCTCCCCAGTGGTGACAACCCAGTCTCCATACATTTTGGAGGATGCAAGATCACCCCTGGTTGAGAAGTACCACCTCAGGGTCTGGCTTGGGCCTAGCATTTCACCTGACACCCTCCCTGGGATGAGTCTGTATTGGAGGCTTATCCTCCAATCCTTAACCATGGGTGATTACATCATCTTGCTGTGCCTCAGCTTCCTAGCTTGTACAATGGGTGCAAGAATAGTACCTGCCCACAGAATGCTGCCCCGAAGGCTCAGCAAGTCAGTCCACACATATCTCAGAGCACACAGCGCTCAGAGCACCCAGAGCACAGACACACAGCACTGAGCACTGCAAGCCATAAGTCCTTTCACTTCTCCTCAAACCGATCAAGCTCCCTGGGGGCAGGGACTGTCTCCATGGGATCCCTGGGTCCCACAGCCCCTCAGCAGTTCTCATGCATGCACCCAAGGTGTTTAATAAGCAACTTGCTCACTGGCAGGAGCGACTTGTGGTCCTGCCTCCCCAGCCCCACCTCCCGCTTGCCTCTCCATGTGATCACAGCAACACCAGACCAGCCTTTCCAGGCCAGGCTCAGACCCCATCTCTCCCTGACTCAACACCGGCCCCTGTCCATCAATTCAAGCAGAAACTTCCAAAGGCCACTTCCCTTTCTGCTACTGAGCTAGGTTTTACTCCTTCAAGGTCAACTTTAAAATCACATAAAATGGGCCGTCTAATCACTCATAGCCTCTCACCTTTGCTCTTAGGGCCGCAGAGCCCTTGCACATCTCTAATTATCCTCCACATGCATACTGTCAAGCCAGCTTCCCCAGAGTGCGGCTCTGCCTCACAGAGGCCCAATTAAACCTGTCTGAATGAATATCCATGTTCAAAGTTGATTCTCTAATCTTATCTTTAATGTGTATTAAGCAAGAGGTAGAATTCATTTAAGTGTAAGATATAAGAAAAAGAAATTAGAGGAGGCCAAAGAGGACTATTTCTTTCCAGATGTGATTATCTTACATGGAATTAGAATTTAATCCATTTCATTAAAAACAAAAAGGCACCATCCGTGTGTCCTATACACTCACCTTAACCTCCCATCCCCACCCGCTCAGCTGAGGATGCTGGCTTCGTGATTTTTCTTTTGCTCACAATGACTATTTGCATGAATTCATCCCTTTCCTTCTCCTTCTCCCTCTCTCACACATGCACATATGTACACAGCTACATTCTAGCTAAGTCTTTCAGGAAACCTCTGCGGGACCAAAAAAAAGTTGTGGGATCTCAGTCTACCTACAGTACCACAGCACTTGGTGCAGAGCTACTGGGGTCTACAGATGCTGTCATGGAGGAAGGACATCCCAGTCACACTGGCCATGCAATCGGCAAGTTCCAATGTGCTCAAAAGACTCCACGTGAATGCTTCATGTCTAAAGAAAGTCTCACTTCTTCTTAAGTGTTCACATTTAATTTTCCTTCCAGTAGCTCTTCTTAGCCTTATAAGCATCAGTTCAGGTTGAGCAGGAAGGATGCTCAGGTATGAAAAAGCTTCCATGGACTGGAAGAGAGTTTCCTCCTTCTTCTGGCAACGAGCACATGTGAGTTGCTTTACCCGGGGTCTGAGGGAGGACAAACTCACCTGCATCATAGTCAGGGCCACTGGGAAGGAAAAAGTGCTCAGATTTGAAGCATTTCTGTGATTTTTTGACAGGGATGCTAAATCGTGCCAAGTGTATCTGGCTGACTCTAAGTGATTGTCTGGATTCCCAAGCTGAGGCCTTCTCTGTTGAGGCTGAGTCTGGGCTTCGTGGGAGAGTGCTGTGATTGGCTAGTGATGCCTGTGAGGGACATGCTGCTATTAGAAAGTAGTGTTATGTGAACCAAATACACTTCCCCTGATCTAAATTGATTTCAGGGAAGAATCTGTAAACAGTAACTTGATGGTAAGCTTCCTGAGTGCAAGTCCACGCCTTTTGTGTTTATGTCTTCCTTGGTGCCTGACACTTCGAATATGTTCATATACATTAATGACTGGATGGGGGTCACACTTCACATCACTTGAGGTTTACCACAGCAGCTAATTTTTCCCATATTCAGGTACCTTAATAATGCTCTGGCAGGTGGATAGAGGCAGGCCCACCAGGCTGGTGCCATTAATGGACATGATCTGGTCACCGATATTCAGCTTCCCAGATTTCTCTGCAGGGCCACCATGCATCATATTGGCAATGATCACGGTGGGGAGGATGGATCCCCAGCCAGACTCCACAATCACCACACCTAGGATTTCTCCTTTCTGCTTCTCTATGAAAACCTGGAAGGAGAAAAACATTTAGAAAGCCTACATCAGCAACCATCGGGGGTAGGTAGAAATCAAAGCCTCTCCCCCATTCCTGTCTCGCCTAAAGAGACACTTTCCTGGGGGAAAGACACTTCCCAGATGAGTTCCTGTCTTCTCAGCATTCCGCACATTTGGAATTTTTAAGAAATGAATTCACACAGGTCTACACTCTTTTGTAATTCACTCTTGTTTCACATAAACAAACTTGCCTCGGCACATAACCACGAGGACCACCGGTTTTGTTTTTTTTTTTCTTGTTTTTTTTTTTTTTTTTTTTTCAATTTCTTCAGTCCTGTCCTCAGTGGCAGGGGAAGAGGCTCTGTGGGTGGGTGGTGTGTTACGGTTTCTAGAAATAGCTTTTCAAATTCCATGCGCAGGTTCCCCCTCCCACAGTGCTTCCCCAATTCGCTCCGACATTTAAGTTTCTTGAGTTAAAAATAAATAAACACACAGAAACACTTCTCTGGAAGGAGAAAAAGTTGAGAAAAAAGAAAAAAAACGTGATGCTGAAGTTATCACAACCAAAGGTTGGGTGTGCACTCAGGAAGTGCATATCCTGGATACACAGATTTTTCACAACCTTTACTGGCACGGCAGAGAAGACAGGAGTTGATGTTGGATACTTGCACTCTGGGGAGGCCTGCAGAGATGCCACTAAAAGGTACTGCACCTCTTGGAAGCATCCAACAAAGAGTATGTATGTGTATTTTTGGGGGACTTGATAAAGTCCCCTTCACAGGTTGATGTCTGCTTCCCCCAGCTGCTGAAGTTCACAGTCAGCCCCTTCCCTGGAGAACTGTCCTTAGCTGAATGGGAGACACCTTCTGTTAAGGTTGAATTGTATCCCCCCAAAATTTGTGTGTTGACTTCCCAATCCCCAGTGCCTTAGACTTAGATTGTGACTATTTGGAGATAAGGTCTTAACAGAGGTAACCAATTTTAAATGAGGTGATTAATATGGGCTCTAATCCAATATGCTGGTGTCCTTAAGTAAGAAGAGGAATGGTTGTCTGTCATGGGTATCAAAAAAAGAAGAGGAAATTTGGACATAGAGACATGCATGGAGAAAGGATGATGTGAAGACACAGGGTGAAGACAGCCATCTACAAGCCAAAGAGAGAGGCTTCGAACAGATTCTTCTCTCATGGCCCTCAGAAGGAACCAACACTACCAACATCTTGCTTTTGGTCTTCTGGCTGCAAGGTCTGTGAGACAATAGGTTTCTGTTGTTGAAGCCACCCAGTCCACGGTACTTTGTGACAGAAGCCCTAGCGAATTCATACACCCCCTGTCCAGCCTTGGCCAATGACCGGCGTGGGGTACAAAGGCTTGCCAGCTCCCTTGCTCCAAGGTGAGATAAATCTGTCCTGCAATCTGAGCCATGGAGCTTCCCTCTGGGTCAGAAGGAAGCTCCTTGCAGAAAGGTGGGACACCCTTCCTTGGTGTCCCACCACCAAGCTTCCCACATCCCTTCTGTTCTGAGGCACTTTCCCAACAAACCTCCGTGACAAGAATCCCTGCCTCAGGCTCTGCTTCTGGGGAATCTGACCTAAGACACCTGACAGACCCCAGTGGATCAAACGATCGCTTTCTCATTAAAAGTTCTTTTTACCTATGGGATCAAGTCCAAACCCCTCAGCTGGACTTGCAGGCCCTCCAGTCCTGACCCAGACCTCAGGCCCATCTATCTCCTTTCCTGTGGCCACCTCCTGCTCTAGCCAAACCATACTTCCCCATTCCCCAGACAAATGTGGAACTTTCTGACCTCCAGGCTTCCAACCATTCCATAGACCCTACCCTCGGCTTGCCCCTACAATCCCCAGATCGCCAGATCAACTCAGATAGCCTCGTCTTCCTACAGGCACTCCTGAAGAGCTCAGTCTGAAACCACAGGTCATCCCCAGAGGACCACAGCATCTCTTGTCTGAAACCTGAGATCTTCTCTGTTGGTTTTGATTAGTGCCTGTACCTGGCACCATCACTTAACTTTTTCAGTGCCCTTACCTAGATTGCAGGGTTTGTACAGGCAGAGTTCAGGTCCTATCTGCCTCTGGGACCCACCCCAAACTTAGCTCAGGATGACCAGGAGCAGAGGATGTGCTGCCTCTCTGTTTATACACAATAGCATTTCATGACAGGGCCCCAGAGCGGGGAGCGAGAGATGGGTGTGAGCGAGTTCATGATGTCCTGCCAATACTGCACTCTTCACCCTTGATCTGCCTTCACTTCCGCGGCAGGGTGCCCCCCTTTCCAGGCCCCTACCCAGCTGACCCAGCCTGGAGAACAGCTTCAGGAAAGTACCCACATCTTTACAGTTTTCTGACTTGGAGAAGTGAATCAGGTCATCGTTGTACATGTCCTGGGTATTGAGCAGGTCACTATACTCCTTCTGGCTGAGATCTTCGGGGTTAATCCCATTGGCCCTGAGGAATTCCTGGTACGCCACGCTAAATGCCTGTCCGATAGACTGTGCAATCAGCTGAGCCTGGAACAGCAGCCAGAGAGGAAAGATGGTCAGCAGAGCAGTGCATCTGGTGAGCAGCCTGGCGCGCTTCCCACCTGAACAATGGCCCTCCTGGAGTTTGAAGAAGCCCTAGATATCACGCCTGCTGGGCCAGTGGCTCTACATGGGGCTACCAGTGCCCGCCAGGGGCCGTTTTCAGAATGACTGGAGATGTTTTTGATTATGATGATGATCATAAGGGAGCTACCGGCATTCAGCAGACAGGAGTCAGAGATGCTGAATATCCTGCCATGCAAAAAACAGCTTGATACAGTGATGAGTCATTCTATACCCTGCATCATCTTCACAGATCCCACTGGACATTCATGAGCATGCAATACTTGTTTACAGTTATCTGAGTCCAGGATTCAACTCCAATTTATACATAAACACAAAGACTTTGTGTGACTCTAATACACATCAAACATTTCAAGAATAATACTGTGTGAATTGAGAGAAGATGTTATTTTGCTTCATTCAGTACTTCACCAGAAGGAAGCTTCATGACTTCGAAAAATCATCAACATCAGTGCTGTTGTGGTATCTGTGCTGCCGATAAATCACATACCTATCAACCTGCACATGTGCTGTTGTGCATGGTGATTCTGCATGTGCTTGTAGACACATACATGTTATTTAGCCCTCAATTTGAAATGTCAACTAGAAAGTGTTTACCATATCCCACTGCACGCTGTGTTCTGCTACATTCAAGCTTAATCAGGTAGGTATAAGCATCTTGACTACCTCATTATGCCTTTCAGAATGGTTGCGCCAGAGCATTTATTAATACATATTGTAATATGGTTTTATTTTAGCTTGCTTTCCACTTATCTTTCCTTTATATTACATTTATGGCCACAATTTGATTATTCTGTGAAAGATTTTTCAATAGGGGAGGTTATATTAGCTATGAATTTCATTTCAGGATAGTAATGGGTCATTAATAAAATATTTATTGTAGAAAGGGAGTGTTGGATCTATCAGAGTTGAGAACTCTGACTGGTCCAACCCTGTGTTTGCCAGTTGAGGAGATGGAGGCCCAGAGACACAAAGGAACCTCTCAAGGTCACACAGCTTACAGGAGGTGGCACTGACTTCTGCACTGGGCTTTGATAGCTTTTCCCTGCATTAATTAAGCAACATTATTAATCCAGACAGCCAAGAGCAACTGAGCACTTCTCATGTGGCTATGCTGCAGTAAATGGTATACAAGGTATATGCTATGAAAAGTAAATGCTATACAAGGACCATCACTGAATCTGCATATCAATTCTATGACAGCTATTAGTATGACTGGTCCACAATCTTTCACTTGGAATGTGAGAGGCTCTGTTTCAGAATTCAAAACTTTTCCAATTTTAGAAAGGTAGCAGGGTGCAAATACTGGACATTGTGCCATAACCTCCCTTAGGGTCTGGGGAAGTACACAGAGCACAGTAACATTTCTGTGGCAAAATGTGTAAGATTCATGGTAAGCTGGACAAATCCTATAAATGGCCTCCCGGCAGGCAAGGCAGGTTTATCAGTCACCTGACTGCAAAAATCCCTTTTGTTTCTCAGAGCTTTCTAGACTTTGGAACCATGGATCTGTATTTGTGTCCCCACTGGGTAGACCAGGACATGGAGGTTGAGGGGTTAAACTGCACACTTCCTGAGAAGGGGCTGGGGGCTGAATTCAGAGCCCATCCTCCTGACCACCACACTGGACAGCTTCTCTGTGAATTCTGATGGGCAGAAAAACAAAGCCAAACCAGAACATCTCTAGAGCAGTGTTTTGAAAACACAATTCTTACCTCCACTCCACTTTCCCCACCTTTCCTAAATGTTGGTAAAAGCACCTTATTAACAGCAAAACAGGAACTTTCCATGTGGCTGGCTATGGGAAAAGAAATACTGAACTTTTCTCACTGTGAGAATCTGGTGACTTTACAAGTCACATCAAGAACTACCACCGTCTACCTATTGTAAAACCGGAAGGAGTAAGGCATTGCTTTCGGCATCAGAGAGGTGCATGTAGACAAACTGAAAAATATATACCTGGGAATGTGACCAGTCGACTTCCCGATCACCATTAGTGGATGCCCCCGGTGAATGCACTGGCTACTGGGATTTATGGACCACTAGCCATGTGCCACACATCAGGCTTTAACTGCAGTATCTATGAGAGTGCTGCAGCAGCCTGGCGAGGGAGGCACTATCGTCCTGCAGAAGAGCAGCCTGAGGCTTAGTGGCTGCACAGCTTGGATGAGGAAGGACTCAAGCCCAGATTGCCCAGTTCTGGAGCCAGCACACTCTGGCCCTGCTCTAGTGAAAGCAAAGGGGTAAGGTTCCAGGTCTACTCTTGCTTACCTCTTGCTTCTCCATTCTTTCCTTTCTTCCCTGGCGGACCCAAGGGCACCCCAAGGAGAAGAAACCCCTCCCTAAGAGCTCCAGCCAGATGGAGGTGGCGGTGGGGCCCACAGGGATCCTCGATCCCTGTAACTCTGTCTTTTCACTGGCCTGCAGGACACAGGAGGCTTAAAAGTCCAAATTTTCACTTTTGGAACTTTCTGAGAACCTCCTAAAACTCATTTCCCCCCGTTTGCATGTTGGCCTCAGCTTTACAGGAACAGTAGGGAGAATGGCAGGCAGAGGTATTTCAAGCTCTCTGTCCTCCCAGTGACCTTGTCCTGTGGCTGCTTTCTAGAGAACAAGACCAGTAAAGGATGGTGACAGTAAGTGTCGGCATCTGCTCTCTGTGCCCACAGCCCCGACAGCTCTGGTTCCCTGGAGAAAAAAGCAGGATGGCTGCTGACACCTAACTTCCAAGAGGAAGGCAATTTCTGCAGCTAGATGAATGCTGTACTGGAGAATAATGACCTCTTTGAAGGAACCAAGGCTACAAGACACCATCTTCTCTTCACAGATCAGGACTCTGTGCTCCATGTGGGAAACAGAGCTTATTCCTCTGCGTCAGGAGGAAAACATGAGAACAGTCAAAAGCAATGGTCCTTAGGCGGTGGGTGAGTTTTCTGCTGTTAAAGATTACTATGGGGCTGTGGCCTCCCCTGGGAGGCAGCTTCTGAGGCCCAGGATGGCGAGGGGAAGTAGGGGAGCACCTAGGAGCAGCTCAGGTGCTAATGCAGTTTGCAGCCTGGCGGCCTCACTAGCAGCTTGGGTTACAACCCTGAAAGCAGGCCAAATGAAAAAATGGCTTCTGTTGTAAACAAATTTTCTCTGTTGACCACATCACCCAGAGAAATGGAGCTTAGGAATCACTGACTTTGTGCCAGGAAGAGGAGCTGGTTTTCCTAAGGACTGGGGTGGGTAGTGCTGTTGTTTGCTGGGGAGGGACAGGGATGCTAACTTTCCTGTAGCCCAGAGGATGGTCCTGGACCACAAAGAACTGTCCTCCCAAAATGCCCTCATGCTTGGGCAGACCTGCTCAAACCCCTACAGGGGGGCCAAATTCTTCCTACTCTTCACCTCATCCCAAAGTCTCTAATAACTCAGCCTCCTTTCCCTTCCTCAAAGGGAAACGCAGCTAGCCCCTGACTCAGGGCCTTCACACCTGCTCCTTCCTCATTCTCACTTTATTCAGGTCTCTGCTCCAAGGTCACCTCCTCAAGCGAGGGCTTTGTTGATCACCCTACCTGACATAGCCCCTGTCCCTCCATCCCTTGACCCTGTTTTATTTGTCTGTGGAGCACTCCCCACTACCCAATTTTACATTAAGTATATTTACCTATTGCTTTTCTGTCTCCTTTCAGCCCTTGCGATGAGTACCCTGTCTGTTTTATTCAGACTTGTATCTCTAGTGCTGGAACAGTGCCTGACACACAGTATGTGCACAGTAAATACATGTTTCATGTGTGATGAATTAGACTGAATCAGGTTCTGAAAAGTCAAGAGAACCTAACCCAGAAGGAGATCAAAGGAAGCAACCCTTACATCCTCAGACTCGAAGACGTGGCAGATCATCTTGTACTGCCTTTTCCCATCCTGGGACGGGTGGGAGGCTTCCACGTTCTCCTGGGAGTTGGAACGAGGCATCCGCCGGCGGGCCATTAGCACAACGATGTTCCCAATGTCCGCAATGTAGGAAATGGTCCTCAGAGGGTGGTCCATCATTGTCTCCTGGAGGTAGGAGGAGAGGGCAGGTAAGTCCAGCTCGGCATCTAATGACCCAAGAGAGCGCCTGCCACCCCATAGCCAGTCAAGTATGTTCACATGCAGGGTGGGCTCCCTGGCTCACTGCAAAGCCCATGGTGAGGGATTAATGGATCCCCACCCAGGCCTGAGGGCATTTCCCTTGGCTAACCAAGAGCAGGAAATGATCTGTGGCAGGTGAAAAGAAATAAGAAATTCCAAACAGTAGAATCTCTTGTGGGGAAGTTAAAAAAAAAAAAAAAGACAAAAAAAATCAAAATGGCATGGCTGTTTCTGTTTTTGTGTGCAGGAGTGTATGAATGATTTTAAACCCAATTTCTTAAAAGACGAATGTGTCCACATTAATGAATCCTCTGATTAAAATTTCTGAAAATGCTAAACGTCATCCATGTCTTAGGGGCGTTTTTGGGCTTTAAGAAAGCAATCCCAAACCCCATCCAGCAGCAGGCACTGTGAACACCACCTTCTAGCTCACTGGGGCCCAGCATCTGGGGACAGCCGCTCTACCGACGCATGCATCTCTGAGTTACGATGCCACTAAGCTTCCCCCTGGGAAAGGTGGAAGCCAGCTGATACCTGTGTGTCAGCGTTCAGCACTTTGATTCTCTGGGTAGAAATGAAGAGATCCACCTCAGTCATTGGCTGAGATTCGCCTTCAGGAGCCTAAGAAGAAAAAATGCACCAAGAGAAAGTTTGACCACACTGCCCTGACCCAGATGCAGAAGGAGTCAGGTTAGCTCACACAGAGGCACCAAGACACAGTTACCAGAACAGCAATACAGACTCTAGGCTTAAACTGCCAAAGCTGAAGGTACCACACAGAGGATGGACACATGGACAAGAGTTAGCACCTCTAGGTTACAGGGAAAAATGCAGAATCCCCTTTTATTCCTCCCCTATAGAAGCAGTAACTCACTGCAGTAGATTTCACTCTTTGAACGATGATGGCAAGTGGCGCTCTCTGTAAGGGTTTTGGAGCCCAACAGATTGAAGAAATAGGGCAAAAAACTCATACCAAAAGACCTTGGGGAAGTCGCTTAGAATTTGCCTCTGCTTGAGCCGATGGAAGACAATGTTCATAGCAGCTGCAAATGAAGCCATTTGGATGCAGTTCTGGTAAGAGGGTCTTTACATTTTACACACCACTCCAGCAACACAGAAGCAGTCCTGAAGCCACCCCATTAAGAGCCCCAATGCCTCAACGTCCCAGGAGTAGTAGTTCATAAGCACCTAGAAGCTCCACAACCAAAAAGCGCAGTCTGGTTCATTTAGGGCTTAACTCTGTACATGTGTGGTTATTAGCGAGTTTTCTTTTTTGCATCCAGCAATCTGACAAATCCACAAATCAAGCATAACTATAATCGAACAGACTCAAGTCCCTGCCACATCGATGCTCCTGAATGGTTGGAACTTCCATACTACTATATGATTCATTTAGCATCTCCAATCTGCTCCCTGTCGTTCCTCTGAAGTGAAATGACTAATGAGCAACAGAAAACGGCCACCTTCGGCAACTGAGTTTTGAGAAATGCTGGCTTATGGGGCGGTTCAAAAAGAAATCTGAACAAAAACTTGCTGGATGCAGAAAACAAAAACACGAAAATATAAAAAGGTAAAACAGAAACGAATGAAAAGAACAGGCATAACACCAAGCTGATGAAGTTGTTTGTACTGCACCTTCTTCCTGCTTTTGGCTAATTTCTGGGCCATCTGCTTAGCATGGAACAAACAGAGACAGGAGAATAGTTAGAAAGAATTTGCAGAGACTCAAAGTCAAAAAGGGAATTGACAAACTAATACTGAATAGTGGCATAAAGCGTTTCTGTGGGAAGAGGACTGGCTTTTAAAAATCCCAGTCTAAAGATAATCAATGTCGTAATTCAGAATTTAGTATGTGGGAAGTAGTGAAGTGAGACAAAGGAAATGTGTTGGGTGCTTCTTATACTTAATTGCGATTGATCTTTCCAAACCAAGTTTTGGTTCTGTTAATTTTCTTTATTGTAGGCCTGGTTTTCTATTTCACTGATTTCAGCATAGACCTTTATTTCCTTCTACTTTCTTTGGGTTTAATTTGCTGACTTCTCAGCTTCCTGAGATAAAAACTTAAATTATGGCTTTTCAAACTTTATTCTGATATTCAAAGCTATGAAGCTCTCTCTAAGCATTGCTTTGGATGTATTCCACAAATTTTTGTGTGTTTCAACTTAATCATTATTCCATTAATTTTTTTTTAAAATTTTCCACTGCAATTTCTTCTTAGAACCTTGGATTATTTAGAACTGTATTATTAATTTTGATACATTTGGGGATTTTCTAGTTATTTTTTATTTATTATTTTTTTTTTGAGATGGAGTTTTGTTCTTGTTGCCCAGGCTGGAGTGCAATGGCGTGATCTTGGCTCACCGCAACCTCTGCCTCCCAGGATCAAGAGATTCTACTGCCTCAGCCTCCCGAGTAGCTGGGATTATAGGCATGAGCCACCACACCTGGTTAATTTTTGTATTTTTTAGTAGAGATGGGGCTTCTCCATGT
The DNA here is from genome assembly GCF_003255815.1 of Theropithecus gelada. Lineage (NCBI taxonomy): Eukaryota > Metazoa > Chordata > Mammalia > Primates > Cercopithecidae > Theropithecus > Theropithecus gelada. The sequence continues at coordinate 82,927,401 of NC_037683.1, forward strand.
TGGCCAGCCTGGTCTCGAATTCCTGACCTCAGGTGATCCACCTGCCTCGGCCTCCCCAAGTGCTGGGATTACAGGTGCGAGCCACCACGCCCGGCCTCTAGTTATCTTTTTCTATTGATTTTGGAATTAATTCCCACTGTGGTCAGAGAACACAGTCTGTATGTCAATCTTTTGAAATATGCTGAGGCTTAGTTGTATGTTCCAGTACATGACTGACCTTGATGGATGTGCCATGTGGACTTCAACATATGCATTCCGTAGTTGTTGGGGACAGTGTTCCATCAAGGACAATTAGGTCAATTAAGTTGGTTAAGAGTATTGTTCAAACCTTCTATGTATTTGCTGGTTCTTTAATCTGCTTGTTCCATCATTTATTGAGTGTGTCAAAACCTCCAGCTGTTATGTGGATTTATCTGTGTATCCTGATTCTGTCAATCTTTACTTTATCTTACAGCTGTGTTATAAGGCACGCACATATGTAGGATGGTATGCCTGCTTGATAAATTGATCCTTTCGTTGTTCTCCCTCTTTAGCTCTAGTAATACTTCTTGCCTTAAATTTGTGTAATATTAATGTAGTTTACATCTAACTAAAATGGATGTACCATACTCCCTTTTGCTCACAATTAAAAGACAGCATAGTTGATAAAAGCAGAGAGTGGGGCTGGATTGTCCAAAACCAAGTCCTGGCTCTGCCATTTACTAGCTGTGTGACTTTGAGACAAGCCACTGAACATCTCTGTGCCTCAGTTTCTTCATCTGCAAAATGAAGATAAAAATAGTATCTACCTCACAGGGCTGTTTTGAGGACAAAATGAATACATGCAAAGCTCTTCAGTGCCTTGTACATTCTAAGCACTATATTTGTGTTTGCTGTTATATGATTATAATTGACCTAGGTCATGATGCAATTTCTTGCCTTTTGCTAAGGCTTGCTATTTATACAGATCTTCTACAAATAATGGTGAGTCAATGGCCAAACTGCAGATGCTGTTGTGGTAATGGGAGTGGGGTGTAGGAAGAACTGCTCTCTCATATTCCTGGGTACTCACCTGGTAGAAAAGCTCCTCTGCTCTCAGCAGCACATCTCTGTTTCATTAGTGACTAAAATATGTTGCCTATACTGCCTCATTGTAGAGAAACTGGATGAGTCAGCCATCCAGACACCACATAGCGAATCTCTGGTACACCCGGGAAACTAGGGCAACCGCACTCCTGCACAGATGCCCTGCTGTTCTTACTGGTGGCCATGAGTTCACAGCGAATAGTCTGCTCTGAAAAAGTCTGAAGGTAGCAGCTGTGTCATCCTGACTGCTGCACATTGCAGTGGAAATATTTCTGCATCTGGGAAGTGACCGTATGCTGATGTTATACCACGCCACACCACGAGGATTCCCATGTGGAATGCCAGAGTCTGGCCAGGGATGTTCTGACTGGCGTCAGTTATAACCTGCATAACTGACAGCTGGGAGATCTTTAATGTTTGTTTGACCTTGACCTCTCCTGAAATGATATGGCAGCAATATAGGAATTTCCATTACTTTGGATACCAAACCTGACAGCTGTTGGTCAAAATTCAACTCTAGGGAACCAATTTGAAAGAACTCTTTCAAAAGAAAATAGGTTCCACCATCCCTCGAGTACCCAAATTCTTTTTTTTTTTTTCTGGAACTGGTGTTGAGGAAGAGGATCCAAAAGGCAAACCGAGTCTCATGAAAAGTATTCTGAAACTTTTTTTTTGGGGGGGTGGGATGGGGGGACAGAGTCTCGCTCTTTTGCCCAGGCTGGAGTGCAGTGGTGCCATCTCGGCTCACTGCAACCTCCGCCTCCCAGGTTCAAGCAATTCTCGTGCCTCAGCCTCTTGAGTAGCTGGGATTACAGGCACCTGCCACCATGCCCAGCTAATTTTTGTATTTTTAGTAGAGACGGGGTTTCACCATGTTAACCAGGCTGATCTTGAACTCCTGACCTCAGGTGATCCACCCGCCTTGGCTTCCCATAGTGCTGGGATTACAGGTGTGAGCCACTGCGCCTGGTCTGAAACAGTTTTTATGAAGTTAAAAATATTCTGTGGATTTAGAGTAATACCATCTTTAAATCACTCATGATATCCAAGTACCCTACAATAAATTATAATTTAAAATTTAAATATAACATCACAGAAGATGGGAGAGTTGGAGCCAGAATGAGAAATTAGGGTAGCAGAAAGGGGTCCAAGAGAAACATAAGGCCAGCATGCATTTTTAAGCCAGGAATGCCAACATCTATTTAAACCCTTGTGTTTCCTGGGATTGATCATGGCTTACCACATGGCGGGGTGTGGTGCAAAGGACAAACTGCAGCACCACCCACCCACTTACTCCATCCACAATGTGTACTGAGTTTCTGCCGTTGTTAAGACACTCTAGATTAGTCGTGCCAGGGATGCTCCTGACTATTCTTTTCTTTCCCCACTGACATTTGCTGAGAACTTGTTATGTGCCAGAATCCTTCGAAGTATTTCCCATAAATCAGTGTAAAAGCTTACAACACCCCTGTGAGCTACTACCCTGCTAGGTGGTAAGCCATGATCAATCCCATGAAACACGAGGTTTAAGTAGATGTTGCCATTTCTGCCTACATTGTGTTATCCTCATTTTTCAGAAGAGGGAAATGTGGCACAGAGAGGCTAATTCACTTGCCCCAGGTCACACAGCTGTGAAGTGGCAGAACAGAGATTCAAATTCTGGCAATCTCACTCCACTGTAAACCCCTAGTTGTGCAACTGGGGCAAGCTTGTCATCTGTAAACTTCTCCATTTGTCTACACCATGCGGTGAACAATACCTACCTCACAATATTCTCTACCTCATCCATTTTGAGGAGTAAATGAGAATGAGATAATGCATGTGAAGGGCCTAATACTTTACTGATCAAAGACTTTTTCAACTAAGCTGGGAAATGATACAACTTAGGCAAAGCTATAATGATAGATATTTTACTTCTACAATGAAATCATAATTTTGAGACAATCACAAAAGAATGAAAAAATCTGATCTTTGGGACAGGCTAGTTAAGATGGATATATGAATATTTGATAATGAATGCAGCTTGCCAAAATGCATGGACCACAAGCTACCTAAACACCATTTGTAATCTAATTGCATAAGCTTCAGAGGAAGAATGGAGACACACCACCACACTCCGGGTGGATGGACACGAAGCAGTCTCTGTGGTCCAGGTAGGGCTCAGCAGGCCACCCTATCTTCTGGCTGAAGAGCAGAGAATGAAGTGGGAATGAGAGTGGAAGGCAAGGTAGAGATGCAGTGGAGAGCAAGGAAGACAAGTGAGCTCATTGTGCTGGCCTCCAGTCGGGCTCTCTCTAGATAGGAGGTAGGCATGAGTCCCACGCTCTTAGGGGAGAGGTGTGTTTCTATCTAGGGCACATTAAAGACCGACAGCACATAGCACAAAGCTCTCTCTAGAAGTTTCTCCCAAAACATGTTCCAGAGAATACTACCAATAAGACAGGTATCTATCAAATGGTGACAATTAGCAGGTATCTATCGCATGGTAACAATGTATTCTGTGCTCAAGTAATTATGGGAGCTGCTAGTTAAAGTGAATGAAATCTTCTTAGTGCAGGACTTCCCAGAGCCTTTAAGAGGAAGACATCTGTAGCAAATATCCGAAAAGGAGATCTATTTTCTTGAGCTCATTTGCCAGTGGAACTCTATTAGTGACAAGCGCTCAGCCTGACTACAATGCTGCAGGGCACAGTGGGAGGAAAGATGCCTCACACACTGGCGGGTCCACCTTCTCTAAGGCAGTGGTTCCCAAACGCTGGTGCAGAGCGGAATCTCCTGGACAGCTCGTTAAAACAGACTCCCGGGTGCCACCTTCTGAGCTTCTGACTCAGTAGGTTTGGGGTTGGGCCTGAAAACCTGTATTTCCAATAAGTTCATAGGCAATGCTGATGCTACTGGTCCGGGGATCATGCTTTGAGAACCAGAGCTCTAATGCAATCCCCTAAAGTACATGAGGGCTCTCTGGAAGGATATTACTTCTTAAAAATGATGACCAACAAAGGCAGAATGAACACATTAGGGAGGGACCAAAGACCAAAACAAACAAACAAAATTTAATGGCAGATGTCTTCTAATTCTGCTATTGTGCTCAGATATGTCATCTCTTAAATTGTGGTAGACAGAAAGGCCTTTAAATTTCAGAGCCCTCAGCTTACCTTGTATTATTGTTACCTAACATTCTTTTTGGCTTCTTTTTACTGCAAGTTTCTCAAGCTCAAGAACTGCGTATTGGTTAATTTTTATTCTGAAAGGGCCTATCACAGGAGTCTGCACAGCAACAGTTGGCATTTGGGGCCAAATTCTTTTGTTTCTTTTCACATTAAGTAGAAAATACCTGGCCAAACCGCAGCTCCAAATTCTCTCTCCATGTGGCAATGAATCTTGTAAGTTTTTTGTTAAACTAAGAAAACAGTAACTTTCAAAACCCCAAGTCCAAGTCCAATGGGCAATGTTCAATTTTAGTATACAGTTGGTACTACGTGAGCGGCAGACACCACAATCGACAAATGGAACAGAAATTAAAGACTGCTTTGAAATGGAAACCTAAGCTTCAAGGTCAGCGTCTGTTCAGAGATAAAGCACCATGAGTACCAGGGTGCGTGGTGAGCAGTTCTCATTCACATCCAGCCACGTCCATCTGGTCAAACAAACAATGTAGGCAGAGGAAGAGAGGGACAAAACTGGGGTCCCTGCAGGGAGTGAGGGAAGAAGGAGGAATCAGAAAACAAAGGAGGAAACTACCCCCACCTTTGTTTAGGTGAAAGTGCCAAGCCAGAAATTACTAATCAGCTTGGGGTTAAGGACATTGCTAAATGGATTGCAAAATAAATCCACAGAGCTTTTCTTTCTCCTTCTTTCCTGGATGGATGCTATAAAGTCTGCAGCTTTGCTATGGTCTGTGTCCTTTCTGCCAAGGTGGCCTAGAGTAACTCGTTCTGAAAGCTCAGTCTCTCTTTCGGAAACAGCATGGCACCATCTTCCTTACAGAGCAGTGTCTGCCAGGCACATGTGGGCACCCGGTGCAAGCTCCTTCCACTTGAGCCCAGCCCAGCCTGCTCAGGATCAACACTCTTTGCCCCCAGCTTCCCTTTGCACTGATGAAGTCCATGTACGCTCCCTGACACAGTCACTTTTTGGAGAGTGCTCACTTAAACAGGCATCTCCATTTACACTTGGAAAAGGCTTCTAGCTAGAGGTAACGTCAACCAATCTGACGAGCATTTTAATGGACGTAAAAGGAACATGAAGCAGAAAATATTTAATGACAGGCAACAGTTCCTTCCAATGCGTAGATGCACATTGTAAACTGATACTTACAAGTTATGAGTGAAATGTAACCATTTAATTTTACCACTCTATAATGAATTCCTCACGCCAGAGTAATTTGCTTGTAAAAATAAATATATGTTTTCCAGATGCGTATTCTGCTCTAGGCAGGTCTAAAATGTATTTATAATCAGAAAGCCTCTATCTTGCTTGTTCTGATCAACAGAGCCATCTAATTTTTGGTTCAAATGAACTGTGGAACTTTGGGATACCAATCCTTCAGAAGCTTTGAAGTAAAATCTCTGATTTCTTATGAGGCAGCTGGACTTTAAAGAAGGAATAACAACACTATAGGACACCACTGTGGAAATAAGAAAAGATAATTCACAATACAATTGGCACTGATGAGCTTTGGTACAGGGATGCTGTGTACCTTGAACATTGCTTTATGTACAAGTGATGTGCCCCGTGCCTGCTTTTTCCCTGTAAGGCCATCTCAGCACTACCTAAGTGTCATAAGGGGACTGGAAAGGCATAAATAAATGTTCTATCTGTAGGAGTCCAAAGCTATCGGAGGGCTAATAAACAAGGTGTCCCAAAGGAAACCTGAACCTTAAAACTTTGAAACCTTGATGGATAGAACCTAGAAAAAACTAACCTCAAAGCAACATGCAGTTTTCAACCTCAGGAGTCTTCAGTACTCTTTTGGGGGCAGACTGCAGCTTTATTCTGGAAGATTTGCCTGAATGGGCTCTGGTAGCATTCCTTGATAGGGGCTCTTTGGCATTTTGGTAGAGATAAAATCTTTGTTTTGTGGCTCTGCCCTGGACGTTATAGGGTCTTGAGCACACCTGGCTCTGGCCCAGTAAACGCCCCCAATCACGGTGACAAGCAGAGGCGCCCCCACTCATTTCCAAACACATCTTCTGAAGGCAGTCCCTGTCTATCAGAGACCCCAAGTGAGGCACACCAGGCTTTTGGGCTTCCACCAAACCTGGGGAAGCTAAGAGCACCATTCACCTGGAAGCCCAGGAGGCATATCTGGTAACCATGGGGCACGTGGAGTCAGAACTATGTCTCTATGTCTCTTTGATTTAAAGTTCTCTGCTCTGTACAAAATAGGATGCGACTGTGCCTGAAAAGCAGCTTGTTCTCTCTGAGAGGCTTGTGGGTTGTTGCTTTGAATGCTGTGCCTGGAAGACAACTAAATTAAGATGGAGAAGACCTTGGGGAGACTTTCTGGCACAATGTCACCACTTTGTAGAAACGGGAAGACAGCGAAAGGGAACTAGGCCAAGCTTGGATGGGTGGCTCCCCAAGAACCTGGTGAAGTTCTATCCGTAGCATTGTTTAGTCTCAAAGTCCGAAAAGGTATGAAGGTCAGACTGTCTCCAAGGAGTTGTACTGTTGGGAGCCATGGGGCAAGGCACATCTCTTTGGGCAGGGGGTGGGGCTTACCTTAAAAGAACTGGACCCTCCCACTGTCCATCAGTCTGGGAGAGGCTAATTTTAGAAGAAGACAAATACCACAGACATGGGCCTTATGGCAGCAGGGCCTCTGAGGCACAGGCAAGGTTTGTGTGCCCCAGATGAAGTGGCTGAGTGGATCCCTGACACATGGAAGGAACTATAAGGTCCTGTCAGTAATCCTGACACTAGGTCTGGCCTAGCAGGGTGGTGACAACAGCCACTCTTGAGGCAGTTGCAAATCACTCCTCCCTGGTTTATAAAAACATCAGTAGACATGTCAAAAGTTGCAGCATAGGCTTACTGTCCTAGGAGGAGTTAAGGGAACGGCCAGCTCTGAGCTTGGGGGAGAAGCATTTCCTCCAAGTGCAGAGAGGTGGTCAGATCAGTGGGTGACACACAGAGGCCCCAGCAGCAGGAGCGGCAGTGAGCAGCCTGAGGAGGAAGCCATGAGAGGGACATGGGGCTGTTCAGACAGCATCCTGGGAACTGCAGGATAACTGGACAGCTGAGGGTTCAGGGGCATCATAATTACGGTGTCGGTGATGCTATGAGCTGCTTATAATTTACCACATGGCGGAGTCTGGACACGTGACTATCATAAGAATCAGCCTGGGCATGAGGCCCAAGCCAACTGCCTCTCCTCTGCAAGCACCTCCTGGAATTGTTGGTCACTTACTGTTCCTTTCTACCTCTCAGGCAGAAGGCAGCGGTCAGAGGTGTTCACATCTGCAGGCTTCCCCTGCACTCTGGCGGCACTCTGGCTGAGCTTGAGGACAAGGATCTCACTTTATCAGCTGCTGTTTTTCCTCCCTGCCAAGACCCTGCACAGCCCTGCATGCCTAAGTGCTCAAGGAATAATGTTTTCTTTGATTGCGAGATTAAGGAGTCTCAGTTACTGTGGTCTACCTGTCCCTCTTTCTCCTTCCACATTACCACACAAACACCAGGATGCAACCCGGAAGTGTATGAGAGAGAAGGTATGAAATACGGAGTGGCTCCTTGAGGAAAGAATCCATCTGGACCAGTTGAAACTGGATAAAACAGACTCTTGCAAGGTCTAACCTATTCCAACTTGCTGGAAATACCTGGTCCTGAACTTCTACCATGATGCTGTCCCTAGGGCTCTAGGTGACAATGGCCTCAAGGCTCGGGGAGGCTGCCCAGTGGTTCCAGGTACTGGTGGCACAATGGCAAGTGGATGACATGAATGTACCTTAAGTGTTCCTGGACTCCTGGTTTGCCCATTATTCTAGGTAGTTTTGGTATCGTGGTGGAGATTCTAGAGCTCTGCATTTCTGCATTTATTCATGGGAATAAACCGGTTCTGGATGGTTCAAACTAGTTGTGAATGACTTAAACCAGATGAGAGTGGTTCCTCCTGGATCAAACAGGCTCGTTCCTTTTATGTCTTGATTAAACAGATTCAAACATGTTATGACTGGCTCAAACTAGTTTAAACTGGATTAGCCTTGCACTGACCTTAGACTAGCCAGGTTAGATTTGATCAAAGGGTTCACTGTCCTTGAAGCAAGCCAGTTCAATCTAGCTTGAACAGGATGGACTGGTTCAAAAGCAATGCCACCTAGTTTGAACCAACTCTGTAACATGAATGTTTGCCACTGACCTCCAGCTGTCAGTGGAAATCCAGTGGTACATGTCGTGCACTTGAGACATAATACTCAAAATGGCATCCTTCCTCATTACATCAACTTTTCAAAGGTTGTGATCATAAGTACTTCTTCTCAAGACTGGCCATTTATAACAACCTAAATAGATCATGTTTGTATATAAAGACCCCAGCAGACTTTGGAAATTTTTGTTAACAGGCACGTGCATAAGCACTGCCTGTCTGATGTCATCTCAAACCATTCTCCTCTAAACTAGATGTGGAGCCGTGGCCAGTGCTGTAGACTGCTCAAGTGCCCACACCTGCCCACCATCCCTGCTGGAGCACCCAGATGTCCTCACCTTGATCCTGCTTACGGCTTCCTGGGCCTGCATCATGCGCACGTTTTTGGAAGGAGTTTTGTCTGAGAGCAGCTGGGTGGAGCCAAGGTAATTGGCAGCAAAAATGATTCCATCGATCAAGTCTTCGGGGTCGCAGGGTCCCGGAACTGTAACACACAGAGCCACAGTGAGGGAAGCCATCCTGGGGCGGGGCCTGCCAACCCCGTCAATGGCACGTCACCCCTCTTCCATGCCTCACCATTGGCACAGGTGAGGCAGAGCAAACCTGCTGGTCTAAGGCATCTCTCTGTGTCTATCTGCACCCACACCTCATTTTCAAATAGAAGGCACAGTTTCTAGAATAATTTGCTTCTCTAAAACCAATTACTATGGAAAGTGATGCAAATATTTACTTAAATATGGAACATAAAATTCAGCAATAAAGCATACTGTTTCTCCTGTTAGACTGAGCTCTTAAGGGACAAAGACCATGTCATATTCACCTCTGATTCTCTTGTGTCTTACTGTCACCCAGGTGGTATCAACTACATGTTTGCTGGATAAATGGTTAAGTAACTAGATGGCTGTCTTTTTAGAAAAGCTTTTTACAGCAATTCCTATTACTTGCCTCCCATTCATATCTCCTCCCCCATTTAGTCCATAATGGAAGAAACAAATTTATAGATCAGAAAAATAGGATATCTGTTTCAGAATGTCTGGATTCCTGTAATGGCTTCTGACCTCAATTGTGCAAGACAGATAACATGACCTCAAAGCCACGGTCCCATGCTGTCAATCTTGTTCACTTACAGGGTATAATGTTCTTGGCCTGTGCCTACACACAGACAGATTCCAAGGAAAATCAAATTTTCTGTTCTAATTTACCAGCCTTTTAAGTCAAACCTGTTTTAAATATTTTAATTGGGGGCACCTGATTCTAACCACAATTAGAATTGTAATTCTAATTGTAAACCCTAACTCAAAATTAAAACATGTCTGTGATTAATATATAACTGTATAACAGTCCACTTAAAAAGGCATTTTAATCTGCAATTGAACATATATATTTTATTTTCTTTTTTTTTGAGACAGGGTCTCACTCTCTCACTCAGGCTGGAGTACAGCGGTGTGATCTCGGCTCACTGCAACCTTTGCCTCCTAGGTTCAAGGGATACTCCCACCTCAGCCTCCCAAGTGGCTGAAACTACAGGCACTACCATGCTTGACTAATTTTTGTAGTTTTTGTAGAGATGGGGTTTTGCCATGTTGCCCAGGCTGGTCTTGGACTCCTGGGCTCAAGCAATTTGCCCACCTCAGCCTCCCAAAGTGCTGAGATTATAGGCATGAACCACCACGCCTGGCCCTATGTATTTTATTTGCCTTGAGTGGTACATCTGGGGAGACTAAAATATACATTTTAACTCACTGTTAAAACCTCAGGGTCTTAAATTAGATAACTTGTAATGGAAACAATTTGCTTTTTCCTCTTGGAAGGCTAATCTGAAATGCTTTTTATTTTTACCCTTAAACATCAAGCTCATCTTGAGTTTACACAGCTGCTTCCTGTGCCGAACTACTTATCAGAGTACAGATGTAAAATAATCTACTCATTTATCTAAAACTAAGGTGGTGCTTGAAACAAAGAAATTAGAAGTGTTTTAGGAAGGGCTTTCACAAAGCATCTATGTAGTAATTAAATAAGGAAGCCTGTTATTTGTCTTATTCTCCATTTTTACAAGCAAGACTTCAAGGCTAACACTGTGAGTGGTACACAGACAAATCTGCCTCCACTACTTACCAGTAATTCACACTCTGCTCAACAGCCACAGGGGCCTGCTCTGAATCTTTTATAGATGTGAGACGGATTCGGGCTATATATGATATACAGGTTCAGTTGTATGGCAGGGAAGCATATAAAATAATATATGAACAGGTCTGAATCCATATTACACTTTATATAAAGTAAAAGATTGTCAGTTCTTCCATGATAAGTTCCTGGTGATGCATTTCAGTGTTATTGAAACATAATCATTATTGCCAACCAGATATGGAGAAGAAAGATCTCATCTGGGAAATGAACTTTAAAAGTCTTCCATCTATTTTTTAAAAATCAACGTTAAAAGAAAAACAAAAACTGACTACCTTCTCTACGGGACTTGTAACATCATACATTCTTCTCTGATTTGGTGCTACGGGCGCTATTCACTGACAAGGTCCCTTTTTGACTACAGTAAGTGTGGGTATGGGGAAACGTTTAAAAGCAATCCAAATTATATTTAAATGACTATAGAAATGCCAAGCAGCCAAGACACACAAGTATCAGACCTAAACACATTTTGAGATATGATCTTATTGCCATTTATCCTTTCAGGAAATTGAATATAATTGAATATCACAGTCACCGCATCACACCCAGAAAAATAAAAGCCCCAATTTCATAAATTCACTTTGGGCTCAGTGCTAGTATATTCTTACAAAGTTAAAAAAAATTAAACCCTTAATGATCCTGTGTCAGAGAATTGCAAGTTTTCTTTTGGCCTTTCAGAACGTGGTTTCCCTTTAGTGCTGCCTTCGGGTTGCTCTGTGGATGAGAGACCGCACACGTGACATCCTCACACTCAGGCTAACGCTGAGCCTGAAAAATCTCTAGGCCAGGGGGACGAATATGAAGAAGGCAGCTTTCAAACTTCAGAAAACTTCCCAGAGTGCTCTCACAGAATTTCAGAGCCTCACAAAACTGATGCAAATAATTTGCAGATGACTGAAGAGAGAAACCTGAGTAACTAAACCAAAACGGTGAGCTTGTCCTGGGCTTTGAGCCCAAGGGTTCATGAAGGTTTATGAGCCCTGGTAACCCTTTCCCAGGCAGTGGAACACAATGACTGTTTACGCACAGGATCCAAAGGCCAGACACACCCTCAGAGAGATGTCTGGGCATTCTCTGGCCTCCAGAAAAGCCTCCTTCGAGGAAATGGTGATGCACCCAGGTAGACCCTCAGCACCATCTCTAGCCAGAGAGTTGAGTGCCTCTTTGTGAATGAGAAATGGTGCCTGATTTGGTGCCCCATTTGGATGGTACAATCTCCAGCTGGAGTGCAGAGCTTGGCTGAACTTTGGCCCTACTTGGCCTCTGAGTAGGTGCCCTTGTGCAGTGAGTAACCTGCACAACCAGGTGTGGCAGCCCCACAAAGACACTGGTTTCCAGAGAGAATTATGGTGCCAGCCTGCCAATTCATAGCCTGGCTCTACAGTGCCAGCTGTGGGATCTTGGGCAAGTTATAATCTTGATGCCTCAGTTGTCTCATTATAACATGGGGATAATAACAAAACTCATTTCACAGGATTGATGTGAGGATTCAATTAGTTATTACATGGGAGGTGCTTAGAACAGAACCTGGCAGAGTAAGCATGCAGTAACCGTTACTATTACTAGCTCATCCACATAATAGATGAAAATTGCTGGGAAGGTTTTTCTTATTAAAAAAAACCAAAATTTCTGCCTTAATGTTCATTCCCACTTGAATTTTTCTTATTGAATGTACGGGGTGCACAGGGACAGAATAAGGAGACTTGGGTTTTTGATCCAATGTGACCACTGCTAAGCTGCATGACACTGGGTAAAGCCCACAGCTTCGACTCCAATTTCAGAGTCCTCATCCACATAATAGGCAAAGACGTGAGTAGGATTTTTGAGAGGCTCCCAGCTATCACCCTTCTGAGTCTAAGATTCTAAGACTGTTAACATTGTGAATAAGTGACTTTATGGCCTTTCTTCCCTTCTATTGTCTTATATCTCAGTGCTTCATATGCCCCAATACTAAAAGATTCATGAATGACTCAGTGCTCAATATTTGCTTTTCAGCTCTTACCTTCAACGTAGGTTGGGAATGAAGCCAAGCTTTTTCTTGACTGTAATTAAGACAAAGAGGTTTCAAAAAGAGCAAAGTATAATGAAATATGCGTTAACACAATCATCCATGCAACATGAAAAATAAACACATCATCAGTGGCAGTTACCAGTTACTGATCATTTTTAGTTAGAGAAAGTAAAGTGCAGATAAACATGCATTTATTAGTAAAGGTTACCTAAAACCCAGAATAGTCCATTCATATTTTAGATAACCTAGAAATCTTACATTTCACAATCAGAGAGGTATTTGCCAACTAAAAAACAATCCCACAGACAAAAATCTCTAACAACAACAATAAAAAGGGCACAATTTGTAGTCTTAAGGATCTGCATTTCCATGTGAAAAACTGATTAGTGAAAGCACCAACGTTATGACTATACGTTGAAATTAAGAATTCTCTTAGAGAAATTTATTTTACTCTTTGCCACAGTGATCTCTCACTGTGCTAAAAATGTGTGCTAGAGGTTTTTAAAATCTCTTTCTTCCATCTCCTACTGATTTATTTTAGTTGAAAAACTCCATTATATAAATCATTATTGTGTGTTTTCTGAATAAGAACACAATAATGGAGTAAATTCCAGTAAACCCTGGAATTTCTTCTGCACCTCAGAGCAAAGGTCAGTGTTCTCACAGCACTGTTGGAAGCAGAGATGATGAGCTAGACACCTTTTAGAGCCTGACTAGATGGCAGCTTAACTGCCTGCTCTCAGAGGAGCAAAACTCACCATACGTTCCTTTCAGAAGCAGATGTCCTAGATGTAACACTGACTGAGATAAGAGAAAGAAATTCACCCCTGCTTCTACCAGTAGAATTTGTAGCTGGTGTGTCTGGACCAGGGTGATACAAGCATTACAGGAGAGTGGAGAGCTATTGTTAAAGACAAGTCCCTAAAATGCGTAGAAGGTAAGATTTGCATGGCCAAGAATTTCATTGCTGAGAACCTACCCAGTCTTAGGTGATTATTTAAATGCATGACTTTAAGAGGAAAGATATCTGGCACTGAATAGCTGTTGGATAGGCTGACCTGCATAGATGGTAGACTCTGGGGTGCCTGGCAGGTTGGATGAGGAAAGCGCCCTGGGTGAGTGTTGGGATGTCATTGGGAGCAACTCCCTAACCTAGCACTTAACACAGTGCTCTTTCCTTGGAGGATGGGAATGGCAAAGGGATGATAACTTAGTTAATACTTGGACAACAGTCTAAAAATAGTAGTTTTAATTGTTTTGTGAAAAATTGGGGCAGTTGAAGAAACCTAGTTATAAGACTCCAGGTCAATTCAGGATAATGACAATTCAACACTAATCACACAATAATATATTGTACAGGGCAGCTTTTCAGTAAACCTGCTGCATGTGTGCTGAGATGAAATGGCTCTGCACACCAAAGTAGGTGGGTTCCTAGTGCACCAGGAATGAAAAGTTACTGGCTAGTAATGCGTTTATGAGAAAATGCACACCAAATAAAAGCCAGGATATGTGGACGGGGGAAAGAGAACTCCAGTTTCAGCAGTGCTTTACATTAATTGTATTTTCCACTTACCTAAGTGAGAAGATAGGCCCAGTTGAGGGCCAGCAGCCAAATCTAATTCAGATTGGTTTAAAGAAAAAAAAAAAACCCTCATAACTTCATGTTATGCAGATGGAAGCTAGCATCTTCATAGGGGCCAAAAACTTTTAAGTTACTATTTCCCAACCATTTCCCTACCCTTGTCCCAAGTAACTAGAACCTGGGGTAATGAGAGTTGGTTTAATCAAAATTGCTTAGCCTCCAGGTACATCTAAGAAGTCACTTCACATTTTCTTGCTCTATTTGGATACTTTTCTGAATGCTAATCTCAAAGACAGTGTCCAGATTGTAGCAGAAGCTACAAAAGAATTACTTTAGTCTATAGTTCTAAAATTAAGAGCCATTTTATTAAGAGCTACAACAGAAAGCATTTGGTACATTCACTTATTCTCTACTCATGAGCTCACGACTAGCTTTCTTAGTCTCTGGGGTGGTAGGATGTTTTTTTTTTTTTAAAGAGTTTTGTGAAATGGAAGAATCTCTAACTATTGCACACAAATAGGATTTTCATCATCATTTCTAAAGATACATAGAAACATGAGCAAAGTCTTGAGGGACTGAGAAACTAACAAATTTGCCTTATTATATCTGAAGCATAATCAAATGCTGAATATTTAGATGTCTGGTTAGCCCTTTATTTCACACGTGGACTGAGATGAACATCTGCTGATCCTTAACTTTCAAGAATAAATAAAGCTGCATTTAAAAAGTTAAAGGCTAAGATCTTTGGGATTTGTATTTGGGGGTCACACAAATCGACTCATGGGCAGAACTTGGAGGCACAATTGGGCAACCGGAACAATGACAGACAAGCTACCTTGTCCATGTAGTCTGTGGCCTGTGAACACTTTCTACTCTGGGAGTGGCAGATCTTGGCAGTTAAGAGCGTGGGTTCCCATGAGCTCTGGATTTGAATCCTGGCTGACCACTTGTGAGCTCTACAATCTCAGGTAAGTTACTCAACCTCTTAGCTTCTTCAACCAGCAAATGAGGACAATGATACCTACCTCACAGAATTATTTTAAGAATTAAATGAGACATTATCTGTGATTTTTCTCAGCCCAGTTCCTGGAACATTGTCAATGCTCAAGAAATGATAATGCTCATTACTGTTACCACCATGGCACCTGTCCTTTTTTTCTTCTTACTATGCGTTCTCACCCAACCATGTGATGTAAGAATGAAGCGAACTGTGGAACAGTGGGAACAGCAGAAACTGTGCCCCTGTCACTCCTGCTTCAAATGGCCAAGGGTCTGAGGTTCAAGACCAGAGGAGGCCTAAGTATATTTCTAGTCTAAATTCTAATGTTGGTCATTACAGAGAAGGTCTATCTTTGATTGTTTGGTTTAATATGAACAGATTAATAAAAATACTTTTCCTTTGCATATTTAATGGCAAATATATGTGTATTCAAGGGTACCTCAAGGATAAATTTTAACTAAGACTTCCTTTAAAAGTGATCTGCCACTCAGTTTAAAACAGAGATTGTTTTTTTCATTGCATTTAACATAAAATTATCAGCAAAATGAGGGAAAAGGAAACCATCGTTCATCATGTGGTTTACCTCTTTAACACATCTCCTCACTGTTGATGAGGGAGCAGCTATATTTAGAGTGAGCTGAGCCCACACACAGATTATGGCGCAGACCAACATTTACTTGATGTTGGCTCATTAGCAGGTGTGGGTGGCAGTTCACTCGGTGTAAAAGGACCTTGGGTACAGGAGAAGGCAGTGTCTCCCCTCTGGGGCTGCCCTTTCTCAGCTCCAGGCACCTCAGTGGGAAAAAGCAGCATGTTCTCACTGAAATGTTCCACATAAGCAAGGAGACCACAGAATTTGTTGTCCAAAAGGGATACTTTAGAGCTGCACTGTCTGGCAGTCTGCAGCCACACGTGGCTATTTAAGTTAATTAAAATGGGATAAAATGAAAACTTCAGTTCCTCAGTTACACTGGCCACATTTCCAGGGTTTGACAGGCACATGAGGCTAATGACTAGCACAGTGGACAGAGCATAAGTGGAACATTTCCAGCATCGTGGAAAGTTCTCACAGACAGCACCGCACCAGCAAGAGAGAAGGGCGTGCTCATAAGACGGGCTGCCTGGACAACAGGCGTGGACTGGAACCATGCCCTAGGTAAACTGGGAACATATGGCCACTCTATTCTTATGAAAGATATCGCATTTGGGCCTGAAATAAATGAGTGTTTAAGAAACTAACGTATTTCCCAAAGCACACAGCAACTGCAAGTCCTGGCATGTAACGCCAGGAGGAAAGATGCTGTATGTGGAGTTTTTGGTATCCAAGGTCAAGTGCTGTTCAACAGCACTTCCTGCAATGATGCAAATGCTCTGTAATCCACCCTCTCCAATACAGTATCCACCACTGACAGCCATCACAGGTGGCTACTGAGCACTTGAAATGTGGCTACTGTGCTTGAGGAAATAAACTTTTCATTTTATTCATTCATTAGACACCTGCAGCCAGTGGCTATCAAACTGGATGACATGGCTTTAACAGGTGAACTGCACACTGGAGAGGAGAAATCAGGATTGTTTTCACCAGGGTAATGTCGGTCAGGAGCGCTGTAGAATGCTGTATTAGGAAGCACAGAGCAGTATTACAGTAAAGCAAAGTGGCCCGATGGCCTTGGTAACAAAACAGCACCCTACCTCTTTATTTGTGGAGGCTTCTGCGGGGTCACTGGGGTGAAGAGGTGTGCCTGATGACTCTGCACCCAAGGGTGAGGAGCTGCCAGGAGACGGAGACTAGAACACAGCAAGAGGAAACACGGTAAGAACTTGAGAGACTTGGCAGACACTTGGCCGGGGGAAAGGGGCCGGGAGAGAGAAGCAAGCAGAACACAACCGAACAGACACTGCATGGGGAGAAAACCTCTTAGAAAGGAGCTGCCAACTGTACATAAAACACTTGTGGTTTTCAAGCTTTCTTCTTCAAGTCCTGCCATGCTTTCAAAGGAGATTTCATAGCTCTGGGCTGTTATTTCCCTTAGGCCAAATATTGAAAGAAAATACAGAAAAGGTGGAATATCAAAAGTCCTAAATGAATTGAGCTAAGGATATTACACAAATATGTTTAAAACATTTTTTTCTTACTGATGAAGCCAAATGTTTAGGGTATCAAATGTCTTATAAAATCGCCTGCCCCAAATGATCCAAATGAAAAGTAAAAATTAAAACACACATTTTTAAAGAGGCAGCTGGGCCTGATTTTGACGACTAGAAACCATACCACCTGTATTTTCCTAGTCAATTCAGATTTCAAATATTTCGGATTTAGTCTACAGGCTATTGAAAATTCAGAGAAATTTCAGCATTTTAGCATCTGAACACTACCTTGGACGCTCTTAGAACAGTTCAAAAATCCTTTGTCAAACAGTATATCAGAAAATAAGGCTTATAAACATAATCCAGCATATAAACAGAACCAAAAAAAAAACAGCTTGCAGTGAGCTGAGATCCGGCCACTGCACTCCAGCCCGGGCGACAGAGCGAGACTCCGTCTCAAAAAAAAAAAAAAAAAAAACCACATGATTATCTAATTGATGCAGAAAAGGCCTTTGACAAAATTCAACAACCCTTCATGCTAAAACCTCTCAATAAATTCAGTATTGATGGAACGTATCTCAAAATAATAAGAGCTATTTATGACAAACCCACAGCCAATATCATACTGAATGGGCAAAAACTGGAAGCATTCCCTTTGAAAACTGGCACAAGACAGGGATGCCCTCTCCTATTCAACATAGTGTCGGAAGTTCTGGCCAGGGCAATCAGGCAGGAGAAAGAAAGAAAGGGTATTCAATTAGGAAAAGAGGAAGTCAAATTGTCCCTGTTTGCAGATGACATGATTGTATATTTAGAAAACCCCATCATCGCAGGCCAAAATCTCCTTAAGCTGATAAGCAACTTTAGCAAAGTCTCAGGATACAAAATCAATGTGCAAAAATCACAAGCATTCTTATACACCAATAACAGACAAACAGAAAACCAAATCATGAGTGAACTCCCACTCACAATTGCTTCAAATAGAATAAAATACCTAGGAATCCAACTTATAAGGGATGTAAAGGACCTCTTCAAGGTGAACTACAAACCACTGCTCAATGAAATAAAAGAGGACACAAACAAATGGAAGAATGTTCCATGCTCATGGATAGGAAGAATCAATATCATGAAAATGGCCATACTGCCCAAGGTAATTTATAGATTCAATGCCATCCCCATTAAGCTACCAATGACTTTCTTCACAGAATTGGAAAAAACTACTTTAAAGTTCATATGGAACCAAAAAAGATGCCTACATTGCCAAGACAATCCTAAGCCAAAAGAACAAAGCTGGAGGCATCATGCTATCTGACTTTAAACTATACTACAAGGCTACAGTAACCAAAACAGCATGATACTGGTACCAAAACAGAGATACAGACCAGTGGAACAGAACAGAGCCCTCATAAATAATACCACACATCTACAGCCATCTGATCTTTGACAACCCTGACAAAAACAAGAAATGGGGAAAGGATTCCCTATTTAATAAATGGTGCTGGGCACCAACATGGCACAGGTATACATATGTAACAAACCTGCACGTTATGCACATGTACCCTAGAACTTAAAGTATAATTTAAATAAATAAATAAATAAATAAATGGTGCTGGGAAAACTGGCTAGCCATAAGTAGAAAGCTGAAACTGGATCCCCTCCTTACACCTTATACAAAAATTAATTCAAGATGGATTAGAAACTTAAATGTTAGACCTAAAACCATAAAACCCCTTGAAGAAAACCTAGGCAATATGATTCAGGACACAGGCATGGGCAAGGACTTCATGTCTAAAACACCAAAAGCAATGGCAACAAAAGCCAAAACTGACAAATGGGATCTAATTAAACTAAAGAGCTTCTGCACAGCAAAAGAAACTACCATCAGAGTGAACAGGCAACCTACAGAATGGGAGAAAATGTTTGCAATCTATTCATCTGACAAAGGGCTAATATGCAGAACCTACAAAGAACTCAAACAAATTTACAAGAAAAAAAACCCCATCAAAAAGTGGGCAAAAGATATGAACAGACATTTCTCAAAAGAAGACATTTACGCAGCCAACAGACACACGAAAAAATGCTCATCATCACTCGCCATTAGAGAAATGCAAACTAAAACCACAATGAGATACCATCTCATGCCAGTTAGAATGGCAATCATTAAAAAGTCAGGAAACAACAGGTGCTGGAGAGGATGTGGAGAAACAGGAACACTTTTACACTGTTGGTGGGACTGTAAACTACTTCAACCGTTGTGGAAGACAGTGTGGCGATTCCTCAAGGATCTAGAACTAGAAGTACCATTTGACCCAGCCACCCCATTACTGGGTATATACCTAATGGATTATAAATCATGCTGCTATAAAGACACAAGCACACGTATGTTTATTGCGGCACTATTCACAATAGCAAAGACTTGGAACCAACCCAAATGTCCATCAGTGACAGACTGAATAAAGAAAACATGGCACATATACACCATGGAATACTATGCAGTCATAAAAAAGGATGAGTTCATGTCCTTTGTAGGAACAAGGATGCAGCTGGAAACTATCATTCTCAGGAAACCATCGTAAGAACAGAAAACCAAACACTGCATGTTCTCACTCATAGGTGGGAATTGAACAATGAGAACACTTGGACACAGGAAGGGGAACATCACACACCAGGGTCTGTCATGGGGTGGGGGGAAAGGGGGAGGGATAGCATTAGGAGATATATCTAATGTAAATGACGAGTTAATGGGTGCAGCACACCAACATGGCATATGTATACATATGTAACAAACCTGCACGTTGTGCACATGTACCCTAGAACTTAAAGTATAATAATGAAAAAAAAAAAAAAAAAGAAAGAAAGAAAAATCAGCTCAGGGAGAATGGCCTGGTTGGGTGTGGTATTGCCTGGGCTGATGGGACCCCAGCTCCCTGTGCAGGCAGGCCCCGCTAGATGTGAATAGGAAGCTCCCAGGTCTGTGTACACAGAAGGTGCTCCATAAATATCTTCTGAATGGATGGGCAAATAAAACAAGCAAGCACAGGGATGGGACTGATATAGGCCCGGAAAACACTCCTCGGCCTATAGCCAAACATTGTTGTGTGCTCCTGAAATCTTGGGAGATGAAAGGCATCTTCAGGTAAGCCACAGAGATGCTTAAGAATTCTGCAGTGATGGTCCTCTGAGAGGAAGGCTATGCTGCTTCACAGTCTGTTGGCAATGTTTGACAAAAGGCATAAAACACAGAGAAAAACCCAACACAGATGTATTCCCTCAGGAAGCGTGAGGAAGTGAGTCTGGGCAAAGGAAGCAAAATAACCCTAGTCCTTGCTTGAACCCATGTCTGATCTCTCAGGACCAGCCCCCTTGGGGAAGCTGAGGCACAAGACATCAGTAAAATATCTTCATGGAAAGGGAGAATGTTTCACACAGAAATGGTGCCAGTGTTGGGGCAGTGGGGGCACGTTGATAGACAAGGGGGAGCTTGGTGAGCATTGTGTGAAACAAACAAACAAAAATAAACCTTTTCCAAAAAGTCTGAATTATGGAAAATATAGGGGGCCACAAATGAACAGAAAGACAATGCGGTGAAATTCATTTTAATTTAGATGAAGCAGTTGTATGACCCCAGCCTAATGCTGTGAGACTTGAATTTGTTTCTTGTGATCCCATACACCTGATTCTAGGCAGGGAGGTGAGGACAACGAACGACCCCCTTAAATGTTCACATGCAGACATCAGACACTCTGTGGGGAAGCCAAGAGGGCAGGCCCAGGGTAACAGCTGGCATAAAGAAACCCAGGCCCCACAGCCCTTGGCTGCAATAAAGCAGCCCCGCATGCCTGCAAGAAGAAACACACACAACTTTTATTTGGCACCGAAGAGAGCTGGTGCATATTTGCTGATTTTGCTCTCTGGCTGACTCCAAATTAATGTAGTAAAGTCTTCATGAGAAGTTAATGCCTTTAAATTTCCCCAGTTTTTCAGATCTGAAGAGCTTCTTCGGATATGCACGATTCTATTTTTTCCCCCAAGTAATTTTCTGTCACAAAGATTTTAAGGGTCTGGCCCCCAGGGAACCTGGTGTAGCTGGATTTTCTTTAATTGCATGGTTTGAGGGCTGTATCACACCTTCATTAAAAACAATCCTCCAGAGAGTCTCACATTTCCTATTTCTCAATTGCTTTAAATCTTCTAAAAATAAATTCTTTACAACATTATGGGCACCTGATGATCTTAGGATGATGTAAGAAGACAGGTTACACAGACAGTGAGCAGGGGCATGGAAGAGGGAGCCCGGACCCCACAGAAAAGTGAGGTGACTGCTGCTGAATACCCACATGGAATAGAGGGAGGGGGCACAAATGAGCCTGCAGTGGACACCGCCCTTGCAGAGGCTCTGGTTGAACCCACACCCACCACATCAGGGACTGCTTCCCCGCAGACCCCGGGTACTCTTGCCTTTGGCACGTGCTTGAGCTAATTCAAGTTTCCTCCCGTTTGCATGTGCAATTAATCACCTCCACCTAGAAAGTTCACCCTCATTCTTTCCTATGTTCAATGTTCAGCTCAAAAGCAATCATCTTGCTGAAGCTTCCGCAGACCCTATTCACAGTACATTCCTTTTCTCCACAGCCACGTGCCATTCTGTGTAATTATCTGTTCACGTTATGCGTTATGCCCCTTCTCCCCCAGGAGCTTTCAGGAGGTAGGGACCTTGTCTTGTTCATGTTCATCCTCCAACTGCCTCGCCTTGGGTTTTGTAAACAGTAGGCACTCAGTAAATGTTTACTGAATAAATGGCTTCAATTTATTCTAGCTTTACAATGTTTTCCAGCTTGCATAGGAAGCAGATATGTTACAGATACACCCAATGCTTTCTTCACTTTTCAGTGGCCAATGGTAGGCCCTTTTCTGATACAGCATCCCTCTAGTGTTGCGTTAGAACATTCAATATGCAGTTTTTTTAAACTAAAAAACATTTTTTTTTTTTTTTGGTAGAGACAGGTTCTCGCTATGTTGCCCAGGCAGGTCTTGAACTCCTGGGCTCAAGCAATCCTCCTGCCTCGGCCTCCAAAAACACTGGGGTTACAGGTGTGAGCTGCTGTGGCTGGCCTCAATCTGCATTTTGAATTAGAGAAACGGTCTTTGCCTTTGATGACTGTCACCTGGGCTCCAAGGACACTCTTTTGATGCAGAAAGCTGTCCCCAAATGAGAGAGGACCCCATCTAATGGAAGCCTAAAAATCACCACACCATTGCCTAAATGTCAAGGGTGGACAAACAGCTTCAAAACAGACATGGCCCCATGAAGCCTAAACAATGGTGTTAGTGTTTAGCTCATCTCAAATGTCTGCTTTACAAGACCTTTGTCCTTTACGTCCAACTTCCACCTTGATATACTCTTAAAAATGGAGGAAAAAACCAGAAATTATATAATACTGTTAACTTTCAAAGAATACATTGCAGGCAAAATTTAGGCAATGAAATATGATAGAAAAAGTAAAATTGTTGTCACATATATCTCTCTCTGGAGTCTCATGCCTTCTGGGCCACTGGATGGATATCCAATTTTAAGCAAATGAGACCATTTGCTTGTGAGGGTGGGACGTAAATGCAGGGTCAAGAGTTTACAAAGGTAAGTGCTGAACCCAGAAGTCTATCTAGGATGCAGTACGCAGAGATGACTCACCAACAACTCCCTGTTCTACATAATTACAAGGTCTCCTTAAGCTAACAACTCATCTTCTGCAGATAATGTTCTAGTAGATTCTCTACAGCTACCATCTAAGTTTTACTACCACAGCTCTGGGATTCCACAGAGCAAAGCTTTCAGCCTCAAGACCAGGTTCTTGAATCCCAGACAAGAAATGTATCATCCTGTCCATTGGCACCGGAGCTAGAGGTGGGTAAAGGATATAAAAGTATCCCAAGGCAAAGTTGAACGTTCATTTTAATTTTTTTTTTTTTTTTTTTTGGGAGACAGAGTTTCGCTCTTTTTGCCCAGGCTGGAGTGCAGTGGTGTGATCTCAGCTCACTGCAACCTCTGCCTCCTGGGTTCAAGTGATTCTCCTGCCTCACCCTCTCAAGTAGCTGGGACTACAGATGCACACCACAACGCCCAGCTTATTTTTGTATTCTTGGTAGCGATGAGGTTTCATCGTGTTGGCCAGGCTAGTCTCAAACTCCTGACCTCAAGTGATCCACCCGCCTTGGCCTCCCAAAGTATTGGGATTATAGGCGTGAGCCACTGTCCCCAGCCTCATTTTAATTCTGTCTGAACATCTCTTAAGGGCAAAGACAGCACTTCTCATGGTAGTGGGGAGACATACAAATAGATCCTGGAACTTTCAGGCTGTTTGAAGGGAAGAGAAGCACCACCACAAGTTATTATTATTTGTTCCTTCGACAGACATCTCAGTGCCTATCTGTGTTCCTAACACTGGGCCAGGAAACAAAGAGGAAGGAGACCTGTTTTCAGAGAATGGGAGGAGGCAGATATGGAAAGGCAGGCCCCCAGCAGGTGGCCAGGATGTTCTTCTGCACAGTGGGGACACAGAGGGAGTGGTCAGTTCTGCAGGAGGGGAGGGGTGTGCATCAGGCAATGCTCCCTGGGGAGGTAGTGCTTCAGCTGAGTCCTGAACACCATATGGTCTTCATAGAGTAGTATGGGACAGAAAAGCAGGGAAGATACTGGAAACACAGGCAGGGAGGAGGAACAGCACAGCTCTGGCAGGTAAGAAATGAGGCTGTGGAGCCGGGCAGGGACTAGTGGCTGGAGCCCCATGGAGGATAGCACAGGGTGTTACCAAGAGGTACACAGCTCAGCTCCTACTCTCTGCCCCAGGAGTGGATTTTTTTTTTTCTTTTCTTTTTTTTTTTTGTGAGTCACTGGCCTGCTCCCCTCATTGAAGAAGCCTAATATAGGTGTTCAGAACTATTTCCTGAGTTGACCCAAAGATCTAAAGGAATGAGGGATTGAGTTACCACTCTCACCCCTTGGAGATCTGAAGAAAGAAACTTTTATAATTAGGAAAAGTAGATGGGATGATAATAAGAATCCCCCAAAGCTGGAGGTAAAGGGTTCTGCCTCCTTCCAAATAGATGGTGAACAACATTCTATTCTAGAAAGGCCTGAGGACTGAGGCAGGATTTCAGAGAGCAGGGCCATGACGTGGAGAGGAATTCAGGGATATTGAAAGAGTTTTGGAGAAATTCTAGTCAAGAGACACACAAAAAGTGAGTTCTATGTGGGCCATTCATTCAACAGTGAAATGCTGACAGTGTCCAAATAAACCCAGATCCCTGCCTCCCCTAAGAAATACCTGGTCTTTCAGGGGAGACAAACCCATATAGGTTACAAATACAGGGTGACTTCTGTAAACAGTGGTCACTGTCTGAGTAGCTGCAGGAAAACAAAAGTTTTAATGTCACAAAAAGTCACAAATGAGCCGGCTACTTATAATGTGCTAAGTTTGAATGTGTTCCCTAGAATTCTTGTGTTAGAAACTTGGTCCCCAGTGCAGCAGTGTTGAGAGGTAGAACTTTTGGGAGGTGACTGGGTCATGAGAGCTGTACCCTCAAGAATGGATTGATACATTCAAGAATTGATGGATTAATGGGTTATTGAGGGAGTGGGTTAGTTACTGTGAGAGTGGAGCTATTATAAAAGTCAGTTTGGTCATCCCACGTGAACCCCCTTGACATGTGATGCCCTGCACTGCGGAGTCCCCACCAGCAAGAAAACCCTTACCAGATGTGGCCCCTCCACCTTGGACTTCCCAGCCTCCAGAACTAAAAGAAAATAGACTAAGACACAACATTAGTGCCTACCTGAACGGTCCCAAACACTAGCATCTATTGATCTGGTCCACATCTTTGTCAACTGTTCTGTTGACTGTTGGGACCATCTGTCGTTACAAGGCAAAAACAAAACAAAAACAAATAGCAGCAAACAAAGTGCAGAGGTGCAAATATTACAAAAATAAATAGAGGGATAGCAGAACTGCATAAAGTTGAAGAGGGCAAAGTTGGAGTCTTTCTCAAACTAGCTGTTGACAGTGGAGAAACTGGCAGGGTTGCACTGGTTAGTGAAGGAGTGATGAATGGAAAGAATGTTAACATTAGAGGTGCTTCTAAAGAGAATGACTGGAATATCAAATAATTAAGAAAGGCCCTTAAGAAAACAGAGTCAGTCCTTAAATATTTTTACTGAAATTGGTTTCTCTTTATGATTGAGATGACCCTTTCTGAACATGCTGCAAAAGTCACATGTGATTTGAAGGTTATTTTGTGTGATTCAGTGACTTTTCTTTGAAAACAGTTATAACTAAGATCAATACTACATCACATAAAATCAGTACTACTTCTCTGTTCTAAGAATTTGTGTACAGTTGGAACTATAACCTATAGGTTGATAGTCAAAAGATAAACTAAGGTTATATTTATATTTTTTAGTATTGCTCTCAAGGTAAAGTTCTAACTGAATCACTTCTTACCGATACCTTGAGAATGCTGGTCCTCATTTCAAATGAATGAATGTTAAGCAGCTTTTTGAAGGTACACACATGCAGGGATTCCTTAGAGTACCTCCGCCCCAGTGGCTGAAGTGTGGCATGATGGCTGCCAAGATGGGCAAGGGGTGTGGAGGTCACCTACACCGGCTGGGCCAGAAACCCTTCTAGTGGAGGAGACACAGAATCATCTCCTATCACAGTGCTTGGGACTCCAAAGGCTCTGGAATAAAGCCTGTTGGTTGAAAATCAATAAACTCCTAAGACAATGGGTTTAGTCCTCAAAGCCACCATTTTCTGCTTTCCTATATTAGGATCCATTTTGAAAAGCATAGTGCGATTCCAGGGAACACAGTTACATACATAATTACATTTAATTTCTCCCCTGAAATGTATTTATTTATTTATTTTTTTTGAGATGGAGTCTTGCTTTGTTGCCCAGGCTGGAATGCAGTGGTGCAATCTCAGTTCACTGCAACCTCCACCTCCCGGGTTCAAGACATTCTCCTGCCTCAGCCTCCCGAGTAGCTGGGATTAAAGGCATCCGCCACCACACCCAGTCAATTTTTGTATTTTTAGTAGAGATGGGGTTTCACCATGTTGGCCAGGCTGGTCTCGAACTCCTGACCTCAAGTGATCCACCTGTCTCAGCTTCCCAAAGTGCTGGGATTACAGGCATGAGCCACTGCTGCACCTAGCCCCTTGAAATGTTTTTAATTTTATATTGTGGCTGAACAAGGTAACTTATGTTTCAGGATAGTAAGGTGATTAAATGCTTAAGCCCCAGCATCTGGCAGATGAGAGTCTGAATTCTGGCTACCACTCATGGCTCTGATACTGGGCAGGTCATCCATCCTCTCTGACACTTTCTGAGAAATGGGGAAACAGCTACCACCCACCTCCCGGGTTGCCATGAGGATTAATTGGTGATAATGCACACCAGTGGTGGGTTCAGTGCTTGGGCACGGGCAAAGCATTCAAGTCTTTTAATGATCTGAACAGTTAGAAAAGTTATTTCAGCCCTCTGGGAGAGTGCTCACAAGGACAACAAACGCCCACGAGGATGTTTTCTTCATCTCGTTTCCTTCCTTATTAAAATTTTATTCACGGGTAAAATTGAAAAGCAAAAAGGCTCTATAAAATCATACCAAGATTCTACATTAATTCATAACCTCCAACATTCTTAATGGTCCATCGGTAAGAACAGCTCATTACTGGCTAAGGCTGGGGGGTATATACAACTGCTGTGTGCAACTTCTGGCATGTCCACTATCCCCTGACCAAGACAGCATTTCCAAATGTAAGAGTTGAGGGTGATGCTATTATAGTGATTGATTTACAAAAGAGAATCAGGGCATATGCATGCCTCTACTGTTAATTTATAGCATAGCTCACACACGACCTTGGCACACTGCTGATTAGGACACCCGGTGAAATACCCCCAGCAAGCCCTAGCCAACCTTAATGAGTTCCAACACTTGTTGGCCTCTCTCCTCCAGCGAAACTCAGTGATAGAAATTCATGGTAATGGAGGGCAGAACATAATTCTTTAAAAATTACACAGTTTTGCCAAATCCATCTGAGACTGAGTTATTTAGTAATTTCACATATGTAGAACAACACAGAGAACCTGAGAATAAGGTGTTTGGTTTTTATTCTTTAAGTGACTAAGCGGCCCATATGCTGCATGAGACTACAGCACTAAGAGCTCATGAACTTCTTCAGCAGACACCTGTCATTAAGCACCTATTTACTCTCATTTAAAATGCAGATTTAACAAGCCCTGAACAAGTCATTCCTCAGTTCAAAAATCTTTAGTCATTCTTTTTTGCTTATAGAACACATTCTAGAGTCTGTACTTTGGCACTTAAGGCACTCCAAGGGTTGGCCTTAATTGTTTTACCATTTATTTTTCCCTCTTCTACTTCCTATTCTCTTTCATCAATCCAAACTGAACTTCTTTCTGTTCCCAGCACATCACCTGTGTTTCTGCTCAGCGTTTTTGTTTATGCTCCTGGCTGAACTCCTCACATACAGGAAGCTCCAGCAGTCCGTCTCCATTTCAAATAGTACTTCTTTCATGCAGCTTTCTTAGTTCTCTTAAGGGAAAGGAAAGCCCCCTCTTGCAAGAACTGTCTGCATGCATTTTGTTTGCACCATTCTTATGGTGCCTCACTGTCTCCCTTCTATTTTATAAAAATATAATGTTACAGGACAGTAATCATATTTTAAGTACAATATTTTAATAAGCAACACAAAGGCAGGATTTATCATCAGCTTACATGTTTCCTCTCCAAGTGCCTCATATGGAGACTCCATAAAATATATAGCAGGAGTTCAATAAACGTGTTGAATAAATGGAAGCACGTATAGACATCCATTTTGTATCAGAGGAAAAGGAAGCAAAAAACAGGTTTATACAGAGAGTGGGTCTGAACACATGCAGCATTACTTCTCAAGGTCCACTGTCCTCAAATAGCTTTGCACTTACGCTTACTGGTTTATCCAGCTTTATCTCTTTTCTCACACCAATGTACGTTGTTTCCCTCACTGATCCAAGTTATTTTAGATTAACCTCATTCCACATTAGAATGGTTTTTAAAAACCCCAAATATATGATTAGTTTTTTTTCTTGCCCCAAGATATGTTTGTGCTTCTAAAAATCGAAACTGGTTAAGAAATCCATAACTATTCAGTCTCAATTTAAACTATATTATCAATGCACATTTGTATTTCTTTAATGTGGTGAAGTAGAAAGTTATCATGGCATTGTAGGGGCATAATTATGTCATTAAAATGATAATAGCCTGGGCTTAATGAACTGTTTTATATACATATTTATAATGGATTCAAGTAATACCAATGAAACATTTTGAGATAACCATCAGCTAAAATATTCTAACCATTTTTGTTCTCTCTTTTCCCGCAGGCAAAGCCCTCCTGTTACCAGCCCCAAGTCGGTTTAACCCATGTTAAATCTATAGGTTGAAGACTTGGGTCACTCGAAGCCCAGAGCCTTGCACAGCAGCAATCTGCTCCAACAGAGGGTGATGTCATCATCAGAGGCCACAAAAATAATGCATTTCTCACCATCAAAAAGCTTCTGAAGTCATGCTCTCAAAGGCAATAAATAAATAAATAACCAATTAACTACACCAGTGTAAGGTGAAACAAGTTCTTATCTGATAAAACTGACTTATAAACAGAGGTTATTTCTTCCCCCTTTGAAACAGCCTCACTGTACTTAAATGAAATGCATTACAATTTGGAAAAATGAGGGAGTCTTTTATTCATTTCTACATTTAAGTCCATCCATTCCTTGATGGTGTTCCCACACTCATTCCCAGGCCACTGGCCCTTAGCTCTGTGGGAGAGAAAAACCAAAGCCACTTTTAATTCCCATTAAGAGATGTAGCTAAGAGCACAAGCAGATTTTCTGTAACAGCACATTACCTGCTAAGAACAGTCATAGTGACCATTTACATATGGCTTACTATGTGTGCCAGGCACTGTACAAGGGTACGTTATACTCGTAGTACCTCACTGACTAGCAAAGCAGTTCCTATGTGCAAGGCACTAATCTCCATTCATTTTCATTAGCATCACAGAAGCACAAAACATAACACAGAGCATGGAATTGGAGGTACACTGCCCAAACTGATTCATTTATTAGAACGTGGAGAATCAAAACGCAGTGCTGATGGGGAGAAAGCAAGGAACACAACCCCTTTCCAAGCACCCTTTCTGAGTGAACGAGCAGCGTTTGCTCTGTCCTTGCCATCTTGGCCTTCCAAGCCCCAGGCAAACCTGATTCCACTGCCTCCTGTCTGGGGTAATGCACACTCCCCCTCTCTATTCTTGCTGTACTAACTCCTACCATCAAGGGAAATGCAGAGACCAACTTACAACCTGACAGGATGAGAAGAAGAAAATAAAAAGCAAAACAGCAAATGTGATTCTGAAGCCTTAGGATCCACCTACCTCTCCTTCGTGACACTCAAATCGGTACATCCAAAAGTTCTCCATCTTTCCGGGTGCTGTTTGGGCAGCTGGGCCACCTCTAGTGCCTTCACTTGAGAGCTGAGGCTAAGTCCTGACCTCAGTATCCGTGTGAGTTGTTTCCAGTGTTGTTAGATACCCGAGTCAATCATGCAACTGGTAACAGGAGATGTGACCACCTCCCAGGGTGTCCGACCCTCGCATTAACCCCTCGCTGCCTGAATGGTCCAGGCAGTCATGCGTCACTGCTGGGCATCAGCAACTGATGTTTCTGAGAAGGGGCTGGCCTATCCCTCCTGGCAGCAGCACCTACTATTTCTGGAGAAAAGACACTCGGCTCTGAATTGCTACCAGAAACTTTCACACACCCCAAACTCTGCTACGTTTATAGAACCTGTGAAAAAGCATCCAGCTCATGTGGAAGGAACGGGTGGGAGTCAGGGGAAAAGAGGCTCTCTCAGGACCTGCATCAGGATGCACCTGGGCATGTGGTGCAAGCCTGGAGGACACTGAGGCCAGCTAGGGGCCGTGCCTCTAGGCACAGGAAGTCTCTTCACCTTTACCGAGGGCCTGAGACAGCCTCACGCTGCAGTCTGAATAAGGGGTATGCCAAGCCAGCGACACCAACACAGAAAAGGGCTGCCTCCAAGGCCAGTACGGTTTGAACCAAACCAACAGATAATCCTACATTGGGCTCAAGTGCCAGACTATATATGCTGGTTCAGACCAGACCAGAGGAAGGTCAAGTCAAACCAGGCAGAACTGAGCTGGATAGAGGAGCTCTTGGAAACAGAGGCAGCAGTGTGGTTCTGAAGGCAGGAGGCAGACAGGGAGACCTCTGCAGAGACACCCTCAGAGCTAATTAGCCTCTCAATGATCTGTGCCGATGGGGAAGGATGTGGATGCATGAAACGCGTTCATCTGAATAGATGACTTTAGCCTTCTCTCTCATCAAACCCTTTATCAGACATGCTGACAGGTCTCTCTGTGAGCCTACCTGATTGGCTAATGTGCTACGCTAGGACCAAAAGGTAGAAAAAAGAGACACAAAGGGCCTGTGAACAATCCACAGCTGGCAAATCCTCCCATGCTAGTTGACAGTTTGCTGTGCTGTGGACAAGCTCTGCAGGCCAAAGTGGGAAACGGGGCCAGAGAGAGGGTGTCCTCAGGCACTGCCCTCTCTGTCCTCATTGTTCTGACATTTCTGACCACTCTTGTCGGCAGTCGCATTGCACCTACTCTAATCTGAATCAGTGGGATGCAAGTCCCATAGCTGTTAGCCACCATTCGAGAAAGTCCTTTCTAAATGGTGAGCACTGCAGGAGGTATCTCTTCCTACTTTACAGCACTGGGCATCTCTCAAAACACTTTCTTCCTTCCATTAATTATTTAAAGAGAGAAAATCTTGGGGTGTTGATTCCCAAGAGTCCAGACTGAATACTCCCCATCATTTAACTCTCCCTAGCCCATGGTGCAGCCTTTCCCCCATTATCACTCTTGAAAATTGCACTGGTTTTCATTTATGAACTGCTCAGAACAGGGTGGGTGAAGCTGTTTAGAGTGTTCACTGCTGCTGTGAAAAGCTTGCAACTGTTTCAGTTATTACTCAGAAATGACCAGCACACCTAAGACTTAAAGTCACTAATCAGACTCAAAGAAAACTGCCAGGCCTTCTGGAAAGTTATAGAAAGCATCTACCCGATGTCCTATTGGCACAAAAGAACTTAGAATTCTTTCTCTGGCTTTTTTGTTTTCATTGTTTCTTCCCTTTCATGTTCATTCTGCACCTGAAACCTACTTAATTATTCACCACCACCTTCTCCATGCCTCATCAATAATGGATAACACCTGCGATGGAAAACTCCCCCAGCAGCGCAAAGGCGGTTGAGATGGAAGCATGAAGAGGAACAGCCACATACCACACCCAAGGGAGAAACCAGGCACTGAGACACCAGTCTGTCTCAAGGCCTGGTCTCTCCTGCACGGCTCCCCCATACCAGCAAGGCCCCTTAACTCTGTGCTTACCAAACTTTTTGCATCATGGCACACAGGGAAATGTTAATATTTGTACAATACACTGGGTCACACAGAGAGGACCTGGAGGCCATGATGAGGCTGCACAAGGGCTGAAGACAACATGCCCGGTGGCCCAGGTCACTCCCCATCCCCAAAGTCTGGGAGGATCATCAGCACTGGTTGAAAAGCTCTGCCTTAACTTATGAAAGGGTCTTTATAGCAAAGTCTTTTGACAATGGCAGTCCCTTGGGAATAAAGTTAAACTTCTCCTTCTGAGCAGTCCACCATGGACCTACTCTTTCTTCAAGACAACACCTCCTCTTCTCCATTTCTACAGCCTGCCCTAGTCCCAGCTTTCTCTGGTGTGGCCCCCTGCCCCATCTCCATGCTGGCTCTCACACACCTTCCCTTTTATGCCACTTTGGTTTCATCATCCATCGATCACTTCGGGATCTGCAAATCTGCCTCCTCGCAGTCAGACAACAAAACAAACGCAGCCCAGGAGTTGGTAATGGTTGACAAGATCAGTAGGAGAGGACAAAGCCAGCAGCTGCTCTGCCCTAAATCTGAAATCCAGTAGCTGACATGGGACGATGCCAGATACCAAATGTGGCAGGCAGCCTTCTCAAATGGCTCCCAATCATCTCTACCTTCTGGTATTCAGCCTCTTGGGTAAATCTCCTCCCTGGGGATGGAGCACGGTGGAGTGACTTACTCTAAGCAATAAAATACAGCAAAGATGACAGGATATCACCTGTGACTGGGTTACAAAAAACCATGACTTCCATCTTGCTATGAGACTCCATGACCTTCTTATCCTGCATACTTTATGAAGCAAGATGCCAAGTGTCAGAGAGTCCACGTAGCAGAGAACTGGGGACACCTCCGGCCAACAGTCCATTGGGAACTGAGGCCCTCAGCCCCACTGCCCATGAGAAGCTGAATCCTGCCCACAAGTATGTGAGCTTGGGATGACTGCAGGCCACCTGACCCCCTGATGGCAGCCTCCAAGAGACCCTAATGGAGAGAAACTGTGAGATAATCAAGGAGGGTTGTTTTATGCCACTAACTTTTGGGGGAAATTTGTTACACAGCAACAGATAATTAAGACACCAAATAAGGATTCAGATGAAAGGCTCAAGAGCAGAGGAGGCTCGAAGGTCTGGCTTGGGGCTCGACAAAGGACTAGCTTAGATTCGTATACTCTGCACCAGCAGAGCCTGTGTCTGCATCAGTCGGAGCCTCTATCTGTCATTGCTGTATCCCTGGGGTTTTGCACAGTGCGTGATCTATAGAGGGATCTAAAAATGTTTATTGAATGAGTGGATGATAAATTGTAAGATGCACTTTCAACTTTTGACTAAGGACAGTAGTCACAACCTCTCTCTAGTTCACTGGCAAAACAAGGAACAGCATAGCTTTGAGGCCGTATTTCTTATTCCTATATATAGCTGGTGTTCAACAAAACACAAAGGTATTAGCAGAGAAACAGCTATGACAGCTCAGCTCAATCACTTTGCATAGCAGATGGTTGAGAACACATTTATATCTCTGATACTATTTGCTTGTGTAAGAAGTTTCCCATCCTTTTCCGAGGTCTGCCTGGAAAATACACTGGGTTCCATTCCTGCTGTCCTGGCAGCGGGTCCTTTGGTTCTAAGGTTATGCTTTTGAATAAGCTTCTGGGATGTTGACTTAGAGGGTCTTCCAGCCCCATTTTTCTAAACAGTCTGGATCATATAAGAAAACAAAGTTGGTTTTAGAGCCGACACTGGAATGTATACTCTTCTGTAGCAGGTAAGGGGAAAATCAGAGATAAGGATGCTTGGAGTGTTTTTCCTCTTAACACCACACACAGACTGGGGCTAACTATCCTAGAACCACCCTTCTTCCCTTCCCTAAGAATACATCACATTTCAGCCAAGAATCGATCCACTTGGGGAAACAGGGCTCCAACTGAACACATATTAATTCCAAATTCTGTCTACTTGATTTCAGATCCCATTTCAACTTCATCCTTTGCTAACCACATCCTGGAAAAATTTTGTCTGGCCAGAACTCTGCAAGGTGTAATCAGCAAGAGGAAATCTCTCAGTTCAGAATACCTTAACAAGAATCCTTCACAAAAAATGGAATCCTTTGGCAGCAAGACAGTTCTTTTCACTTGTCCTTGTAAGCTTGACAACACAACAGCAAGGTCGACAGGATAAGATGCTGCTAACAAGTCTTAATGAATTAGCATGTGCACTTGACCTTGATCAGAAGTCTCCTAGCAACGGTCAAAAAAAAAAAAAAAAAAAATCCATGTCGGTGGCATGCTGAATTCAGGGCAGGGAGGGGGTAACAGCAAGAAAATCAAGGTCCCAGATGAAGCCATGGTGCTCCTACACCCTCACTGTAACATTTTTCTTGGAATTAAAAAATAATGTGGATGTAAAAGTACACATGATCAGGGCAAGAGTTCACACCAAGCCCTCACTTCCCAGGATTTTGACAATATCTCTGTCTCAGCAGGAGAGCGGCTGGTTTCTGATTAAGAAGCATTAGTGCTGAAATGGTTTCCTGCTTCAAAATACTTTCTCCAGTGGTCTCTGGAATCAGGAGTAAAACGCCAATAAAAGGTAAATGTTATGTGGAGGTGCGGTGCATGTTGCCATTATCACTAATTAGCAGTTTAGTTTGACTTAATCAGACCAACCCTGGAAGAAAAGGCTGACGGTATAATGCTGCTTAAGGTGGAAGCTGAGAACTAGGGTCACCTGAGTGGCTGACCAGGCTGGGCAGCCCAGGGGGGGATCTGAGTGCTGAGGACAGCAGAAAGGAAACACCAGCCCAGAGAGGGTGAGGAAGGGCTGCTAAAGGCCAGCCCTCTAATTCAGTTCGCCAGTGACCAACCCCAAATGTTAAGTGAGCTTTGACTTCCAAATGTAACTGACACATCAAACTTGTGATTCTTATTTCACATTTCCATATAGGATTCAATATCTGCAAAACCATTTTCTCTCATAGCTACCCTGGGACAGAAATCTGATTAACTCATTTTACCGATGAGGAAACTGAAGCCTGGGAGGAAAGCAGGTGGCCAACTCAAGGGGACTGCAGCAGATCAACTGTGAGCCAAAGATTTACATACAGTGGACACTCTGAGCAGCACATCTGTGTGACTTGCTCTGAGGGAGATACAGAAGGATGAGACGCCGACAGTGAATTACAGAGGCAACAGGTTAACGCGTGCAAGAAAAGTGGAAAATGAGATCCTAAAGAATTGAGTGTTAAACTCTCGTCCACAGCCTAAGCCAGTGCTTACCAATTTTGACTGAATCTCATTAATACCCGAGCCAAGAACCAACCTCCAAAGGCTCTAATCAAGAAGTCTGGGGTCTTGAAATCTGTTTAGAGAGCGAGGCCCTGACTTTATTTAATCGGACTGTGACCTGGTTAGAGACGAGATCCGCAAGGTTAGAAGCACGGAGTAGAGGCCAGTCCAGATAAGCATAAAGACATTTAGCATTTTTCATTTTAAAGATGATCACATTTATAGTCAAATCACATTTCATAATTATCCTGGGTCACAAAAAGTCGTCTATTTTCAGCTACTCCTTCTGGGTAAACTGGGGCCAAAATGTTCAGACTGGCTCCAAATCTCCTTCAATCCATTACCAGACTTATTTACTTACTTGTTGGTATCCCATGGGTAGGGTCTGACCAAGGGGTCAGCTAGGCCTGTCAAGTTGAATGTCTGTTGTCTCAATATGAGAAACAACAGGAGAAAAACTGCAAGTGGAACTCCTCAGGGGAGTGAAGAGGCCTGTGTCTAAACAGAAATCCTCCTCTCTTATGGCTGCTCTCAAGAAAGCAGTCAGCGAAGACTGTTTCAAAACAAGTGGATTGAGAAACTACATTTTTGGACTCAGAACATGCTGCCAGTTACACATGTAATTGGAGTATTTTTCATTTTAAAGATGATTATGTTTATACTCAAATCACATTTCATAACTTCCAGGACAACATGGGCTCCAGGATACAACTGGGTTACATATGAAATTCAATTATCATGACATATCTGTTCCTCTCCCAGCACCTTCCCTTCCTCTCCAATACAGCCCCAGTACACTTATAGAAAAAATGAGAGTGGCTGGGCATGGTGGCTCATGCCTGTAATATGACACTTTGAGAGGCCAATGCTTGAGGCCAGGAGTTTGAGACCAGCCTGGGCAACATAACAACACTCTGTCTGTACAAAACACACATGCACACACAAACATACACACATGCACACGCGCGCGTGTGCACACACACACACACACACACTAATTAGCTGGGCATGATGGTATGCACCTGTAGCCCTAGCTACTACGTAGGTTGAGGCAGGAGGATTGCTTGAGCCCAGAAGTGTGAGGCTGCAGTGAGCTAGAATTGTATCCTTGCACTCCAGCTTGGGTCACACAGTGAGACTGTCTCTAAAGAGTGCATAGTTGGGGCAGAGGACACAATTTTTCTAAAGACTACTGGGCAGTTTATTGAGCATACACTTATTCAGCAAGCATGTCAGACGCCCGAACTGTGGCCTATGAGCTGCAACTCCAACTGGAAACTGACAACAAAATTCTCTCTCGCTAAATCGTCCATTTCTTTCCATGTTGTTTGTCCCATCACTTCTTGGCAGTTTCACATATATAATGTCTGGTGAGACAATCCATCAAAAAAGTTGAGAAAGATTCCTCTTGGGAAAGGGGTCAGGCAAAGAGAAGAAAATTGGAGCCCAGAGGGTTAAAAAAGATCAATCTTCTCCATCACTTTCTTTTATTCTACAGAGCACAAAGTAACTGGAGAACTTGCCTTCTGGTGTGCAGATCACCGGACAAGTTTTGCTCTGGTGATTTCTAGGTGGTGATGGTCTGATGTCAGTGGGGGAGACATCTGCCAGGCAACACGTCTTGCCTAGAGCTGAACTGACAGGTGAAACTCTCAAGACAAGTTAAAATAATTGGAGGCAATACTTCCAATCCAGGTGGTGAGATCAAAAGCAAACATTCTCCCATCTCCTTTTGTTTTTTTTTCTTGATTGAAATGAATCATTTACTCTTCAAATGGGATTTCAAGGTGAAGCCTTTTCATTTTAAAGGTGTACCAGTAAGATCGTTAAATCTTTAAAAAAATTACTCCAGTTGCATTAGGTTCTCACAGTTCACAGAAAAACGCCTCACTTTGTTGTTGTTATTGACAACTAAGGTCTCTTAGAGCATTATTCCCCACGGACAGAAATGACACTTTACTGCAGATCCTAAGTTGCAGAATGGGCCACTAAATGCACCCTGGTAAAAGAAGTCATCTCAAAAACATTTCATTTTTGAAGTAAAGACCATTAACCTACATAAGTATACAAACCCGAGGAGAAATGAACGCATCACATTTCACCTCAGCAAGCATCGCTCCCACTGCAGTTAGTATTCTTGCTGCTATCCTTCCCATAACTGTTCTGTGCTTTCCAAACTAAGCACACTATCAAGTCCACCGCTCCTGCACTCTTCAGGTTTTTCATTTTCAAGGTGTAAATTCATTTACCAATTAGCGTTCTTCACCTTAAGTAGTACAGTTCCCGCCTTGACCTACTTTTTATTTCTTTACTCTTATGTGTGTCATGTAAGTCAAATGCAAGTGTGTGTGCTTAACACAAACACTGCAGGAAATTAAAAACTTACTGCACTCATCTTACCACATAACATAGTTAATAAAGCAGTTGTTTCTTAGAAATTGTGCACAAAATGTACAGAAGTGTTTGCCTTTGTGTCTCCAGGAAAGCAGTAACAATGAGATGGTTCCTTTGTGAGTCATCTCTAAAGGATTTCTACTCTTGCATATTTTTCAATTAAAGCAAAGAAATACATGAATGTAATTTTAAAAGTCAAATGATATCATGCAGTTTATGGCAAAAATCGAAGTCTTCGCTCTCCCTCCCATGCCATGGTCCCGCTCTTCTAGCATTTTTCCCTGGTATTTATTTCCATATTCATAAATAGCATGTTTATACTGCCTTACCTTGGTTTTTCAATTTTAGATATTATTTCCTGGCTCTACTACAAACAATTAAGGTTTACCTCTTTCATGTTACATGCGCCCTCGTCCTCTCAATATTACAATTTCTGGTTAATCAATATTCAGTGCTTGTGTTCTGAAGACTATACTCTTCCCTGCTAAGCTACAACGCATATTATTATTGCATTTCTTGCCAATATAACAATTGCTTTTACTGAGGTAAATAATGGAATTGTTTTTCCGTTTGCTTAGTCTTCTATGGACTGATTAATAACTTATGCCAAACTCTCCTAAAACCATCTAAAACTCCTGGTGGCATAAATTTATCAGGAAATCTCTCAGTTCCACTCTTTCTAGAGACTAACTGGAACCCTGAGAGCGGCAGGCCACACGGGATTGGTGGCTGGACTTCTGCACCATTGTGATCCTGGGATCTCCTTTCCCATCACCTGGAGATTCTCTCTGCTGCATTCCCAGGTTGGGTTCCCTGTTTCCTGGATCTTGCATCTTTTTTCTTGGTTTATGCTCCCATGCAAGAAGAGCAATCCTCCAGTAGTTTCCTGAGAAAGGGTGCATGTGAGGTAAATTTTCTGGGACCATGCATGTCTGAAAACATCTTTATTGCACCTTCACACTGAATTGAAGATAGACTGGCTGTAGGTCCCCCGGTTTCCAGTGTTGCTTGTGAAAAGTCCAACATCATTGTGTTTCCTGATCATTGTTGGTTTTATTTCTCGAAAGCCTGTACAATCTTCTCTTTCTCCCTCCTGTTCTGAAACTTCTGTGGGTCTTTTCTATTTCATTATTCTAGATAGGTACCCAGCAGACTCTTTTAATCTGGAAGTTCCTGTGTTCTTTGCCTCCAGGACATGGTCTTTCATTATTTCCCCTTCTGTTTTATCTTTGTTCCTACTACTTTTGCCATACTTGTTTTACTGTTTTGAAGATTTCCTCAATTTTGCTGCACTTCTCCAAGTGACTTTCCATTTGCTTTATGTCTTTGTCTTTGATGTGAGAGATGTTCTTTAAATGTCTGGTGATCCTTGGCTGTTCACTTATACTTAAGAGTAAATCCCCAAAAAGCCTACTGGAAGATCATGTGCTTACGATGCAGGAGCCGTCACTATGGGATGATCAGGTGGAAAGCCAAGTGGTATACTGGGAAACCCCCAAACATTAGTATCTGTAGTATTTTCTCTTGGGCCTGTTACCTCAGAGAGGAATACACTCATCTGCTGGGGACTAGGGGTCCTGAGTGGGTTGGATTCTAAGCCTGACAACTAAGAGTTGTAAGGCATTCTCTGGGTCTCGCTGCTTAGTGGGCCCTGTGTTTCCCAAGGTACCTTGTTTCCATTTCCAACTGTTGCCATGTCCCCAGTTTCAGTGCTCCTCTGGTTTACCCTTTCCTTACAGAAGCCTCCCATCTTCTGCGGACAGGAGGAGTCGCCTGGCTTCATGGGTTGGAGAAGGCACCAGGAAGTTTAATGTCTCCTGTGACAGGCTTCCAAATAATCCTCTTCTTGTTTTCAGCCATACTCCTCATATTTCTGCCACCTGAGGTATCTGTGTCTCAAATTCTTAAGTCTTTTTTGGGGGGTGTCTACCGCACACATCCTCACAAACACTTGGCAGAAGACAGAAAACAGAAACCTCATCAGTGTGTTAGTCAGGATGGACCAGGCTGTGCGGTGATAACAAACCACCCCAAAAATCTCTGTGGCTTAAAACGATAAAGGTTGATTCCTCTCTCAGAATACATGTCCCAGGGAGCCCTACTCATTGTGGTTTCACGGGACCTGTGCTGACAGGGGCACAGCCATCTTGTGAGGTTG
The DNA here is from genome assembly GCF_003255815.1 of Theropithecus gelada. Classification (NCBI taxonomy): domain Eukaryota; kingdom Metazoa; phylum Chordata; class Mammalia; order Primates; family Cercopithecidae; genus Theropithecus; species Theropithecus gelada. The sequence continues at coordinate 82,967,090 of NC_037683.1, forward strand.
CCCCCTTAACATAAGGCTTTGGGGTTTGTTTCCACCGGGGAAGAAAGCATGGTCTTAGCTGCTCCCACTTGGAAGCAATACACTTCAGGGCTCACGTTTCCCTGGCCATGCTTAACTTCTAGAGGATGAGGAAGTGCAGTCTTCTCCATGTTTGAAAAAATAAAAGAACTGGAAATCCTGGGGCACACTAACCCTTCCATCACAGCCAGTTACCACTTGGGTGTTGTCAAATTTTGTTGTGCTCATCTGTTACTGTTTCCTCTGTCAGCGTTTGTGCTTTTTATTATTTTACTGGAATTCTAGGAGGGAGAAGAGATAAACATCATCTCAAGCTATATACCACACCACTTAAAGTAGCCAAAACCATCCAGTTTACACCGTGTGCTTGCTAGCATCAATCTCCCTGAGTCTACTGTGACTCTGTTCTTGAATGATTCTGTTGCCTATAGACAGATCAGTAGGCTATGGGTTTTCAGAACTGGTCTTCAGGCTGGGCTTGGTGGCTCATGCCTGTAATCCCAGTATTTTGGGAGGCTGAAGCAGGTGGATCACCTGAGGTCAGGAGTTCAAGACCAGCCTGGCCAATATGGCACAAACCCCGTCTCTTCTAAAAAATACAAAAATTAGATGGGGATGGTGGCATGCACCTGTAGTCCCAGCTACTTGGGAGGCTGAGACAGGAGAATTGCTTGAGCCTGGGAGGCGGAGGTTGCAGTGAGCCAAGATTGCGCCACTGCACTCCAGCCTGGGCAACAGAGCAAAACTCCATCTCAAAAACAAAACAAAACAAAAAAAAGGAAAAGGACAGGTCTTCATTATCAATATTTTTCAAGAAGGGGATTGGGAGATACTTCTCAAGCATATATTTAGAAAATGGAAACCCCTTACTAGAAGAAAAGCACATTAAGTATTTTTTCAAATGTTTAGAACACAGTTATTTTCTCTCAGTGCTGAGCATGTAATAGATGTGTTCAGTAAACTCTTATGGATAAGCAATCCCGTTTTCTCTCTCTACACAACTCACCAGCAAACAAATGCCAGTTTGCTCCAAGAAAAAAGTGCTTAAGTTCTGGGGGAATTAAAAGTAGTGTTAAAAGCAGATTTAGCAATTAGCAATGGTGGGTGACAAATGGCAATACAGGTTTTTTTGTCTCCTTTTATTTGCTTCATTATAGTTTCTGATCTTGCCACTTTGAGAATGCAAATACTCAAAATACTGCTTTTGTAAGAATACCATTTCTCCAGGTCTGCTGACCATAATCACAGTGAGATAGCTCTTTTTGTTAAAACTTTATCTGTGCTAATAAAAGATTTAGTTAAATCTTATATCCACAGCACTTACATGGGGAAAGTGCCCAGATAATACATTTTTTCCTTTAAATCATTAGTTCTCAATCTTTCACATGCTCATGAATCTCAGAGAAAGTTTACAAAACAAAATAAAATAAAATGAAACAAAAAACCAGATCACTGAGCCCCACATCAGGTATTCTGGTTTGGAAAGGAAGGGCAGTAACTTGCATTTCTAATAAGTACCACCCAGACAGACTTCAGGCCACATGGCTTTAAAACACCTTTCCATTTTCTATAACAGCGTACATGGAGAATGAGTGTTCAGTAAATATTTTTTGATGCTGAGATGGAAATCAACAGAATATAATATCATTATATTCTCATAAGACCATTAAAGAGGCAGCAAAGGAAGGTCTTTCCTATAAATATGGCATGACAGATGAAATACAACCCACAAATAGCTTAAAAATGACTGCTGGAATACTCTAAAGCACAGGTTTTCAGTTTCACTTCATATTAACTATTCATAACCCAGTGATCCATACTGATTTCTTAGCATTAAGCTGAATTTCTGACACAGTGGGTTCCTAAAGCATCATACAATGTTCTATAATTAATTTTACCTTTTGAATGAAACAGCATGCAAGAGAGTTAAGTTGTTCTCCTAGTTCAAATGACTAAAAGCCAGCCTCTAGCCCTACCATAGGCTGTGCTGTGAGCTCATTGTGAGGCTGCAGGGGCAATTGGTTAACCAGGTCATTTCAAGGAGCTGGCGCACTGGAGAAAGCTGAAGGAAGAGGCCAGCATCTGGACCAACTGTGCCTGCAGCTTTTTCCTCTGGTTTCTAAAAGGATACAGAAGTCAGCCTTTTGCCAACTCCCTACTTTTGAAAACCTGCTCTATTTCCACCTCATTTGCAAAATGCTTGCTGCAATCCCTCCTAGCTGGGAGGAATCTGGAGACAGCTGGAGGTCAAGGAGAATTCTACATGTGAGTGTACCTGTTTTTCACTGAATCAGAAGCCTAGAAAAGAGAGAGACAGGACATGGCTGAACTCACTGACCCAATGCTGCCCCCTTGCTGGAGAGAAATGAAGTTCCCTTCCCTACTGGTTTCCAACCTTTTCTAATCCGCTAACAGCAAATGCTGACTATTCCTTAAAGACGAGGTGAATGCTACCACTCTGACCTGCATAGCTCTTTATGTGTAAGTAAAATGAACAAATACCTTACAATAATGGTTTCTCACTCCAAAGATATGTATTGAGAAACATCCTGGTGCAATCATAAAATGTAGAATTAAATGAAATTGAATATAAGCTCTTGACCCTTATCTTACTCTAAGATCCATTTTAAAATGAAAGGCTTAAAAATTATTCAAGAGTATGGAAAGGGAGAGTAGAAGCAGAGAGAATCTTTATAGCAAAGGAGTCAGAGCAAAAGTTAGTCTTTCTGATATATTCTGAACAGATAGTGACACCTAAGCTTGCCATGTTATAACATTTCCTAGGTATTTCAAAAATGGAAAATGTCAACAGTGGCATCAATTACTTTGTGTAGCTCTTCACAATGAAACACAATTTGGTTTAAAACAGAATACATATCTTTTGTGAAGTGGGAAGGATGACCTGATACAACCAGATGTGAAAATTATGCACCTACTGAAGCCCACAATGAGGCATAGGGTGGGTGAAAAAACTGCAGAGGCCGGGCGGGGTGTTTCACACCTGTGATCCCAGCACTTTGGGAGGCCAAGGCAGGCAGATCACCCGAGGTCAGGAGTTCAAGACCAGCCTAGCCAACATGGTGAAACCCCATCCCTACTAAAAATACAAAATTAGTTGAGCATGGTGGATGCGCCTGTCATGCCACCTACTCAGGAGACTGAGGCAGGAGAATCACTTGAACCTGGGAGGTGGAGGTTGCTGTGAGCCAAGATCGCACCATTCCACTGAAGCCTGGGCAAAAAGAGTACAATTCTGTCTCAAAAAACCAAACCGAAACAAAAAAATCGCAGAAACCGGCCAGATGCTGTGGCTCACATCTGTAATCCCAGCACTTGGGGAGGCTGAGGTGAGTGGATCACTTGAGGCCAGCAGTTCGAGACCAGCCTGGCCAACATTATGAAACCCCGTCTCTACTAAAAAATACAAAAATTAGCTGGACGTGGTGACACTTGCCTGTAATCCAAGCTGCTCGGGAGACTGAGGTAGAATTGCTTGAACCCAGGAGGCGGAGGTTGCAGTGAGCAGAGATCGCATCACTGAGCTCCAGCCTGGGTGACAGAGCAAGACTCCATCTCAAAACAAAACAAACAAACAAACAAACAAAACTGCAGAAACCCCTGGCAGAAAAAGGCTCGGAAGGATTTCCTCCAAAGAGGGCACACTACCCATCCCAAATCTTCAAGGGATTGATTTAAGGCAGTTCTCAAATTGTGGTCCTGGGACCAGCATTTTTAGGAACTTGTTAGTGACAACATTGAACTTTACCTGAGAACCAGAGAAACAAAATGAAGAAATACTCCCATCCTTTTGTGTTCTGGGAAACTCCTTCTCCTCTGACTTAGAACAGGGATAGGGATGCTCCTCTTGTTTACCTATGACAAGGCCAGACGCAGACCCTCCACATTTCCATTCTTTCTTCACCAACCATCAGCTGAACTGCTTGCTAACCAAACTTTGGTTAAGGGTCTCTCCTTCCTCCAGGTGCGTGAACTTTGGCCAGCATACTACCACTCCTGAGAAAACGCCGGTCTCAGGTAGAAACATTCTCTGATCCACGGCACATTCAACTCCCACCCTTTTCACGCCACTTTCACACACCCCGTTCTTTCTACTTGGCTACTCCTCCCTATAAAACAACTTCCCCCTTGTTCCTAACCCTAGAGACCCTTAAAGATCTTAAGGTCAGAGGTTCTCCTACCGCAACAGTCCTTCCTCCCTATAATGAAACAGTATCTTTCTCCCCTTTGCAATAATCCTTTCCAAGGAAGTCTCTCCTTCCTCAATCAGGGCTTGTTTTTCATTTGGCATTAGAAATACAAATTCTCGGGTCCCACCCCACTCTTTCTGAATCAGAAACTAGGGGTGGAGGCCAATGTACCCAAGAAAGCATTTCTCTCAAGGCCTCCAGGCACAGTGTGGGAAGCACTGATTTGAAGCCATCCCGCTAACAATCTGACGAGTGCATTCAACACTTTCTCTCCTGCTGGTATTTGAGAGTTTAGGTGCAACCTGCTTCTGAGGCTTAGGGTGGAAAAGTTATTAGCCTCCCCACAGACCATTTCCCATAAAGCCACTACCCAAGGGCACACAAGGCCATGGGGCGCCATCTTCCCTCCCGCCGCATGGGGCCGAGGAAGCCCGAACCCGCACCGACTTACATCTCCGTCCATCGGCCTCTGGTCGTCACAGTCCCTGGTGGGGCTAATGTCCTGGCGCATGACCCAGATGGGCTCTTTGGGCTCGTCGGGGGTGTAAGGCGAACGGATGGTCCTGGTTTTCACCTCCTCGATGGCCTCCTTGATGTCCTTGATGGCCAGCGAGATGGCATCGCGCTTCTCCTTGCTGTACCGCTGCCCTGCTTCGCCGCCGCCAGCGGGGCCTGTCGCCCGCTGCTGCCCCGCCGGTGCCTGCAGCCCGGGGCTGTCGGGGCGACCCCCGGTCGGGGTAGGGGCTCGCTCCAGGTCCTGCTCGGCCTCGGGCATGTCCTCGGCCGCCTTGTCGAGGCTCTGCGAGCTCATGCTCTGCTTGACCTCGGCCACGATCTGGTCGATGTCCTCCTCCTGCTCGTAGCTGTCCATGCGCGGATAGGGCGCGAACTCGGCCTCCTTCTCGGGGCTGTCAGACTCGCCGTCTGAGCGCTCGTCGTAGTGGTGCAGCCGCGCGCCCAGGGCCTCCTGGCGGTATGCGGCCGCCTCGTCGGGCTCCTGCTCGTAGAGCCGCAGGCCATCGCGCGCGTCCAGCTCCGGCGCGTCCCCTATCTCCTCGTACACGTGCTCCTGAAGACCGCCGTAGTCGGCGTAGGGCTCAGCGTAGGGCTCGTCCTCGCCGCGGTGGAAGAGCCGGTGCGTGTAGACATAGCCTGAGTAGGCCGCGTTCATGGCCTCCTCGTGCTCCAACGAGTGGAAGTGCAGGTGGTTGGGCAGTGCAGGGCGGTGCGTGGCCTCGGCGTGCTCGGCCTCCGCCTGCTCCGTGTACTCCTCGGCCTCCGGCCGGTACTGCACAGCGTAGGCGCTCTCGTCCTCGGGGTCCTGTGCACGCTCCGCATCGTAGCCGTCGCGGGCCGCGGCGATCACGTCGCCCTCGGCGGTGTCCGTGTGGTTGTGGAAGCCGCTCTCGGTGCTGGCTGAGCGCTCCAGGCATTCCCCACGCTCCTCCTCCTCCTGGCCGAGCTGGGCGCGGAGGTCCTCGAGGGCGCCCCCGCGCTGGTGGCGGCCCGCATAGTGCTGCTGCTGTGGCGGCTGCTGCTGCTCCTCTTCTACGTCGGGGTGCTCCAGGTCGGCCTCCACCGACTCGTTCACCTCCCCACCTGCCGCCTCGTCGGTCACCTCCACCTCCGCAGACCCCTCCAAGTGGTTCATGGTGGGAGTCGGGGACGGCTAGGAGAGAAGCTGGCTCTGGCTCACTGCGCTCTCATTTTGCTCCACTGGGCTGGAAAAACAAGAAGGGGAGAGGCTGTCACGTGGTGCAAACTGTCGTTATGAGCTGAATATTCAGATAACCATAAAAACAACTGCTATTGATTCCTTTGGTTCTGGGTCAATTAAAAAATGACTGCAAATTTCAGCTCAATCTGACAGCACATACATAGCACGCAGCATAATTTGTAACTACATATCTACTTGTTTAATTGCTTATTGGCTTTCTCCGTTCCCCACCCCTCACACTGAGCGCCTCAGGAACGTTTTGTTCTCCACCATGCATACGATTCGGGTCCCATTTCTGATGCATCTGAATAAAGAGTACTACTAAATTGAATGGGCCAATTGACACATTTTCTATATGCTAACAGATAAATCACTCCAAATTAAACTAGGATCCTACAACTTTAGAAATCACTCTTTAAATCAATTTCAAAGAAACATAATCTTGAACACCTTTTGAAGCCATTGCTGGCAACACAAGTATGCAGCCATTCTGAGGGAGGCTATCAGCTAGCAGTGGGGTCCCGCCATGGCTCTGTCATTACTGCTCTGTGACCTCAGGCAAGTGGCTTAATTTTCTGGACCTCCATGGTGTGACTGGACTCATTTCCTACACGCAGGGTGTTAACAGCTATTACACAGGGTAAAAAAGATTCTGTAATCAAATAAGTTTGGAAAATGCTGAGTTACAGTTGACTTTTCATTGTTAATATCCAGAAGGAGGAAGATACAGGATACAGGCTTTCCCTAACTTGTTTGACCAGGAGACACGTTTTCCTAGAGGCCAATGTTACCCAGCAGCTGGTTTCTAATAGTCAGGCCTCCCTACTGTGCACTCAGCATCCAGGATACAACCAACCACGGAGACAATATTAGGGAAAAAAATCCAATACAACACAACAATAAAAAATAATGCAAGTAAAAATAAAGTATAACAACAATTTACATAGCATTTATATTGTATTAGGTATTATAAGAAATCTAGAGATGATTTACAGTATATGGAAGGATGTCCATAGATCATATGCAAATACTATACCATTTTATAATGGATTTTTATATCCACTGGGGTCCTGAAACCAACCCCCACAGATACCAAGGGAGGACTATATTCACTTTCCCCATATAACCTACATCTAAAATTCTATGGTTTTATGAGTTGCCATTATAGCTATAACTGGATAACAAGTGTAATTTTTAAAAAATATGGGTAGGTCTCTTTCTATTTTCAGATAACTTTTGTAGCTCGAGAGAAAGATTTGGTTTCAGTCTCTCTCAATTCTTCTTATCACAAAATAGCTTTATAGTATAATCGGTGCAGTGTATAGAAATAGACACAAAGAATGTAAAGAACAACAACAAAACAGGCAGGACCACTATGATTTTGAGATCCCTGTGGTAAACAGGCTCAACAGTATGTGTAAACTTGCTATTGTGTTCTTTTGGAGAGCCTCTCTTACAAATGGACACAATGGATGGGAAGTGAACTCTTAAATATAACAGCAGATAGCCCCAGGAGGACCAGGGACATCTGATTGACTCTCTAGTAGTGAGATGCATTATATACTACTCAACCCCCCATCACAACCACAGCAATTTCCTTCAAGCATTGATGACCATCCCAATAGCAAAGGAGACCATTTTGGAGCTACCAAGTCCACATTCAAGCAAAAGTATCATGTCTTCCCATTCTTTGATGGATCCACCCCTGATTTGTGCTCACTAGAAGAAAAGAATCATGATTTACAAGAGATGAACAGTCTTTATTGCTTCCCTACTTGACGTGAGTCCCACTTGATACAAATTAGACCCAGCCTCTTTTGAATAATTGTGGGCTCCTCCCATTAACTCCTGAGAACAGCAACTGTGGACTAAGTGTAAGAAAGTCTTCCAAAAGCTATGAATCTCCCTTCAAACCTTGATGGATGGTTAAGGCTGTAAACCAGTGGCAGGGTGGGGTGGGGAATGATTGAAGCTGTTCCACCTCAGATCATCAGCCATCAGTTAGATTTTCATAAGGAGTGCACGACCTAGATCCCTTGCATGTGCAATTCATAATAGAGTTCATGCTCCTAGGAGAATCTAGTGCTGCTGCTGATCTGACAGGAGGTGGAGCTCAGGTGGTAATGCTCACTCACCTGCTGTTGTGCAGCCTGGTTCCTATGGGCCATGGACTGATACTGGTCCACGGCCCAGTGGTTGGGGACCCTTGCTCTAAACAGAAGAGGCAAGTGTTGCTGCTGCAGGCCACCGAGTTAAATGGCCTCCAGTGGATTATGAGAAACACAAAACAAATATTCAACTCAATACAACACATGGACAAGAACAGTGTACCCAAGTTTCCTTCATAAGGACTTTCTAAAAAAGACAACAGATAAATCTTCATTAAATCTACATTGGTTTGGTAATGTACAAATCTAATTCTAATAAACACAAAGCGAGCATTCACAGAAAAGGATAGCAAACATATCATAGACTTTCTTGGGTTCTGCTACCCTGAGGTGTCTCAGTTGTATGTGGTCAGTGTAAGAAAAACAGTAACAAAAACCACAGAAAGCACCTGAATGACCAACAATTCGTGATAACCGTATGTGGAACTGACCAAAATGCTGTCTTCAGGGAAAATGGCTCTTCTTTAGCTTGATGAAAATCTATTGACATATGTATTAAAAAGAAGTTTTAGCTTATTCTGGGTTAAAATTGGTGAATGGTACCCTCTTATAACCCATGTATTGATTCAAAGGAAATGGAATTTCCTTCCGTGTATATCCACTAAACTGTGGTAAAGGAAGTTCTCTGGTGGGGCAGGGGGTGGTGGAAGACAGTGTTAATGTAGTTTTGGTACAACAGAACTTTTTGTTCCCTAAGTGCCTTCTCCTTATACCCCCATCCACAGACCTCATGGGAGTATTTACATATATAGTGTTTGTATTTTACACATCATCGTGTTTTCAAGAATATGATTTGGGTTGTGGTATTGCAACATGTTAATGAATAACAGACATTGACTTTGGGAGTTTCCCTAAGACAAAAAGGCAATTGTCAATTTTTATGGAAGGAGCTGAAGTTGATGCTTAGGTTTATCCCTACACACAAGAGGACTGTTCTCCATAATCTGGCAACTTTGGGAGTGGTATTTATAAAAAACATTTAAGCTGCTTTTTAAAAATCCCAGGTTATTGTGGGAGTATATTGTTGGGACGAAATTTTTGAAAAGCAATTTGGCAAGATGAATTAAATTCTTCAAAAGATAACATACCTTTTGCCCCAGTAATTCTACATATAGAACTCTAAAAGGAAAAAACTTGAATGTGGACAAAAATGTTTCTCACAATATTTTCTTCAAAAGCAAAAATTTTAAACACCAAATATTAAGTGCTAATATTTATTAAGTACTGATAAGTACAATGCTAATCACGTTAGGGTTATATTGTGATCAGAAAGATGTGGGGGTTTTCTCTCTGGGAAGTTCCACCTGGAGTTTCCATAACACTTAACTCAGCCAGCCACAGCTGGAGAAATCATACCTCCTCACCCTCCCTTCCCACCCTGGCTCTCAAACTGGGTTCCCTCCTGTATTTCCCATATGGGCAAATGGCACCACCAGCCACCCACTGAATCATCTCCTTCCCTTATCTCCCTCCTCAAACTGATGCCAGAGTCCACTGTCTTTAATAACTCTTGGATCAGCCTTGCTGCCACTGCTTTGTCTTGGTCTGTCTTCACTACCTGGTTGCTTCCTTGACTCTGCTTTATCAGCCCCCTCCAGTCCATCCTCCCCACTGCCAACCTGATGATCTTTATAAAATACAAATCTGAATCCCATAACCTTACTCCTCAAACTCTTCAGTGATTCCCTTCTAGGGCACAGTATAAATGCTTAGCTAACTATGTCCCAGGTACTACCAGGCATTTTCCACGTGACGCGTTTAAACTTCACACTAGCCAGTGAAGAGTACTGCAATTATCAGCTCTTCTGAAAATGAGGCAACAAGTGATTAGAAAGGTTAGGATTGTCCCAGGTCACACATCTGGTAAGGGAGGCCCCCTGACATTTGATCTCTGCACTCTAGCTCTGGGGTCTGGGCTCGAGTCCTATTCCTGGCCAACAAAGCCCTTGGGATGCTTCACCCCTTTAGTCTATCTCCACACTTCACCCTGCACCCTGCATTCTAACAGCCAAAGTCCTGGTGTTGGCCCTAACTGCCCTCCCTATTCATGACATATTTTAACTTATAACTTTTCTTTGGTGAATCTTTCTTGTCTTCTCCAGGCCATGTTCATACTTGATGAATGTCAATTAGGTGCCAGCCTCCAGGCACGCTCGAGGCACTGGGGCAGAACAGTGAGCAAGCCAGAGGAGGCTTCCCTGCTTTCAGGAAGTCCCTATTCTATTGCATTGGGTGGCGGGGAGAGGGAAAAAGGGGCAGACAATAATTATGTAAATAAGTAAACAAGATAACTTCATAGGGAAACAATTTATGAAGCTAATACAACAGAGTAATGCCATGGAAAATGACTGAGGAAAGGGCCATTATGTAGATATTATTCAGAGAATGAGATATTTGAGTTGAGGTCTGAATAATCAAGAAAGAGGTGGCCTTGTGAAGATCTGAGGGCAAGGGCTTTGAGGTGAGAAAGGATCAGCTGTGTTCAAGGACAGAAATAATGTTTGCAGGCAGGTGTGGAGTCAGTAAGGGACAGTGTGATGGGTGATGGGGACAAAGAGATGGGAAGGGGCTGAGCTGGGCAGGGTCTGGTACATCATGGCAAATGGTGTGGATTTTATTTCAAGTGTAGTGGCACGCTGCTGGGGAGTTTAAGCAGGGGATTGATAAGTCCTGACTAAGCCTCCCTTTGTGCCCGCTGTGCTTTTTCTCTCTCTCCCTTTCCCTTTCTCTCTTTGTCTCACACACATGCCATATATATATTATATAAAAGTATATGTATGTATATATATAATTATATATATAAAATATATGTATATATATGAAATTTATCATGGCTTTTCTCATTCTGAGTGGTAATTCTTTGTAAGTATCAAGTCCTTAAGAAAAGATGTCTTGTCACGTACCTTTGATTTTCTGGTGCCAAGCACAGAGGGTATACAGAAGGTGGTCAAGGAATTTTTAGTAACTGAAAAAGGAAAAATCTTTATCCTCCACCCCTCCCACCCAATAGTTGGGGCCTTATAGACTTCTAGACATTGGCATGATCAGCCTTTGGAGAAGAACTCATTTCTTCTTTCTATCTTAAATTTTTGTTGCTCTTATTCACCCATGCAAACTCCTTCAACTTCTTCTAATGCTGTAAGTGCCTAAAGAATACAAATGATTCAACATTCTCCTGCATTTGAGTGTGTTGATCCAATGGGCATTTATCGGACATGTACCAGTCACTGTGCAAGGCAAGGGGCACTCTGATCTTTATAAAATACAAATCTGAATCCCATAACCCTACTCCTCAAACTCTTTAGTGATTCCCTTCTAGGGTATAGTATAAATGCTTAGCTAACTATGTCCCAGGTACTACTAGGCATCTTCCACGTGACGTGTTTAACCTTCACACTAGCCAATGAAGAGTACTGCCATTATCAGCTCTTCTGAAAATGAGGAAACAAGTGATTAGAAATGTTAGGTGAACCAAACTATGGTTCAGGGCAGACAGCTTTGATAGTTATGATACCTGGTGTAAGTGCAAAATAGAAATATGCTCAAGATACAAAAGGAGCCTAGAGTTCAAACAATGACAACAATTGTAACACCTTGTGAATCATATTAAGTGCTGCTGTTCTTATGGGTTCTGGATTTCATGAGCTAGTGAGCATCCCAAGCAAGCTGAGGAAGGAAGTGGCATCATCTAATAAAAGTCCTTGATGATGACCCATGTACCTCTGGAGGCAGGCAGAGGCAAACAGAGGAAGAGCAGCTGATGGAAGAAAATCTCTCCTCCTCTACAAAAAAAGTTGGATGACCTGGAAGACACAGGCAGAATAGTCCTCTCCTCAGGGGCACCTGCAAAACATGAAGAAGGGGTGCTGTGGCATCCTGGCTACAGGATGAGGGTATCCAGGTTATCAGTGGTGAAGCACAGATAGCTTTCTGGTCTATGGTTCTAGAATGTTCCACAGCTTGGGTGGAAAAGGTGAACAAAAAGAAGGCATTCCACTTCAGTGCGCCATTTAGAAATAGAATAGTTCATGATTCAGCAGTTGAATCCAGGTATCTCATAATGTGTAGGAGAGGCTCATGTTGATTTGGGATTGATAGAAGGCGAGGCTGTAAATTACTTTAGTTGCTCTTTCCTTAAGTAATCATTAATGAGCATTTCCAATAAACTGTCCCTTTTAGCATATTCAGAAGTAGTGTTAGAAGAGGGGTCAGACATAAGGCAAATGCAATGTAAAGAAGAGCAAAAGGCATCATACCAGGTTGTTAACACAGAGAGGAGTTTGTGTACATCAGTGATAAACAAAGAAGAGCATTACATAATGATAAAGGGCTCAATTCAACAAGAAGGCTTAGCTATCATAAATATATACACACCTAACATTAGAGCACCCAGATTCATAAAACAAGAGCTTCTAGACCTACAAAAAGACTTAGCCATATAATAGTAGTGGGGGACTTCAACACCCCACTAACAGTGTTAGATCATCAAAGCAAAAAACTAACAAAGAATTCTGGACTTAAATTCTACATTTGACCAATTGAACCTAATAGACATCTACAGAATACTTCACCCATTAACTACAGACTATACATTCTTCTCATCTGCATGCACATGGAACATACTCCAAGATCAAACACATGCTTGGCCATAAAGCAAGTCTCCATGAATTCAAAAAATCAAAATTAAAATCATACCAGCTATATTCTTGGATCACAATGGAATAAAATAGAAATCAATACCAAGAAGATCTCTGAAAACCACACAATTACATGGAAATTAAGCAACTTGCTCCTAAATGACTTTTGGGTAAATGATGACATTAAGGCAGAAATCAAAACATTCTCTGAAATAAATGAAAAGAGAGACACAAGATACCAAAATCTCTGGGATGCAGCAAAAGCAGTGTTAAAAGAAGAGTTTAGTTAAAAGAAGAGTTTAGAGTGCTAAATGCCTATCTCGAAAATTTAGAAAGGTCTCAAATTAGCAATCTAACATCACACCTAAAGGAACTAGAAAAATAAGAACAAACTAACCCAAAGCTAGCAGAAAAGAATAACTAAAATCAGAGCAAGAATGAAGAAAATTGAGACCTGAAAATCTATACAAAGAATCAGTGAAGCCAAAAGTTGGTTACTTGAAAGGATAAACAAGATTGATAGACTGCTACCTAGATAAACAAAGAAAAAAAGAGAGAAGATCCAAATAAACACAATCAGAAATGACAAATGTGACATTATAACCAATCACACAGAAATAGAAAAGATCTTCAGAGACTATTATGAACACCTCTATACACACAAACTAGAAAATCTAGTGGAGATGGATAAATTCCTGAAAACCCACACTCTCCCAAGATTGAATCAGAAAGAAATTGAAACCTTGAACAAACCAATATCAAGTTCCAAAACTGAATCAGTAATACAAAAAAAAAAAAAAAAAAAACAACCCTACCAACTGAAAAAACCCTGTAACAGATGGATTCACAGCCGAATTCTACCAGATGTGCAAAGAGCTGGTACCAATTCTACTGAAACTATTACAAAAATTATGGAGGAAGGACTCCCCAACTCATTCTACAAAGCCAGCCATTATCCTGATACCAAAAACTTGGAAAAGATACAATGGAAAAAGAAAACTAGAGGCCAATATCCTTGACAGACATAGACACAAAAATCCTTAAAAATACCAGCAAACTGAATTCAGCAGCACATCAAAAAGTTAACTCACTATGATCAAGTAGGCTTCATTGCTGGGATGCAAGGTTGGTTCAACATGTGCAAATCAATAAATGTGGTTCACCACATAAACAGAATTGAAAACCAAAATTACATGATCATCTCAACAGACATGGAAAATGCTTTCGATGAAATCCAACATCCCTTCATGATAAAAGCCCTTAAGAAAGTAGGCATCAAAGGAACATACCTCAAAATAGTAAGAGCCATCTATGACAAAACCACAGTCAACATCATACTAAATGGGCAAAAACTGGAAGCATTACCTTTGAGAACTGGAACACGGCAAGGATACCCACTGTCACCACCTATTCAGCATAGTATTGGAGGTCCTAACCAGAGCAATCAGGCAAGAGAAACTAATTAAAGGCATCAAAATAGGAAAAGAAGTCAAAATTATCTCTCTTTCCTGACAATGTGATTCTATATCAGAAAACCCTAAAGACTATGCCAGAAGGCTTCTAGAATTGATAAATGACTTCAGCGAAGTTTCAGCACATGACATCAATGTACAAAAATCAGTAGCATGTCTAAACACCAATAACGTTCAACCTGAGAGCTGAATCAATAACTCAATCCCATTTCAAATACCTGTGCTGCCCTCCTCCCCGTCCCCCGCCCCCCGCACAAAAAAAAAATCTAGGAATACATCTAAGCAAGGAGAAGAAAAATCTCTACAAGGAGCACTATAAGACACTGCTAAAAGAAATCATAGATAACACAAACAAAGGGTAAAACATTCCACGCTTATGGATTCAAAGAATCAATATCATTGAAATGGCCATATACCCAAAGCAATTTACAGATTCAATGTTATTCCTATCAAACTACCAACGTCATTTTTTTCACAGAACTAGAGAAAACTATTCTAAAATTTATATGGAACCACAAAAGAGCCTGAATAGCCAATCCTAAGCAAAAAGAGCAAAGCCAGAGGTAACGCATTACCAGACTTCAAACTATACTATAAGGCCACAGGGACCAAAACATCATGGTACTGGTACAAAAACAGACACATAGATGAATGTAACAGAATAGAGAATTCAGAGATAAAGCCACACACCTACAGCCATCTGATCTTCAGTTGAAGTCAAGAAAAATAAGTGACGGGAAAAGGAGTCCTTGTTCAATAAATGGTGCTGGGATAGCTGCCGAGTGATACACAGAAGAATGAAACCGGACCCTTACTTTTCACCATATAAAAAATTAAGTAGGATTAAAGATAAATATAAAATACCAAACTATAAGACTCCTAGAAGAAAATCTAGAAAACATCATTTGGTCTTGGGAATACCACATCAGCCTTGGGAAAGAATTTATGATTAAGTCCTCAAAAGCAATAGCAACAAAAACAAATATTGACAAGTGGAACCTAATTAAATTAAAGAGCTTCTGCACAGCAAAAGAAACTAACAACAGAGTAAACAGATACCCACAGAATGAGTGAAAATATTCACAAACTATACATCTGACAAAGGTCTAAAATCCAGAATCTATACGGAACTTAAACAATTGAACAAGCAAAAACCAAATAACCCCATTAAAAATGAGGAAAAGACGTGAACAAATACTTCTCAAAAGAAGACATACAAGTGACCAAGAAACATATGAAAAAATGTTCAATATCACTAATCATCAGATAATTGCAAGTCAAAGCCACAATGAAGTACCACTTCACCCAGTCAGAATGGCTATTACAAAAACTCAAAAACAACAGATGCCAGTGAGACTGTGGAGAAAAGAGAACATTTATGCACTGTTGGTTGGAATGTAAATTAGTTTAGCCACTGTGGAAAGCAATTTGGAGATTTCTCAAAGAACTACCATTCGACCCAGCAATTGCACTGCTGGGTATATATCCAAAAGACAACTGTTCTCAGTAGAATGTTGTTCTACCAAAAAGTCACATGCACTTGTATGTTCATCACAGCACTATTCACAATAGCACAGACATGGAACCAATCTAGGTGCTCATCAATGGTGGGCTGGATAAAGAAAATGTGGCACATATACACCATACATCATGGAATACTATGCAGCCATGAAAAAGCGTGAAATAATGTCCTTTGTAGTAACATGCATGCAGCTGAAGGCCATTGTCCTAAGCAAAGTAATGCAGGAACAGAAAACCAAATACTACATGTTCTCACTTACAAGTGGGAGCTAAACATTGGGTACTCACGGACATAAAGATGGTAACAATAGACAGTGGGGAATACTAGAGTGGGGAAGGACAGAGGAGGGTATGAGCTGAAAAACTATTGGGTACTATTCTCAGTATTTGAGCGATGGTATCAATCACATCCCAAACCTTAGCATCATGCAGTATACCCAGATAACAAATCTGTACATGTACCCCTTGAATCTAAAAGTTGAGATTTTTAAAAATTGTGAAAAAAATGTTAATATAAATGACTTGAGCACATGGTACGTTTATTAATATTATTATTTCCTAAATGAGGCTATGTAGGGGTGGAAAACAAGCAGTTAAGCTACTTTTGATCTATTTTGAAATAAAGCTAGGTATAAATCAATCAAACAACAAATCACAAATACTGAACTATACATAGGCCAATATATGTGGTATTTTACATACTATATTTCCAGCCCTCACAACAGTCCCAGTGGGAATTATTACCTGCATTTTCTGATTATGAAGCAGAAGCTCAGACAGCTTAAATAACTTGTCCAAGGTCACTTAGAGCTGAAAGGGGTGAAGGTAGATCTGCCTGGTTCTCACTGTTCATGCTCTTCCTATTACATTACACTGAGCCCATAAAGCGATACAATTGATTTTTTTAAACAAACATCTAAATTGGTGTAATCCCTTTTAGAATAGTCACCTTGGCCGACTCTATACTTACAAGTTCCAAGGGCACTGTGTTTGTTCAAAACACTGGTCACGCCTATATTGGAAGTGATTTCGAAGTTAATTTATGGGCTTTGAAACTACCAGCAAATCATTTTTAATATTCTATAATCATTTTTTGTTATATCTGATTTTTTACCTCAAAGGGTATCATCCAGGTTTATCATGCACCTTATTTAGAAGATTTGGCTGTGAATGCTTTTTGATGTTCTCCAAATATCAAGTATATCCCTAAAAGATGAAGATGTGCATGAAGCCAAGATTATTGAAAAGACTCTGGCATAAGCTCTGAAGTTAATTCCAAAAGATGGCTTTAAAAATTGCTTTGGCTAGTGGCCACGTCTTTAATATAAGCCTTCATCCTCACAGGGAAAATAAAAGGACAGAAGCCAATTGGGTGAATATATTTATATTCTTGTGTGACAACTACAAAATCAGGTTTATTACTTTCATCCCACCTTGCAATCTGTATAATTTTTGCTAATAGTAACCAGGCAGAAAAATTAATTCATCCACTTGGATTAGTTCAGTAGTGCCAACCACAAAGCTCTGATCACAGCCCAGCCTTTGATTAAAGAGAAAATTTTGAATTTATGCAGACTTTCCTATTGTCTAGCACTTCAACAATCTAATCACTCATTTATCATTCTGATTCCAATAAAATACATGAAATAAGCTTAAGGCAATCACTGAAACTCAGAGGGGAGATCTTGGAAATTTTACAGAAAACTCAAGAGACAGTCTCTGGAAATCAAAGCCAATTAAAAGTCTATCTGAATTTTTGTGAAATGCCTTGGTATTAAATAAAAAATGTCTACATATTTCATAATTTATTGAAGGTTATACAAACTTGGTATTTTTATTGTTACAATCCCTTTTTTATACTCTTAAACAACTTCCTTTCTACTGTTATCTCTATTGCTACATTACACTAAGTTGGCGGGTATTAAATTACCAGTTACAATCAATCTGGACCATTTTCACACACACACACACACACACACAAACACTACAGTATTAAGGATAGTAAGTCTCTAAAATCAGTTAAGCTATGTTAGTTTTCAGAGGTTCATTAATTCATACTGCCAAAGGAGATGAAAACAGTGATATCAGGCAAAGAACAAATTGAACAGTTGCTCATTAAAATGTAGTCTTTTTTTTTTTTGAGACCACGTCACTTCAAATTTACTGCTATTGTTACGTTTACAGATCATTTGGTTCATTAAAAAGTCAGTTAACTTGCCTGTCTCTATTCCCTCAAGTTTTCTGTAGCTTCTTCTAGCATCTTCCTTCTCCAGTTTTATACCAGAGTATCAGTTGCAATCCTAATTATGAAGCTTCAAATTGAATTCTTGTTTCTGAGCTTCTTTGTATTCATAGGTCAGGAAAGCATCAAAGGCTATGCTGGTCATAATCCTCAAACATATTTTTGGTTATGCCTCAAATCTGCTATGCTAGGGCTACACTAAATGATTAAAAGCAGCCACATTCAGGAAGGCTCACTTTCTGACAATTCAGCTTCACAACTCCCAAAGAACAAAATCCACTAAGCAACTATTAGGTAGCAACAATGGAGATGCCTTAAATTTGAATTTGATGAGCCAGAAATCCCATAATGATTCAAAGCCTCCCAAGACAATCAATTCTCTAAGTTCAGTCATGTTAGCAAAAAGTTAACAGGGAAAGAAATATAATGTTGGGAAAGGCAAAACTATTTTTTCTTAAAAATGACAAATGGATAATCTGGAAACTCATAGTAGTTCATTGGCCATGTTGATCAGAATGTAAAGAGATATGGTATCTGCATCTATACTCTTCTAGTTCACTAATTTCATTTTGGCTCCCAGTAAGGTAAGATCAGTAAAATCCAAATGTGGTTTTGAAGATCCACAACCTTTCAGTCACCTCAAGGGAAGACATGAGCTTCCAGAGGAAATTCTTCTTAATTTGCTTTATTAAAAATAATGTTCATCTTCAGATTAAACAGACCACCTATAGAATAGGAGAAAATATTTCCAAATTATGCCTCTGACAAAGGTCTAATATCCAGAATCTACAAGGAACTCAAACAACTCAACAAGAGAAAAACAAACAACTCCATTAAAAACTGTGCAAAGGAAATGAGCACACATTTCTCAAAAGAAGTACAAATAGCCAAGAAACACATGAAAAAAATGCTCACATCATTAATCATCAGAGAAATGCAAATTAAAACCGCACTGAAATATCATCTTATACCAATCAGAATGACTATCATTAAGTCAAAAAACAACAGATGTAGGCATGGATGTGGAGAAAAGCAAACACTTATACACTGTCGGTGGGAATGTAAATTAATTCCATCTATATGGAAAACAGTATGGAGATTTCTCAAAGAACTAAAAATAGAACTACCAATTGACCCAGCAATCCTGTTACTGGAAATCTACCCAAAGAAAAAGAAATCATTATTATATTAAAAAGACACATGCACTTATATATTCATTGGAGGACTATTCACAATAGCAAAGTCATGGAATCAACCCAAGTGTCTATCAATGGTTGACTGGATTAAAAACAAGATATATATATATATATATATATATATATAAAATATATATACACACACACACACACACACACAACATGGAATACTATGCAGCCATAAAAAAGAATGAAATCATATTCTTTGTAGCAACATGGATAGAGCTAGAGTCATTGTTCTAAGTGAACTAACTAAGAAACAGAAAACCAAACTCCTCATGTTCTCAGTTATATGTGGAAGCTAAACAATGGGTACACATGGACATGAAGATGGAAACTATAGATACCAGGGACTCCAAAAGAGGAAAGGGTGGTAGAGGTGAGGGTTGAAAACCTTACCTATCTGGTACAATATTCACTATTTGGGTAATGGGTACACCAGAAGCCCAGTCCCCACCAGTATGCAATATACCCATGTAACAAACACACATGTACTCCCTAAATCTAAAATATAATTTTTTTAAAGTAGTGTTGATCTTACTGAAGATTTCATAGGGAAGACTGAGGTGGGAGATTATATCACATACCACACCACTTATCCTCCAAAAAAATTCTGTATTGGTTAAATTTTCCCAAGTCACAAATGTAATGTTAGTCACATATATAATTCAAAATTTTCTAGTATGCACATTAAAATTTTTTTAAAAAGAAAATTTTAATATTTTATCTAATATATTTAAAATATTCTCATTTCAACATATGATCAATATAAAAATTATTGAGAACGTCTACATTCTTTTCTTCCCACAAAGTCATCAAAATCCAGTGTATCTTACACTATAGCACGTATCAATTTGGACTAGCCCCACTTCAAGGTTTGACAGCTACCATGTGGTTAGTGGCTTCCATGATGGACAGTACAGTTCTAGTGCTTCCTTCTAAGTCTCCTAAACTCTCTCTTTTCTTTTGCACAATAATTTGGCTTTGTCAGCTCTTCCAAAAGTGTGTACCATCACCCTCCTCCATCACCCTGTTCAACAAAGAAAAGATCCTTCAATTATCAGAATTTTCTCTGTTAAATAATAGGAGATTATGAACCAAGTCCTATACTGCCTGGTCATCAGTCTCCCAAGGGGGGCTGGCTTCATTATTCTTCCATCCCTCAATCCTTATCACTGTCCTCTAATTTCAGGTCTCATTGGGCCCCTCACTGTCATTGCACCTGCTCCTTCCCTTCTCCAGCACTCCATCCTTGCCCTCCTTTTCGCCTTTTGTGTCCCACAGACAATCCTCAAGTGCATGACCACAGCTCACCCACTGCCCTTGCCCTTCGGCACTCATAGCCTCTGTACGTAAATCAGTAGGAGAAGTTGCCCAGAGATTTCTTAGACAGGCAATGAGGCTCAGGTGAAGCCAGGGAAAGTAAAAACCAAGAGAACTCTTTTCTCTCACTTGGAGGAGGAGTTGGAAGGGGAAAGAGAACCCTAGGAACTGGGGAATGGAGTAAAAGGCAGGAAGGCATAGTGGTTAAGAATGCACACTGAGTCAGACCTCTGGTCCCAATCTCAATTCCAGCACTCACTAGCTATGTGACCTTGGGCAAGTCATTTAATCTTACTGTGCTTCAGTTTTCTGTTCTCAATCTCGCTCATATTGGAAGAATTAAATAAGTTAATGTAGCGCTAAGAACAAAAATTTTAAAATATTCTTGTCAACCCATAGATTGCACAACACTAAGAGTGAACCCAAATGTAAACTATGGACTTGAAGTGATAATGGTTTATCAATAGGTTCATCAATTGTAACAAATGTACCACTCTGGTAAGAGATGTTGACAGCTGGGGAGGTTGTGTGTAGGGGGAGGAAAGAGGGTATATGAGTACTCTGTACTTTCCATTAATTTTTTTTCTGTAAACCTATGCTACTATACAAAATAAAGTGTGTGTATGTGTGTGTGTGTATACATTCCATTAATTAAAATATACAAGCAAGACTGCTTCACTTTAACAAAACTAACCTTATCTGAAGCTTAAAAGACATGTGGGTGGGCCACAAGTCAGCCACTGTCCTATCACTGGTCCAATTCTAAGACCCAATGGGTCCAAGTGTGGGTGGCAGGAAACTGATTGGCACGGGAGGTCTCTTCCTGACCACCTGGTGCAAATACCACCCTGTGACATCTGTGCGTGTAACTGCTATTTCTGGAGCCTCCTGCCAAGCTTGTCCCCACACTCTGGGCTTCTGGCTCACAAAGTGCCTGCTCATGCATTGGTAGCACTCGGCTCACATCTGCTGCTGTGACTTCCCAGCATGCTGCAACCAAGCCTCATTATTTCAATGTGTGCTTCGGTGAGTTGTTGAGTGGCTCTGCTCGCCCACCTCACAGCAGCCTGCTTCAGTGTACAATACCAAACCTCTTTGACCTTGTGTTACTCACACCATCCATGTCCAACTCAGGAAAATCACACCTCTAAGTAGGCAAGCTGTTTGCAGCTCTTGATTTGCAATAATTAATTCTTACAACCTTTCTTCCATCTATAAAATTGGTCCATGAAGGGTAATTTGAAAGTATCCATCAAAATTACCACTCAGAGGAATTTATGTACACACTCATACTTCATACATAATTGTGTGAAATGACTTAAGCACAAGGCTATTTAAATGACTAATGCACAGTTTGTGTTCACAAAGGACCAAAAACAACTAAAATGTCCATCATTAGGCAATTGGTAAAATAAATTATGTTGTGTCCTTGTATAGAATCCTATGATACACAAAGAAGGTGATCTGTGCAACACATATAGAAATAACTGCCCTGATCCAGTAAAGCTCAGATCATCATGTAATAAATATTGCTGTATATGTATGATGGAGCGGACAGGATATGTATTAAAATCTCTGAAATGATAAGTAAGAAATTAATACCAGTGGCTACTTCTTTTGGAGGCAGGGAAGGAATGAGAACTGAGAAGACTGGGGACTGGGATGGGATAGAGGCTTTTAAGCATATTCCTTTTTGTACACTATGATGTTTGAACCATGAACCTATTAAAAAAACCAAATACATAATAAAAATAATAACCCATTCTGCCTACTTTATGGGAGTGGTGGTTGCTTTATGAATCATAAAGTGCCTGAGAAAATTTACCTTCCTCTCTTGCTGAGGAAGGGCTTTGAGGAAGGGCTGATGAACTGAATCCCCGCAAAACCTTTCTGTTCTGCTGCTGAACGAATTTTCTCACCACATGTCAGGTTTCTTGCTGCCATGCTGGTACTCAACTTCTGTTTACTTTAAGCCTCACTATTCAAGAGTGATGTCTCTGTTGACAAATTGCAGGGGTGGGAGTGGTAAAAAGGACTTTAAGAGTTGTTATACTTTTGTTGGAACTTCTAGTCCAGGCTGTGGTCATTCACATCTGTGTTCCAGAAATTCAATACTATCAGTTCACTGATGGATATAATTATAAAGTAACAGAAATTTAGAACTGAAAGCATTGGCAAAGCCCAACAAGTTCTATATTTTACAGAGAAGAAAACCAAGGAGTGGAGAGATTGCATGGCTTGTCCAAACTCAAGCATGTGCTAATGCAGCACTAGAGAGCTTGTTGCTAGGTCTCTTTCTGCACCTCCTTCCACTATCCCACCATAATCCCAATGGATTCACTTACCAAGAGGACACGACATCCAAGTAAAGAAGAAAGATCTACTAAACAAAAGAAAATAATTACAAAAAGAGGCTTAGAAAAATAGTGTCAGAGCAAGGGAAAGTAATTCAGAATATGCAAACAATACAAAGCAAATCTGATTCATCCACCATCTTTTCTACCTAAAGAACACTTGGATTTCCAATGTTCAGCATACACATGACCTTTCTGAGGAGAGGGCAAGGAGGACCTGCCATTTATATATGGCTATTTGGATACAAAGTGTGGCAGAAATGAGTTCCTGCCCACGAAAAATTGAAGCTCACCCTTCACAATACAGCATTAGAACTATGTTTATAAACTCTCCTTGCATCTAGCTGGGACCATGATTAGTTCTATCCAAAGGAATAGAAGTGGAAGTGAGGATGTCATTTCTGAGCTGGGTCATCTAACCAATGAGTTTGCTTTTTCCATGTTCTCTTTCACTATAAATGCGGAGGACTCCGAGACCCTAAAGATATCAGAATCTCCAGAAGGAAGTATCCTGGATCCCTGAATCAACCACTTGGAGGAAAACTGTTCCAACCAGAAATGACCTGCATTGGATTGCCACTGTTAGGAAGTTAAGTTTTAATACAATAAGTCAATACAGTTTTGGAGTTTGTTTATGTTATTCTAAATCAATGCACAGGAACATTTCACTGGGACCTGAAAATAAGCCTAACTCTCAGCTTTAAAAAAGAATCACAAGTATCATGAGAAAAATATCCCCTTTTCAATGTTTCTGTTTCTCTTCTAGGGGCTCTTCTAATTCTTCTAGGGGTTACTTCCATAACTCTATACGATCTATTACAACGTATTGAGTTAATTTAGGCAATATCTATTGACTTCCTACAGTGAAAGATGAGGATATAGCTCACTAATTTCTCCTTTTACTTCTCTCTCCCAATGTTGAATAATTATATTTTTATTGGTTCATTCATAATTTTAAATACTATTTTTATAATTAGTATATCGACTTCTTTTTCTGTAAATGACACATCATCTTGTCTTTCCACTTTATCTTTCCCCTTCTACCTCCCACTTGCTGTCAACTACAATTTTACTTTTCATATTTGTCAAAACAACATGTATTTTATCATCTGCTGACGCTTTGTTTATGAGTTGATTTGAAATCCTGAGACTCAATAAAGAACCATTACTCGATTATGACTATGTAAATAATGTTCACCTGTATGCCAAGGAATCACCTGGGGATTTTGTTAAAATGCAGATTCTGGCTGGTGGGTCATGGCTGGGGCCTGGGATTCTGTAATTCTTCTCAGACTCTGGCTGATGCTCCTGCAGCTGGTCTGAGGACCACATGGAAGTAGTTTCCAGCATTCAGAGGTGCTAATGATAAGCCTTGTACTAACCTAACTCCTATCCCTTGGTAGTTTTTTCTCTCTGGTACCTTTCAACATGTTTTTCTTACTCTCAGTGTTTGGAAATTTTCGGAAGATGAATCAAGGTGTTAATCATTGTCCTGAGCACTTAGTAGGCCATTCAATCTGAAGAGCTGTGTCTTTCTTCAGCTTTGGGGAATGTTCTATTATTTCTGTGATCGTTTCCTCCCTCTGCCTCCTGCTCTTTTCTCTGGTTTTACTTTGAGACTCCTACTGGTCAGATGTCAGAGCTTCTGGAATGATCCTCTACTTCTCTTATCTTTTCTCTGTTTCCATCTCATTCTCTTTTTGTTGCATGCTCTGTTCTATTTCCTCATCTTATTTTTCCCCAGGCCCCCTCTATTGAATTTTTGGCAAGCCTATGTCTAATCTCTAAAAGGTCTTTATTTCCTTATAATCTGTTTTTGTATCACTTTTAAATAAATATTATGCATTCTTAGAGTTCTCCAAACACATTAATGAGAGCTCTTCTTTGTTTGAAGTGTACTGGTTTGCCTTTGCTTCCTCTGGCTCACTTTTTTTCTGTTTATCTTGGTCTTTCTCTTTCATGTTGCTATTTTCCCCCACATATTTGGTGATTCTGTTCATACTTAAAAGTAAAGGATTAGGTAGACGGTGTGAAGTCTTTTTTTGATGTTGTGCAAATAAGGCTGTTTCTCCTCATTTATTCTGTTTCATAATGTCACAATTTACTATTGCTTACCCATTCTCTTATTCATAATCATTAGGTCATTTCCACATTTTTCCTATGCAGTGTTTCAATGAACCTCCTCATAGATTATATCCTTATGAATGAGTACAGTTATTTATATGGAACCCCTAAAACTGGCAATGCTAGTTGAAAGCAGTACACATGAAAAAACAAGTTTTTATTATGGAAAATGTCAAATATATGAGAAACTAGGGAGAATGGTGTAATGATTCTCCTTATTTGCTTGAGAGGATTAAAGACATGATGATGGCCAGTCTTGATTCCTCCACACGCCTGTTCATTTGCCCCATCCTCTTGTATTACATTGAAGCAAATGCCAGAAATCTAACAATTTCATCTGAACTTATACACATTTTCTATTGTGGCAAAATATATATAACATAAATTTTACCATTTGGACTACCTTTAAATATACAATTCTGTGGCATTAAGAACATTCACATAGGCTGGGTGCGGTAGCTCATGTCTGTAATCCCAGCACTTTGGGAGGCTAAGGCGGGCAGACTGATGGAGGTCAAGAGTTTGAGAGCAACATGGCCAACATGATGAAACCCCGTCTGTACAAAAAAAAAAAAAAAAAATTAGGCAGGCATGTTGGCACACACCTGTAATCCCAGCTACTCAGGAGGCTGAGGCAGAAGAATTGCTTGAATTCAGGAGGCTGAGGTTGCAGTGAGCTGAGATCATGCCACTGCACTCCAGCCTGGATGACAGAGCAAGACTCTGTCTCAAAACAAAACAAAACAAAACAAAAACCAAAAAAACAAAACATAAAAACGTTTACGAAGCCCAAACCCCTCCTTTATGTGATATACACATGTATCCAATCTGCACATGTCTCTCCTGAATCTAAAAGAAAAAAAAGACAAAAAGGAACACTAATGTTGTTATGTTGTACAGTCATCCACTACTGTGCACTAAGATATATATATATATATATGGTGACTTCCCCCAAATCTTAGTAATTTCCTCCCATCTCCATAGAACTTCTATTTCTCTACATGTGACTATCGATATATTTTTCTTTTTTTCTGGGTGGGAAGAGGGCAGGAAACAAACATTCCTCTCTTTCTTTCCCAAGTTCTGAACCAACGAAGAAACATATAGGAGTCACACAAATGTAGATTTTAAAATATCGTCTGAAAAGGTGAATTGGATGATGTGTCTTTAGATCTGCAATCAAACTGTCTTGCTAATACTTCACCTCTGCACTAGGTAGATGATCCCACCTTTTCACTGGGACAGCTGTGAACCCTCACAGGTGCAGGGCTTGTCTAGGGAAGCCTATATGGCTAGGAGCACATGGGGATCCACCCTCAATTCAGGCAAGCAGAGCTGGAAAAAGAGGACCCAGATGGCACTGGCCAACAGACCCACTTCCTTTCCCAAATTCTCTCACAATCCTCTTCTGGAAAGGAGGGAAGGAGGGTCGGGGAGAGAAGCCAGGAATGTTCTTTCAAAATAAGTCATAAGGCAGGGAAACGGGGCTTCCCTAACAGATGTTATCAATGTATTTAATTGTTGTCAATCTGGTAGGTGATGTTTTAACTTGAATTTCTCTGAAAACCAATAAGGTGGCCCTTTTTTCACAAGCTTATTGGCCATTGCATTTCCCTTTCTGTGAACTGCCTGGTTTTCTATTGAGTTTTTTTTTTTTTAAACACTTGCCAGGAGGCTTTTTAATATTAGGGATATTAACTTTTTGTCTGTCACATTGTTGCAAATGTTTTCCCCCAGTTTATAATCTGTCTTTTGACTGGCTTTATAGTTTCAGTTTCCACAGAGAAACTTAAAAGTTTTATTTAGTGATGCCACTTAGCAAAGATGAGGACTGTTTTGTCGTGATGAAACACAATAGAATCTTGGGCACCCAGGTTTGTGGAAAATCCTACAAAAGTACATTGAAAAAGGCTGGAGCCTTGAAAAAAACATGCACTAGAAGATTTGCTATAATAGTTTTTATCTCTTTCTCTTGGCTGACAAGGGTAACCTCATTGAAATCTACTAGTAGTTCCCCAGTTATCCATGTTTCATCTGGCCATTTGCATGGGCAGGAAATTGTAAAATCAATTTAAGCAATTTGGGGAGTGAATAAGGTCACTTCAAAATGATTTTAATCTACTGTGCTAATTGCACCTAAAATGCCTGCACACATTTCTCCAAATTTAAAATTCTAATTAGGGGTTGACATCTTTAAACACCTTGGTGATACACCCTGGAGCGGGGTGGAAAATCCGTGCTGATTTTCCCTTCTGCATCTGTAGGTGAAAGGATTTGCTGGCATCCCAAATCCATGGCACTTAATAAAGACAGAGAGGCACTTAGCGCTTTCCTGGCCCTAACACCCTACTTATTTAGGAGATGAGGAGAACTCAAATGGCTATTCCAACTCTCTCTAGGAGCCATCCCCAACTTTCTTTCCTATAGCCTAGTCTGGATCAGTGGTTTATGTTACTCATCTGTGCCTGGCACACAGTAGAACCTCAAAGAAGTTTGCTAAATGATCAGTTACTTGAGGTTGCACACGTAGCTGGTGTCAAAGCTGTCCTGACTCCTGATTCAAGACTCTAAACTTCTATAAACTGCCCAGACTTTGGAGTCAAAAAGATTCTACTTAGAGTCCTAGCTCTGGCACTTACAAGATGTGTTTTTATCAGCAAGGTTACTAACCCTTCTGGACTGTCCCTTGATTTCTTTGTTCCCTTCTGTTCTGTCTTAAGCCCATTCCAATTGGGCTCCCATCCCTACTGCTCCACTGAATCAGCTTTTGTCTGGGTCACCAATGAGTTCTATATTGCAATATCTTGCAGTCATTGTACTTAACTACTGGGCAGCATTTGATACAGCCTATCACACACTTGTTTTCAAAGCACTCTTCTCTCCACGCTTCCAGGCCACCACTTTCTCCTGTTCCTTCCCCGTCTCATTGGCTGGTTTCTCTTTATCCGTCAGACCTGTCTACACTGGAGGACCCAGGCTCAGTCCTTGGACTCAACTGCTCACTATCTACACTATCCTCCCAGGTGATCACATGAAGGCTCATGATTTATCTACCATCTATACAATGGCAATTCTTAAATTTACAATGACAGCTCAAACTGTTCCCCCGAACTCCTTTAGACATAACTGTGCCTCCTTAATACTTCACCATGGATATCAAATTATCATGTGTTAAAACAGACTTCTGATTTCTCATTCTAAACCTGTTCTTTCCACTGTCTGCCTCATTATCCTTCTTCCAGTTGCTTAGGCAAAACTTTGGCATTATCTTTTAATCCTTTTTTTTCATACCCTATATCAAGTCTGTCAGCAACTCTTGTTATTTCTACTTTCAAAATGGATCAAGAACCAACCAAACACTTTTTATTCCCTCCACTTCAACCACCACCATCTCTTCTTACCTGGACCATGTCAACAGCTTCCTAATTTGTCTTGAGATTTCCAAAATCTCGCCCAAGTGTAAGTTAGATCACACATCTCCTTGAAAGATTTCTCATCTCACTCTCCCTCGCACCTCTCACCTCAATGCCTATGCTCCTCCTGTCCTTGTTTTCACAGCCACGTGAGCCTCCTTGCTACTCCATGAAGTGACAATACCTGCCTTGCACTCTCCTTCCCCTCTGCCTCTACTGATCTTCTCCCAGATAATTCACTGGGCTTATTCCTGTCACTTCTGCATGCGTCTGCTTATATGTCACCTTATAAGCCAGGGGCGGTGGCTCACGCCTGTAACCTCAGCACTTTGGGAGGCTGACGCTGGCAGATCACCTGAGGTCAGGAGTTCAAGACCAGCCTGGCCAATGTGGTGAAACCCCATCTCTACTAAAAATACAAAAATTAGCCAGGCATGGTGGTTTGTGCCTATAATCCTGGCTACTTGGGAGGCTGAGGCAGGAGAATTGCTCGAACTCAGGAGGCAGAGGTTGCATTGAGCCGAGATTGCGCCATTGCATTCCAACCTGGGCAACAGGAGCAAAACTCCGTCTCAACAACAACAACAACAACGTCACCTTATAAGACACGCCCCCTGACAACTTATCTAAAATAGTAGTCTCCATCACTATCTGCTTACTTTTTCTTCATAGCACTTTTTACCTGATACATTACATATTTAGTTATTGTTTGTCTCTCTCCCCCACCATGGCTGTGTCCCTAGTGTCTGGAACAGTGTGTGATACTTAAGAAGTTCTCAGTACATTTTTGTTTTAATTGTGGTAAGAACACTTGGCATGAAAGATACCCTCTTAACAAATTTGTAACTGTACAATAGAGTACAGTATTGCTAAGTGTAGACACAATGTTGCATGATGGATCTCTAGAACTTACTCATCTTGCACAACTAAAACTTTATACCTGTTGAATAGCAACTTCCCATTGTCCCCTCCTCTGAAACCCCTGACAACCACTACCTACTCTCTGCTTAGGTAACTTTGACTATTTTATTATTTATTTAGTTATTTTAGAGACAGGGTCTTGCTCTGTCGCTCAGGCTGGACTGCACTCGTACTATCATAGCTCACTGCAGCATTGATCTCCTGGGCTCAAGCAGTCCTCCCACTTCAGCATTCCATGTAGCTGGTACCACAGGCATGCACTACCATGCCTGGCTAATTTAATTTTTTTTTTTTGTAGAGACTGGGTCTTGCCACATTGCCCAGGTTGGTCTTGAACTTTTGGCCTCAAGAAATCCTCCCAACTTGGCTTCCCAAAGTCTTGGGATTACAAGCATGAGCCACCACACTCAGCCTTTGACTATTTTAGATTGCTCATATAGGTGAAATCATACAGCATTTGTTTTTCTGTGACTAGCTTATTTCATTTAGCATAATGTCCTATAGGTTCACATGTTGTCACATATCACCAGATTTCCTTCTTCAAGGCTGAATAATATTCCACGCATGTATATATCACATTTCATTTATACGGTCATCTATTAATGGACATTTAGGT
Organism: Theropithecus gelada; assembly: GCF_003255815.1. Classification (NCBI taxonomy): domain Eukaryota; kingdom Metazoa; phylum Chordata; class Mammalia; order Primates; family Cercopithecidae; genus Theropithecus; species Theropithecus gelada. Next base: position 82,997,020 of record NC_037683.1, read on the forward strand.
TGTTTCTACACTTTGGCTATTGTGAATAATGCTGCAACAAATGTTTTGCAAATATTTCTTTGAGATCTTGATTTGAATTCTTTTGGATAAATATCCAAAAGTGAGATTGCTGGATCACAAGGCAGTTCTATTTTTAATTTTTTAGGGACCCCCCCATTCTGTTTTCTATATCAGCTGAACCATTTTACATTCCCACCAATAGTATACAGGGGTTCCAATTTCTCCACATCCTTGCCAGGACTTGTTATTTACTGATTCTGTTTTGTTTTTGTTTTTGATAGTGGCCACCCTAACAGGTATGAGGTGCTATCTCATTGTGGTTTTGATTTGCATTTCCTTAATGATGAGTGATGTTAAGCATCTTTTCATATACTCATTGACCATCTGTATGTCCTCTTCAAAGAAATGTCTATTCAAATTATTTGCTCTTTTTTTGCTTTTTTTGTTTGTTTGTTTCTTGCTGTGGAATTGTAGGTCAGTAAATACTTTTGAGTGAATGAATGAACAAATCTCTATTTTAAAAGAACTAAATTAATGTATGTAAAGCACTTAATGGAGCATTTGTACGCTGTGAATTACTCGATAAGTTAGTATTGAAAACCTAGGATAAAAGAAGAGTAACATTTGACAGCAAAGCTTCCCAATAAAAAGAGTAAATACACTATAGAAAAGCAATTTATTTCCTCTTGAATTAATAAGTAATTTATTAACACTTTAAAAGTAATTTCTTAAAATTTAAAAGTAATTTATTTCCTCTTGAAATAATACGCATGCTATTTTTTATTTTCTTTTTATTTTCAATTCAGCATATGTGTTTGGGACTGAGGTGAAAATACATCAATTAGCTTGGACCATCTCAGTTAATACCTTTTTTCTTTTAAAAATTTTACTTTTATAAAAATAATTTTTTGAAAATAGTTTTAAAATATACCTATTTATAATGAAACTAATAAACATGTCCAAAATTATATAACTTCTAAAAATTAATGAGTATGTTCAGAGCAGTTTTACGTTCTCAGCAAAACTGAACAAAACGTATGGAGTTCCTGTATACATCTCCTCTCCTCTACCCTGCATACACTTGCCTCCCCAACCATTAACATCTCCCACCAGAGTGGCGCATTTGTTGCAGTCAATAAACCAAGATTGGCACATCATTATAAAACAAAGTCCATCATTTACTTGGGAGTTCACGCATGGTGTACACTCTATGGATTTGAACAAACATATAATGACATGTATCCACCATTATTGTTCCACACAGAATAGTTTCACTGCCCTTTTTTCTTTTACTTAATAATGTGCATTTTAAATTCCTCCATGTCTTTTTCTGCCTTGATAGCTCATTCCTTTTTAGCATTGAATAATATTTCATTGTATGGATGCTCCACAGTTTATCCGTTCACCTATCGAAGGACATCTTGGTTGCTTCCAAGTGTTGGCAATTATGAATAAAGCTGCTATAAACATCCACATGCGGCTTCTGTGTGGATATAAGTTTTCAGCTCATTTGTGTAAATAGTAAGGAGTGTGATTGCTGGATTGTGTGTATGGTAAGGTATTTTTAGTTTTGTTAAGAAACTGCCAAGATGTTTTCCAAGCAAAATTATAGCATTTTAATTATGTTTAATGCTCCCTTTTATTCTCAAAAGTGTCCAAGTGTGAGTGATAAATGGTCGCTGTACTTAAAAAGGATAATTTATCCTAAATTACAGAAAGACAGTATTTCACCCTAGTTGTATTTCGTTGAACCAAATCAAAAGGAATCACAAATAGCAATTAATCTTCTGAGGACTACTGGGGAGAGGAGAGAGGGCAAGTGAACTAGTTCTCATTTTCCTTGCAGGAGAAATCAGCACAATGAGGTTAAGAGGCTTCTGCAGCCCCAGCCAGCCAGCTGCAGAGCACGAGTGCAATCAAAATTGCTGCAAACTCCATTTACTGTGCCGTCCTCTCAAGACCAAAATCTTCTTTTATTGTCCAATTAGTTAGGGTTCCTTAGTTTCTAAGAACAGCACTCGATGGATTTAAAACAGACTGGCAGTTCTGGGAGGGGCTGTGGCCCCTAATTGGAGGGAGCCTCTGGCAGTTCTTTGAGCCTGGGCTGCGGGCTGCTGGCAGCTGGCCCTCCACTCCCACTCCCTGCTGTGCTGGGATTTCCCCACCTGGCCTGTCCTCCACAGCCTGCACTGCACCTGTGGCTCTGCTTGCTGTTTTGGTTCCCTGCTCTGGGGCAGAGCAAAGAAATCTGGAAACCATTAGAAAATAAAGCATTATAGGTCTGAGGAAGTACTTGATTTTGCACCCTGCTACTATGACTATGTTCAGAGCAGTTTTATGTTCTCAGTAAAACTGAACAAAATGTATGGAGTTCCCATACACATTTCCTCTCCCCTGCCCTGCATACACTTGCCTCCCCCACCATTAACATCTCCCACCAGAGTGGCGCATTTGTTGCAATCCACCACTGATTTCCAGTCTGCCACTGATCTGGCCCCCTGTACTTAAAGAAGAAATAGCTCTGGGAGTAGTCTCTCAATTGTGCTGACATACCAAGTGCACAGGCTCTAGGCTGAGAAGGTCATGCCAATCAAAAGCACTGCAATAGCATTTCATGTTCCTGGGAATTTTCTATGCTCTTAAATATTATTTAACCCTTATAAGAATTCTAGGAACTAGTTATATTATCCACCTTCAGTTTAAGGAGGAGGAAACCGGAACAGATAGGCTGAGTAACTTTCCCAGGGTCACAAAGCAGATAATTGGTGGGGCTAGGATTTTAACTTGCATCATATGATCTGTTCCAGAGTCTGGTCTTAATAATGAAGCCATGCATCTCTCCAATTTGCCAGTAATGTCTGAAATTTCCCTGCTTAACCTAATGGGTTAATTGGATCACTCTGACATCATTGCTTCTATTCAAAGGAGTATTTTGCACAGCATAAAAACAAATTAATTTGGATCCAAATAATTTGACACAAATTGTAGGCCTCTCAAACTCAATTTCCTTCTGGATAAAACAGGCCTAGATTCAGTATCCATATTTGTTGCAAGAATAAAATAAAAATATGTTTATAAAGTGTGGAGTGCTTGTATCAAGAAACTGCACAGTCGTATTACCTTCTACTACTCTTATTTGTTATTATTTTTAGGCTGAATTTAAACTTCGCTTTTGCAATATCTACGAAAAGAGTCTGCAAACAGTACCTGCAGTATGTAAGGTACCTTTAAGGATATTTTAAAACCACTTCAAAAGCATTTGCTCACATTTCAACAATCAGCATGCAAATTACAAGTCATGCTTAAACATTTCTTATGGCACATTGCAAAGGACCTTCTCCTGTCAGCCCTTTGTTAGCTGAGTTTCTGTTACTGAATACAGCTGAAAGTAATACAAAGTCAATTTAAATATTATCTATCCTTCAGAATGGCTTTCTACCAATTTATTATATATGCATATAACATACTCCCATGCAGTAAGGTGTCTTTAGACAAGTTCATGACAACATAAGAGAATAAGGGGACTAAGAAAATAAAATTCATGTGTAGAGCTTTCTGTTGAACATCCCATCCAATACTCACTGCTACTCATACAGACTTTTAGTCCACACCTTTTACCTTATACACAGGGTCCTTATTTTGCATAACAGGGATTCCCACAAAAGAATAGCCTTACTATTGATATTGAAGACACATGATGACTAAAACATATAATTTGGTAACATACTGAAAGGATTTAAGAGCTTCTACAACACATATGCTCAGAATATACTATTTATTTTCAGTCTATAGAGAATGCCTGTTACCTAGGTAGACGGTTTCAAGGAAAGACCCCCTCAGTAAATATGAGTCTCCACCTACCCCCCTGCACCCACCATTCTCCACCCCGGGAAGGCCTTGAACCACAGGTTAAAATCCAATGTACGGTTCTTCAACGAGGCTAGAAGACACTCTTGGGGGTTCTGTTCATCTTATCACAGTTCTACCTTCTCTAGAATTGTTTCTCCACTATCCACATGATCCTAGGCCCTGTTTCTTCCCCCTGGCCTTAGTCAATTGACTAGGGGTGGACTCCTCACCCAGAATAGGTCATAGTTCTTTCTACAGAAATTTAGAAATGGGACTAAGAGATTTCAATTCTCATCTCGGCTCTTTTCTTGAATGTAGGAACAAAACTACCTTAGGAGTTGTGACTTAGCCAGACTAAACAAAATGGGCTTGATGGATGATGTGCTACCCAGCACAGAGAAATTAAAATGGAGAAAGAAAGGACAGACGAGGGAGATTGGGACAAAAAGCCAAAACCAAAATCAAAACACACAAAAAACAAGACCTGCCTAGATTCTTGCTGGCTTTCCAGTCTCTTGTATGGTCAGGCTGTACCTCTGGCTCTTGGAACCCGTAAGACACTTCCAAACTCTTTAACTATATCTTGTCCCCGTTTTCTTTCCTCTTTAAGCTAGCTTGAGTTAGTCTCTACGACTTGAAACCGAAAATTCTATCCAATATAAACAAGAACACAGGATCACATCGGGCGGGGAGACATCTGCTAACTCACAGAAGATGTTTGCAGATAGTCATAAAGCATTGCATCTTTTTGTTCTTATTATTTATCATATGTTTAGTCTGTCTCTCCCTCTGGATTCTAAACACATTGATGTCAGAGCCTGAGCCTATTTTGCTACAATTTGTAACTGTCAGGGTGACTTTTAAAATGCACATATGTAGGAAGTCTTCTCTACTATAAAGTCATCATGCATTCATGATGATGATTTTATAATGTCCTGAATCTTCTTATTTCTGCTCAGATGTGAAATGACTTTGAATGCAAAAAGAAAGAGTATTTGAAAACAAGATATTTTAGCCAATTAACTTACAAATGAATGACCTTCAGTATATAGGCTTGTAAACATCATGGAAGATACAGGTGGAAGTCACTTCTTCAAAGAAAGAGAGGGTATTTGAAGAGCTACTTCTGCTTTAGCTAGAGGGAAAACACTTCTTTATTTTTTGTAAGTTTATACGTTTTCTAAAGTATCACAAATTTTGAAATTATACAAGATAAATTTACTTTAAAAATTAGGAATTCAGACTGAGAATTCTTTAATCCTTCAGATAGAGAATGCAATCTGAAAATGGCGGTGTCATTTGTATTTGAGGGATATCATTTGTATTTTTTGGCCTACATTTTATTTCATCAGCATAAAAATCAATATTTTGCCTTTCAGGCTAACCCATGAAACTATGGAAATCTGAAATCCTTCTCATCAGAGCATTCACAACAGTAGTAGAGCGAGTTATTCTGATGCAGAGGTCAGTCTACTTCAGTGCTGGGGAAATATCTGCCAGAGATATGCTGAGGGTTGCTTTTCCTGTCCACAGTTCCATTTCTGTAGGAACCGTTCCCACCCAGGGACTCTGCCTGAGCTGCCAAGATTAATTAGAGAAGACCAAGAAAACTGAAGGGAGTAAGAGACCCAAGAGGGTGCTGCCCCCTAATGGCTGCCAGGGTCACAGATCCATTCCCAGGGTCTGGCTATCCTCATTTCTGAGAGATCTTTCTATAAGTTTGACCAACTCCTCCTGAACTAGAACTAGCTTAAGTAAGTTGCCCATTTCTTGGGAGAGAGATACTTTGAGAAGATTAATTTTATCATTTTTCCATGTTAAATACACATGGTGGGCAAAATAAAAAAAAAAAAACCTTTGTTCACATCATAAACTAGTGTTTCTTATATAACATTAGGGAATAAATCTTAAAGTAAGGAGCAGAAGAGAGCAAATGGTTTAGAGTCAAAAGATATAAACAATGACTTAGAATCTTCAAGAGGCTGCTGAAGCTCTTTGTACCTCAGTTTCCTGAAGTGCCAATGAAGGCAATGCTGATATGCACCATTCTGACCCACCTACTTTATAGAGTTACTGCGATGACAAAATGAGATCATATATGTGAAAAAGCTATGGAAGTTTAAAAGTGTTACACACACATTTAAAACTACTTGTTTGTTTTGAAATTATTAGGGCTAAATTTAGTATTAAGAAAGTTCCTTTTTCACAGGTTATTTCCTATTGCTAGAAGACACTTATGAATCTTGTAAGTCTTTAGAATGAGAATCAATTGTCAGAGCACGGAGACCAGTGAGGAATTAAATTCAGCTGCTTAAGAACAGGGCAATCCCTCTTCTCCCATGCCCTCCATATTGTTCTCTCATACTAAAGAAATCCAGAAGGGGACAGTCCAAGGATGGTATTGGAGTTTTTCAATATTGTTAGGAAACAACTCAGCTCTTTCCAGCTCTCCAGTCAGCCATCCGTAGAGCCTGACTCTCACATTTCCAAGATGGCAGCCTGAGCGCCTGCCATGTGTCTGTATTCCAGGCAGGAAACAGGGACAGGGCATAGGTAAAGAAGGGTCCTTTTCAGCAGAGTCAGCTTCTTTTAGAGAGCTTCCCTAGAATCCCCATCTAGTGACTTCCATTTATATCTCCTCAACCAGAAATGTGTCACACTGACCACCCCTAGCCACAAGGAAAACTTAGAACCAGGGTTGTTGTTTGGCTGGACACCTTACTACCCCAAATAAAAGCTGGGTTCTCTTAGTAATGAAGAAAGGAAGAATGGATATTGAATAGGTCTCTCTTACACTAGCCACTGAAAATGCTGCTTACTAGAAGCCACTGAAAATGCTGATTACTAGAATTTGAGGCAATTGTATTAATTTTCCATTTTTAAGATAGTTTAATGCTAGACATACTGGTGATACCCTAAAAGAACCAAAGCCCCATTGCCTTGGCCAGTGCCATGACTTCAAGGCTGGAAGAAGATCCAAGCTTTCCCCATCTCAGTAAAGCGCTTTACTCAGCAGATCACTCAAGGTCTGGTTTCCAACACAACCACCACCTGGAGTTCCTATCAACCCAAGGGCTGGGTTCAGTGGTATGGTCAGTGGAAAATGGCCTCCAAAGATGTCCACACCCTGGATCTCAGAACTTGTACAGATGTTACCTTACATTATAAAGGGATTTTGTAGACCTAATTAAGAGGATAAATCTTAAAATGGGGAGATTATCCTGGATCATCTGGGTGGCCTAACCTAATCATGAGTCCTTAAAAATGGAGAATCTTTTCCAACAGTGTCAGAGAGATGGGACCAAAGAAAGAGGAAAGATTCAAAGCATGAGGAGGACTTGGCACAATCCCTTCTCCTGCTGCTGACCTGCAAGATGGGAGAAAGGAGCATAAACCAAGCAATGCAAGCAGCTGGGAATGAGCCTTAGCTGATAGCAGCATGGAAATGGAAACTTCAGTCCTACAACCTCAGGGACCTACATTTTGCCAACCTGAATGAGTAAGATAATGGATCATCCCTTAGAGCCTCCAGAAAGGAACAGAGCCCTGCCGACACTTTGCTTTTAGCTCCATGGGACCTGTGTCAGTTTCCCATCTATAGAACCTTAAGATAATACTTTTTTTTTGTTTTATGTCACTACTTTTGTGGTAATTTGTTACAGCAACAATAGGAAACTTATATAAGTGGGTTGGCAGAGGCTGCAAGCTCTTCTGAAATATTCTTCATAGTTTTAAGCCAGCTGATAAATGAAATGTCTCCTTACCTGCGCAGAAACAGTTTCTGACAAATTAATGGACTAGAGGCCATTAAAGGGTAAAAGGCAATAGGGTGCTCAGGAAGTAAGAAAGAAAAAGGAAAAGATGAGGAAGGACTGAAACCCTGGAGGAGAAAGAACAAGGTTGTATGCTGTTGGAGGCTGCCTGCGCCAATGCCGTTTGGTCACACGTGCCCTCAACACTGGCCATGCTGGAGATGCTCTAGATTGAACGCTCTGCTAATTAACTGGTTGCAGTGCTCCCCTCCTCCCCACAAAGCCCCTTTGTTCTTCTCTTTGAGGCAAACAAGGTCATTTGACTTCGCATCTCATCTGGAGTTGAAGTGGCTGACATCTACTTTGCTACAGAAGCAGCTGCTGAGGCAGCAAGACAGCTGAAGCCCTGAAATGCCCAGGGTGGTGGGAACCAAAGGAAGAGCAAAGGCTGGGTAGGGCTTGTCTTCATGATGGGCATGCAGGGAAGCCACAGGGACAGACTCAAATGTCTATGGGGCCACACAGCTGATGCAAATGAGTGAAGCAATCCAGGTAGAAGAAAAAGCAATATATAGTAGTTACAGAACGGTGCAAGCGCCAACGCCAAAGAAATCCAGGGGAAGGCCATTGCAGGCTCTCACTTTGCAATCTCATCTCTAAAGCAAAGGACAGGGCACATTAGTGGATGTAAAGAGTGGACTGTCAGTCACCCTGCTTGATGTGGGTTTGGGGGAGGAGGGACTGTAGCCTTACTGTCATTCTCCAAACACTAAGACCATGCCTGGGACACTAAAGGTGCTTAGAACATGGTTTAAGAATGTCATAGAGAGGATCCACAACCAGCCGAGGCCTCTGCACTTTTTGTCTTCTTGCCCTCTGCCCCACTTCCACCCAAAGTTGTCTCAAAACCCATATATTTAACTTTTTGCCACTCTGATCCTATGAGTCACCAACTTCACACTCTATCAGAATCATGATATGGTCCATGAATTTTAACTCTCAAAGTGTCTACAACTTCCCAAAACCCCTCGGCCTCACTGGCCTGTAAGTGACCTCTTGTGGTGAAAGAGGGTAACTGCATAGTGAAGAACCTTTTACATCCCAACAACTCGATTCGTATCAATTCAATAAATAGTTATAAAGTGTCTGAGGAAGAAGAAAAAATAAAAGTAGTGGACTTTTAAAACAAATCGCAACTTTTTCAAAAAAAGGAATGCTTTGAGGTGGATAGAAACACGGAAAGAAGGCTTACATTAGGACAGAGGAGATATAATTTTCTAATTCATGTTTTTCTAACTTATTTTCCAGGATTGCTGAAAAATTGGAACTGAGTTTTCCAATTATTTATTACAGGCTTTAGATCTTAAAGATATGGCATCGAATCTGAAGTCTTGTATACATAAGATGTGCAAACTTAAGGCACATCATTTAACTTATCTGAGACTCAGTTTCTACATCTGAAAAAAGGGAATAATACCAGTTCCACTTAACTTCTATGATTGTTATGAGGTCTAAATTAGAGGAGATATGTACAGTGTTTTCTGTATTGGACCTTATAATCTTTGGTTCACCATATATTCTCATCAGTCCTCATGTAGCTTGCTTTCATTTATTTAGCTGTTTTGTTATAAACTGTACTTCTAACTGTAAAGTGCGTGCAGGTATTAACTTATCAGGGATTCGGGGATAAAAATAATAAACTTGATGGAAAATTATGCAGTTTCTTTCCATGGTATAAACATAAGTCAGATTGAGTTATTCTTCCTCCTTTCCTTTTAAATGCTCTCTGGAATTTTTCTCATCCTCTTTCTCAAATCAATTCAGTCATTCCTTTATTTTATTTTTTTACCTCTTCTGTATTCAGTTTGTTCCCATATTGTTTTATAAGTGCCCTTCAATTAATTCATTAATGTAGGTTCTTATTTGGAATGATGCAAAGAGAAATCATATTTATGGTAGAGGGTTGGAGCAAATCATCTTTAAGTCACTCATTCATCCATTCATTCTGTAAATATTTAGTGAGCTTCTATTATATGTTATTGTGATAAGCACAAGGGATATAAAGTGAATAAAATGGACAAGGTCTTTGCCCTCATGGAACTTACCCTGATGAGTTTACAATAGAAATAATCAAATATATCCTGTGAGCTCTGAAAAAGGCTGTAAAGAGAATAAACAAGGGTGAAGATACAGGAGATGGGAGAGTGAGCATGTAGTTATCTGGGGAAAAGCATTCCATACAAAGTGAACAGCAAATTCAAAAGTCCTGAGGTGGGAGCAAAGAGGAGCATCATACGATCCTTTACCATGTGTAAGTAATTTATTGGACATCTCATGGATATATGTGTACAGTCTATCAATATGTATACATAGATATGTATAAACATAGATATAATTATAAATATATAGGTAAATATATATAAAATACATATATTGTATGAATATCTTAAAACCTTATCAGGAGCAGTGTTAAACCTTAGCTATGAGAAAAAATAGTATTGACATATCCTGCCTTCAGATACAGTTCATTAAACATATTTTGGGACAAGAAAAACATCTGGAAAAGTAATTTAATGGATACTTTTTGGATGGCCTTGGTAACAGATTTCCAGGGAAGAGATCACAGCTGCTTTGTTAACACATGGTAAAGGACCATATGATGCTCCTCTTTGCTCCCACCTGAGGACTTTTGAATTTGCTGTTGTTCACTTTGTATGGAATGCTTTTCCCCAGATAACTACATGCTCACTCTCCCATCTCCTGTATCTTCACCCTTGTTTATTCTCTTTACAGCCCTTCTCAGAGCTCACAGGATATGTTTGATTATTTCTATTGTAAACTCATCAGGGTAAGTTCCATGAGGGCAAAGATCTTGTTCATTTTATGAACACATTGTCACACATTGTCACTTGTAACAGCAATATGTGGCTTCACAACTTAATATCAATATTTTAAAAAGTAAAATAATCTGGCTGGGCGCAGTGGCTCACACCTGTAATCCCAGCACTTTGGGAGGCTGAGGTGGCAGGAACATGAGGTCAGGAGTTCAAGACCAGCCTGTCCAACATGGTGAAACCCCGTCTCTACTAAAAATACAAAAAATTAGCTGAGCGCGGTGGCATGCACCTGTAGTCCCAGCTACATGGGAGGCTGGGGCAGGAGAATCGCTTTAACCTGGGAGGCGGAGGTTCCAGTGAGCTGAGATGGCCCCACTGTACTCCAGCCTGGGCAACAGAGCGAGACTCCACCTCAAAAAAAAAAAAGAAAGAAAGAAAGAAAGAAAGAAAAAGAAAAAAGTAAAATAATCTGTTTACTTTGTAAACACTAGCTTATGGAATTTCAGGACCAAGCTCTTGTTTTCTGTATTTTTTTCTGCCAATGTTAAACTATTTTGTTACAAAAGAAGTCTGGGTGACCCTTTTTATTGCTGGAACGACAATCCTAATTACTTTGTATTATGAAGTTTGAAGGCAAAGAGAAACAAGGCTGTTGAAAGGTTCCATGAAATCTCCATTAGTGCAAAACCTGTGTACCATGAAATGGTAAATCTGCAACGTTTCATTTTTTCTTCTAATCTTCGCTGTACAGACAGTTGCAGGCTTTCTCTTTCTCTACTTCCCTTAAGTCCATAAAACTTTAATGCCTACTCTGCAGAAGGCATGGCATCTATGGTTAGAGATAGGAAGACACACAGGAGAGGAAGAACTGACTTGTGCTGAGAGGCCAAAATGAAACTGTTCAGAGTTTTGTTTTGTTTAGTTTTTTTGAGACGGAGTCTCGCTCTGTCGCCCAGGCTGGAGTGCAGTGGCTGGATCTCAGCTCACTGCAAGCTCTGCATCCCAGGTTTACGCCATTCTCCTGCCTCAGCCTCCCGAGTAGCTGGGACTACAGGTCCCTGCCACCACACCCGGCTGATTTTTTTTTTTTTTTTTTTTTTTGTATTTTTAGTAGAGATGGGGTTTCACCATGTTAGTCAGGATGGTCTTGATCTCCTGACCTTGTGATCTGCCCGCCTTGGCCTCCCAAAGTGCTGGGATTACAGGCGTGAGCCACCACGCCCGGCCGAAACTGTTCAGAGTTTTAAAGATGTATCACACAGTTCACTATGGACAGAAAGGTGGCAGTTCCTGCAGAAGTGTGGGGAATATGGCTGGAAAGACTGAGAAAAAAGTATCCTGAAAGGCTTTGAATATGACAACGGAAGAGGCTGTTTACAAATTTTTCAGCCATCATGAAGGATTTTAAAAACGAAAAAAGTGAAATGATAGCACCAGTGTTTGCCTCCAAAATGATCTTCACAAGTTGGGTGATTATAACATTTAGGCTGAGCCTAGATATGTCCTCCATCTTGCTTGATTCATTGTGTTTTTCTGTTTGAGTCTTAGAAAACACGTACCACAGAGCAAATGGAGAGTAATCAGCTAATGGTTCATTATTTATGCATAAAATGAAGATGTCCTGCACGAAAATCAATTCAGATTGATTTCAAACACACACTCACATTCAACTCTAAGTAATTTATCCCGCCACTACCCCCATGGAGGAGTTTAACAAACCCAAGCTGGGAAGATGAATTTACAACCCAATTTGTTCTTTTCTCCAAACTGAAATATCAATGTATCCAAAGAGAGATTTAAAATCAATGCCACTTCTAAATTCAACACAGATATGCCATCTAGCATTTCAAGGTTAGAACTTGCTGTTAAAGTGAGTACTGTTTGTACTGTTTATTCTGTTTCAGAGCAAAAGCTATACTTTAAAAAGTTGAGATCCAATTCATTCATGTACTGGGAGCTACCCCGACAGGTTTTATTGGGTTTTAAAATCAGAATTGAGTGGTCGCTTCATTTTTACAGAAATGGAGTTTATAAAATGTAAACCCTAGAAAGATTGATATTTTTCAGAGTTAATTGCCTTCTACCCTCACCTGCTCATCTCTGCAAACTAAATTGTGCCCTTTCTTAGACTTTTTCTTTTTTTTTGATAGGGTCTTACTCTATCACCCAGGCTGAAGAGCAGTGGCACAATCTTGGATCACTGCAGCCTCAACCACCAGGGTTGAAGCAATCCTTCCACCTAAGCGTCCTGAGTAGCTGGGAATACAGCCTAATTTTTGTATTATTTTTTGTAGAGACAGGGTTTCTCCATGTTGCCCAAGTTGGTGTTGAACTCCTGGGCTCAATTGATCTGCTTGCCTCGGCCTCCCAAAGTGCTGGCATGAGCCACCATGCCCAGCTGGCACTTTTCTTTTAATGGAGGTATAACTTAGATACCATAAATGCACAAATCTTAAATGTACAATTTGATGAATGTGTGTATGTGTGTGTGTGAGCTTGTATACACATCCTTGTAAGATATAGACCATTTCCATCACCCTGGAAAATTCCTTTTTACCCCCTCTCAGGCAATACTTCCCCTTACCCCTATAGGTAACTGCTATTCTCACTTATATCATCAGATATTAGATGTACCTGTTCTGTTCTTGAACTTCATAAAAATCTAATCTTAGAATATATATACTCTTCTGTGTCTGGCTTTATTGACTCAATATAATTATTTAAAATTCACTCATGTCATTGTATCTACCAGTAACTCAGAATTTTTCACTGTTGAGCAGTATAGCATGGTATGAATATACTTCAATTTGTTCATCCATTCTTTTACTGATACACATTTAGGTCATTTCCAGCATGGACACTGGTTTTGACAGATTTCCATGGGGTTTAAGACTGGGATAGATGGACATAGCAAATTATCTGAGAACTCTAAGTTAGGAGCCACAGATATTTTTTACAGACTGTTCTAGACACTTTACATCACAAGTTCCTGCCAGAGATAGAATATACCTTTCTCACGCTCTATGAAGTGTCTGAATCAAAATGATTAAGCATTCAATTAAATATATTTGGTTCAGCATGGTGCTAATAGATACACAAGTGTGGATTGAATCTTACATGGTCTTATTGGTTTTTCTAGTGGAAAGGGCTCCATTTCCAGGTCTTAGAAAACAACAGGGACCCCCTTGAGCCATCTCACCAGGGCATGCAATTGAGCACAAAGGCAACGGAAAGTGTGTGTCACCTGGAAAAACTCATCCAGACTAGAAACTGAGCCCCTAATATATCATGTTCAACTCCAGTGAATTGTAAAGACATTGGAAAAAACCAACTTATTCAAATACCTACTGTTTATAATATCAATAAAATGCTATGGAAATATTAATGGTAATAGCATACATTGATTATTCTACAGGAAACATACTGTCTTTAATCCTCACAAGTCTACTAAGTGAGTATTGTTCTTCCCACAGTTCAGGTGAAGAAGCAGACTCAGGGGCATTAAGTAAATTAAGGTCATGTACTTAGTAAGTAACAGACCCAGAACTTGATCCTGGGGTGTCACATTCCAAAACCCACCCAATTCTCCTTACGGTAAGACATCTTTCTACAATTAGTAGGCACCATATATTCTATATTTGAAGAAGTTAGATATAGGTACAACTAACTCACTTGTGATCCATTAGTGGTTTTTGATGATGAGAACTGCAAACCTCAATATCGCCATTCCAAAATGATCAGCACCCAGAGAAACTCCAGAAGTTTCCAGCGGCACACAAGGAGCTTAAATATTATACAACAAAGACTTATCTGGTGTGCTCATAAGGACAGCTTTCATCAGTGCCTCTGTGCTACACCAGTCAAAACATTTCATCAGTTCTAATTTTTTTCTACCTTAAAAATAAGATTATTTTGAATGCGAGATTTTGCTACTGCCTCTCAAATAAGCACACACTTTAAAAATAGCAAAGAATGGCAGATATTTTTAGGGTAAAAACACACACACACACACACACACACGGTGATGTCCTCAGATTCCAAAGATAAGTGTTTCTATGAGAGCTTTTTCTATTTATTTTGATTCAGTAGTAAGAACACCTGCAGAAAGATCAGCTCTGTTCACAAGACCATTTCTTAAGAATTCATCGCAGATGTAACAGATGATAGCATGGAGACAGACTAAGCTAAGAGAGCCGGAGAACGACTGACGATTCCCATGTCCTGCACGTGTTCTGAGAAGATGACATTCCCACAATGCAGGCATTCAAAACTAAGTGAGGCATGGCAGACAAGAGCATGGCAACATCAGAAAGTCATTTTGCTTGGAGACGGTCCAGGTTTCTTCCAAACAGTAGTAGATGATTAAACCACAGAAATAAGTTTTAATAACATTTGCGCAATCATTTTTCAATGCATGGGAGGAAACGAGCTATAGCACTGGGCTATTTCACCCAGATTTAAAACATTCTCACCCAGATTTAAAACTGTGTGGAGAGGGAATAGAAGGAATAGATAACCAGGCTGGTGGTGCTAGATCCCACACACCCTTCACCCTCCCTGGTATTCTATTTGACTATGGGAGTTTTTGGGGCTGGGGCTACCTAAAATGTCATTTGTCCTTTTTATAAGCATATTTTCTGTGTTAGATAAAATATCCATAAATATACATTTAATGCCTGCAAGTATTATCTCATATAGCTGTGCAGTAATTTGTTTAATCATTGGCAACATTCAAAGAATGAATCATCTCAATACAGATAAGGGTGCAGAGAGCCAGCCATCTATCCTTCTATACTGGCATAGTTGGTAGTATAATTGGTATAATCATTTAGCAAACATTTTGGCAATATATAAAAAAGGTTTTATCAATTTAACAAGATTCATCAAAATATTTAATGTCTTTTTAAAATTAAAATGTCTAGAAATAAGTAACTAAAGTAGAATTTTAGCAATGAGAAAGGATACTTCATGGTTGCTTTCATTTACATCTGTGATTACTAGTGAGTGGAATAGTTTTTCAGATGCATACTAGCCATCCGATTTTCTCTTTAGGAAACTATCATGTCCTCTGCTCCCTTGTCCATTGTGGCCTTAGTGTTATTCAAAGAATTATAATAAGCTAGTTATATAAAGAGAATATTATCCATTTGTATGTTAGCATTTGTTTATGACTCAGGTGTTTGTTTTCATCTAAACCTAAAACTGATCAACCCCAAAAGAGGAAGCAGTTAGGTGGCAACAACAAAGAAAAAAACTGAAAAGCAAACCACTTTCGTATTTTGTATATCAAAAGCATTTAGATAATTTTCCAACAAGGGACTCACATTCTGTGAACGAAGCCTTTCACAGGAACCCGTAAAGCACAGCAATGATATAAACATAATGAAGAGAAATCTGTTACTAGCACGTTGACATGTCTCCCCACCTTATATCAAGTAGAAAATATCGAATCAGTTCCAATATATCTGTATCTAAAACAAAATCAAGTTTCCTTTGGTCGCATGAACAAGCCACAGCATTTACATCTTTGTTCAGTCCACACCAAAGACTGAAATCTTGGGGACAAGTTTAAGAAGCCAGAGAGACACTGACACACCTAGACTGGAGGAAGTCTGTGGTCACACTTGTGCTGGACGGCCTGTCAGAGTTTACACAAATGCAGCCAAAGACAACTTCCACTGCAGTAAGAATTCTGATGCCCAGGGCCAGTTTGTGGCCCGCTGCAGTTGTACTTTATTATTCTTTGCCGAGGGACCAATAGTTAGCATTTACAGAAAAACATGAGCCTGTGCATTATTTATTCCTTAGAGATAGGGGATGATGCCCGGTCTCAATAGTTGCTTTGGCTCTTTAATTATATTGTAAAATTAACTGTGACAGGTTGTTTTATTTCTTTTGTGTCAACCAAAAACACCCATGGGATACATAATTTGGTGATCAAAGCCTTAACTTAGGAAAATTACGAAAGATTTTAGGAAACAGACTGGTACCTAATGTGCAGAGGCAGTGTGGAAAAGGAAATTAGCAAACATTCAGCTAAAATGTTCTCAAGGGCAGGGACTCATGGTAATAATGGAATCATTTCAAGCTTGAAGGAGGTTACCTATGGGAGACTGCTAGATCGCTTCAGGGATTGCAGTGTTTCATCAGCCTAAAAATGGAGCTGCCTCCAGAATTTCTAGGTCAGCAAAAGATAAAGAGGAGACATTAAAATCTAACGAAATGAGAGGTTGGCATGAAACATTTATAAGGGGTTAAGAATGCTGTAGATGAACAAATTAAGAGGCTATACACCATATCTAGAATATTGTAACCATGATAATGAATACTATTATTCATAAACCATGGACAAAGAAGGTGAGACAATTTGATATCTAAGTAAAATGCCTATAATCTTCCTGATAAAGTCTGAACTCACCCAACTCCACAAAGAGAATCTACGTCCAAGTCTTCTCAGGGTCACATAGCTCCTTCAGCTGTGACAAAGTGTAGGTGCTTATTAAATGGGTTCTAGTAATAAATAAAGCCTTATCTTCATCCAGGAAGAAAATTATTTGATCCATTTTCAGTATCTTCAAAGAAAGATTTTACACAGTCTCACCTAGAGGTGAACTTCTGACAATAAGGAACAATGAATAACCCAAAATTTATCACAGAATCCATAAACCTAACTTTAGGCAATAGCCTCTTCTTCCTCCTCACCCCCTCTCTCCTGCTGCCCTGTCGCCACAATCAGAAATGTCTATGGCTCCAAGATGACTGATAACACCTTTCCCTTCTTTGAACACAGGTATCAATGAGTGGTCAAAAGGTGAGAGAGTGGGCAACAAGATGGAAAGGCAGCAGCAGGCAGTTGGCTTGGATGGTTTCCAATAATGCAGTCACTTTGAATGTTCAAACCAGAAGCCATAGGCTACAGAATGGTTTCATTTTTCCTTTGCCTTAAGAAGGTGCATTCTCTCCTGTTTGCCACAAGCCTCAGTGCTCCTGGTTGTCTTCTATTTTGCCTGGTTTACCCTTCACTGATACTCCTTTTCTGGCTGAAGGTATAGATTCTATTCTTATAAATGATGTATGTATGTTGTGCTTGAAATGTATATTGTCTAACTTGTGGCAGGAATCTTTGTATAGCACAAAGGTCAAGTTCATTAATAGTGCTGTTCAAATCTTCCACAACTTTGATCATTTCATTTTCTGAGGCTTGTATGTTAGCATCTCTGATTGTTATTATAATTTGTCTATTTCTTCTTGTCATTCTATTAAATTTTACTTACTTTGAGAGTTCAAGCTCAAGACTTTTATGTCTTTCTGATGAATTATTCCTTAAAATTATTTGCACATTAAAGTCTCTTTTGCATGATAGTAATGTGGTTTTTATCAGCTCTCAATTTTTTTTCCTGTGGTTTTCTTTTTAATTATCTTTAGTCTCGTAATCACACATAATTTTAGAATTTGTGTATATCTCTGCTACTTTAATCCTTTTAAGTTGGCAAAAGCACCATTCCCAATCACAAATACACAGTTCTACAGTTTTATGTTTCTGAATGGCTGTTTAAAGACAATCCTAAATTATAACTTAGTTTGACTTAGACTATAAAGAATTCAAGAGTGAAGTTTAACTTGCTACTATTTTAAAAGCATGTGATCTTATAGATTTATAAGATGTGAGAAGTGTTGAATAATCTTTAATATTACACATAAACAATACGAAAATGCCTTTCAATAAGTAAAAGGAACCATTTTAAATACAGAGGATTATAATTAGATTGGCATCGTTAAGCCCAAAACTCTAGACATTGCTACCTTATTTATCTTCAACCCTTGCCTGTAAGAGGCAAATGAACACAAAACACAGGTGAATCTTCCTTGGTTCTGAGATAGTGAAGGAATTTCCCCAGTATTTAAATATATTCACATAACCAGCTATATAAATCTAAATATAAAACCAACCAGCTATATAAATCTAAATATAAAACCAATCTCCAGTAAGTTTTAAGATGGCACTCACCATCTTTGTGAAAAGTTGAACATTATTAACGAACTCTAATCATATCTTTAGAAGGGGTAAACAGTGATAGCATTTACTGAATTGGAATTACTATTAAAATTCAAAAACTGAACATATTCATTTAACCACAAGCCAGTTTTAGTTTTAAATCAGGACTGCCCAACAAAATATTCTGTCATCATTCATGATCTGAATTCTGGTGTATGAGATCTATTAAAGTATGGTACACATAAAAAAGTCATGAGACATTTGTTTTGCAATAAATAAGGCAGTGGCCAACTATTACTCATTAGTAGCTTTTTTGAGATAAGCTATTAAGTCTGCCCTTTATTCCTTCTTCTTAATGCCGACACAGATCATTTTTGTTCCAGGGATGTACTTCTTGGGATTCTCCAAATACTCTATCAGTGTATCCTCTCCCCAGGTGTTGCCTTTGTTCTTATTGGCAGCTATGTAAGAGCATCCAGGGGCCTGACCTGTCTTCCTCCCGAAGGGACCATGGAGATTTGGTCCAATCTTGTGCTTGCTTCCCTTTTCAACGGTGTGGCACTGGGAACACTTCATAATAAAAATCTTCTTGCCTTTCTCAACATCACCCATATTTAATTCTCTTTTTAGTCACTGGTGCAATGAAGATTCCCGCTCCGAAGCAGGATGTCCCCACTCTCTAAGTCCAGCTCTTATTTTTTAAACTGTCTTGCTGATTTATCTTTTTCTACCTCTTTACTTTGTGTTATTTGGCTTCAAAAGTCTCTTATAAATAGCACGGAGGAATCTCCATCTTCTAACAGATGTTAAACATTATATCTGTTAATAAATTATACTTATGATTACTAATTTTATTGCACCCATTATTTATTCCATTATTTTCTAATTACTATGTCTTTTCTATGCTTCTGTTTTTCTTCTCTCCTGATTACTGTTAGGTTCAATAACTTCTTATTCTTGTTTTCCAATTAACTGATATGAAAGTTAGACATTCTATTTCTACTGTTCTTGTGATTATCTTATATATATACACATACACACACACACACACACACACACATATATATATACACACACACATTATATATATAACTTTTATTTTAGGTTAAAAGGGGTACATGTGCAGGTTTGTTATACAGGTAAACTCATGTCACAGGGGCTTGTTGTACAGATTATTTTATCACCCAGATATTATGCCTAGTACCCAGTCGTTATTTTTTTCTGCTCCTCTCCTTCCTCCCACCCTCCACCCTCACAGGCCCCAGTGTCTGTTGTTCCCTTCTTTGTGTCCATGAGTTCTCATCATTTAGCTCCCAATTATAGGTGACAACATACGGCATTTGATTTTCTGTTCCTTCATTAGTTTGCTAAGATTACTTTAAATTTTTACAACTGACTCAAAGTTAATCAACATTTCTACCCTTTCAGAATAAAAAAGGATCTTAGAATGCTTTAACTCCAATTACCACCTACCACCTTCCATGATTGTTATCCAGCACTTTAATTCCATCTTGCTTTTTAACCCCCACTCCTCAAAGTCATTATTATCGTAATTAGTCAATGTTTGTTTAAATGGAACCACTAATTTACCACTTTCTTTTCTTACTGTTCATTGTTAAAACCCACTCCAATCCTCTGAGTTCTATCTCAGTCTTACAGAAATACATCTTGATCAATTCTTTAGTGAGTATTAATAAAAAGCAAACTTAAAAAATCTTTATTGCAGTCTCCGTCTTTAAAAATATATATTTTTTCTGGGGGGTAGGTTTAAAATACATATAGTGAGGTGCATAATGTGCATGCATTTAAAAGGTTTGGCTCAATGAATTTTGCATATGTAAGCACCCATGCAAATACCATCCAGATCAAGATTATAACATTCCCATCACACTCTCATGCCCCTTCTTTGTCATTACTCACTCCACTATTCAGACATTTATCTCTATCAATTTAGCCTACTTTTTGAAGTTTATATAAATGTAATCCTATGGTGGGTACTCTGTGTCTGGGTTGTTTCACTGAACATGTTTGTGAGACTATCGTTGTTATCACTTTTTTCTTTTCTACCACTGTGTATTCCATGTCATTAACATTCTTAAAATAACACTTTAACAGGGCATAGAATTCTGGGTCGATAGTTTTTTTTTCTCAGATTTTGAAGATGTTATTCCAATGTGTTTTATTCTTCATTGTTGCTCAGAGAATGCTGTCAGTTGAACTGCTATTCCTTTGATAGCAATTTGACCATTTCTTCTGGTTATTTATTTTTCCCATTTTTGGTTCTATTAAAAATGTTCTATTCATCTTTAGTGTTCTAATACTTCCATAGGTTATATCACAGTGTGGGTTTGTTTTTAGCAATGCTAAAAGAATTGACAGAAGTCAACGTGCTTCATCAATCCAACGTACATCTTTCCATTTAGACAATCTCCCCAAGCATCTGCATCACTAGAGTAGATTTGGATTCCACACCAGTATACCAGGACATGGAAAGAACTTGATGGGTGGAGTTTCTCAAGTCCCCTTCTTGCAAAAGGGGCAACCCTTGAGAAGGTCAGCAATACATGGGGATTAAGTTTTAGCTCCCTGCTTGCACAGGTTTAGTCACATCAACTGCCCCTGCATGCGTGGACGTTAACACAAGGGACTCTCCAAACAGTTTCCAAGACCATGCCTTCAGCTTTCTTCTCTGGTTCTTTTGAACTGCCACTTCTTTTTTTCATATCTGGTGATTTCTCTTTCTTTCTTTTGATCTCTATTATGACTTCTATTATGACTTTTTAAAAAGTATATTTTAACCAATTTTTTTTTTTTTTTTTTGAGACGGAGTCTTCGCTCTGTCACCCAGGCTCCGCCTCCCGGGTTTACGCCATTCTCCTGCCTCAGCCTCCTGAGTAGCTGGGACTACAGGCACCCGCCACCTCGCCCGGCTAGTTTTTTGTACTTTTTTTTAGTAGAGACGGGGTTTCACCGTGTTAGCCACGATGGTCTTGATCTGCTGACCTCGTGATCCGCCTGTCTTGGCCTCCCAAAGTGCTGGGATTACAGGCTTGAGCCACCGCGCCCGGCCATTTTAACCAATTTTTCTATTTGAGGTTAAAGGAGACTCTGCATGGACTTTGTCCACCATGTTGCCAGAATCTAAATTTGTTTCACTCCTTTATCTACCAGATGCCCCTGCCCACACCACACTTGGCTCTTAACTAACAGCAAGAGCCCTGAAGTTATGGAGACCAGGATTTGAATCACTGCTTCACTACTGACTAGCTTTTTGAAGCTGGATAGGTTATTTAACTTCTCTGAACCTTAGTTTCTTCATCTCCAAAGAGGGGATGATCAAAATTCTAATCTCATAACATTGTTGTAAAGATGAAATATGGGAATGCATGTAAAGTACTTGGCACAGTACTTCAATAAGCGCTTATCAATAACAATTCATACAGGCTGAGAAGCACTTATCTGAAATGCTTGAGACCAGTAGTGTTTGGGATCTTAAATTTTTTCAAATTTTGAATATTTACATTATACTTAACAGCTGAGCATCCCTAATCCAAAAATCCAAAATCTGAAATGCTCCAATGAGCACTTCCTTTGTGCACGACCTCTGAGCATCATGTCAGTCCTCAAAAAGTTTTGGATTTTGGAGCACTTCAGATTTAAAATTAGGAATGTTCAACCTGTGTTAACCACTGCACAACAACTTTATTCAAGTTATTAATTCATCTACCTAAGGATCAGATTTATGCACAAGTTGGTGCCACATAGACACAGAAAAATATGTTTCATGAGGAGGAAGCAAAATGAATAATAACTAAATATGACAATAGAGATTCTATACATGTGGAATATATAAGGTTGCTCTTTACAAATACCACTTTACAAAAATCCCATGTTCTCATAATTTTCCAGGGTTTGGTGAAAATCCTTGAAAATCAGAAAGAAAACATTAAAAGCAAGAGAGAAGTGCCAGTGAATAGTGAGATAAAGGCTTGCCCCAGAACGTAAATCAATGCATGTGCTTCTTTCATCCATAAAGTTGCTGTAATAAACAGATGAACTAAATGTGTGTTTGGCAATGTAGTTGGTTTATATGATAGTGCAAGCATTTTAATTCACTGTAGCTCAGGAACAAACAGTTTACTGACTGGGTGGAGGAACACACTTTGAGTGATACTGCTTTAGGGACATTTTAGCACTATCCTAAAAGTGATACCATTGTTATGTAGGAAGGTAGGTACCTTGGATGCTGGGGGCCTGAGTTAAACAATAACCTCAACTGGAGAACAAAATAAATCATGCTACATAACCAAAGAAAGTTCATTACAAACCAATCAACAACTGTTAGAGTTCAGAAGTATATTGGAGTCTTGACCGTAGTTGATTTGGGGATATAGATGGATCTGCCAATCCGATTCCTTATGTAGGGGATTTTTTTTTTTTTTCCTGAAACAGAGTCTCACTATGTTGCCCAGGCTGGAGTGCAGTGGTGCCATCTCGACTCACTGCAACCTCCACCTCCCAGCTACAAGCAATTCTCCCTACTGCAGCCTCCCAAGTAGCTGGGATTACAGGTGCACTGTGCCTGGCTAATTTTTGTATTTTTTAGTAGAGACAGGGTTTCGCCATGTTGGCCAGGCTGCTCTTGAACTCCTGACCTCAGGTGATCTGCCCATCTCGGTTTCCCAAAGTGCTGGGATTATAGGCATAAGCCACTGCGCCCTGCCGTCTAGGGGATTTTTTTTAAGGTGACTGTAATTACCATCATCATATTCATTTCTGCTATTTGATCTCTAACAGTTTTTTTTTTTTTGATGGGGAGAAGCTGATAAATTTTAATTCATTTTTTCATTATTTTTCCAAAGAAGTAGCAGTTAGACTGACTTGATGTATTCTCAAAGTACACCTAATAATATTTTCCATGTACATTCAAAGTGAATTAGCTTAATTATCCCGATTTTATCATTATATAACGTATACGTGTAAAGTATCACACAGTATCCCACAAACATGTATGACTATTATGTGTCAGTTATAATCAACAACAATAACAAAAGATACAAAAGGGATTAGCTTGCTACAGTAAGGCCAAATCAAACATCAGATTTAATTCACAAGAGAATTATACTTTATAGTATAAATCTTACTAGTACCTTCACATATCCTAGATTTTCTTGACTTTATTTGTATTCCTGCTTTTTATTTTGAGATGAAGTCTCCCTCTATCGCCCAGGCTGGAGTGCAATGGCGTGATCTTGGCTCACTGCAACCTCCGCCTCCTGGGTTCGATTGATTCTCTTGCTTCAGCCTCCCCAGTAGCTGGGATAACAGGCACACGCCACCAAGCCTAGCTAATTTTTGTATTTTTAGTAGAGACAGGGTTTCGCCATGTTGGCCAGACTGGTGTTGAACTCCTGACCTCATGTGATCCACCCCCCTCAGCCTCCCAAAGTGCTGGGATTACAGGCGTGAGCCCCTGTACCCGGACTGTATTTCTGCTTTAATCAATACTTTTAAAGCTTAATTTAAAGATTAGAAAAAAGGAGAAGAGACCAACAATATATTATGTATGGTTTAGCCTGCTGCAAAGAGAAGAAACTAGATCTGCCCATTAGAAAATTTTAATTCTGGGTTTAAAAATACAATATAATGCTCTTTTAAAAATATTGATTTTAAAATAAGGAAGTTAAAAACTATTTGACAAAACAGTATTGGTAGGCTTGAAAACTACAGAAAATAATTATTTCAACATTCACTATCACTATCGATTCCAAAGCTATGGTTTGCAAAATTTAGCTTGCTTCTTTGGAAATGACTGTTTTTCTAAATCTTGAAGAGAATCTAGTCACCTCAAGATGCTTAAAAGCCTTCAGCTAAGCTTTGCTCTGGGCTTCTGCAGCCCATTGGCTGGGGTAAATTCAATCCCTTCCACACACAAGTCTCAAGTCTGTCTTATCCCATAAATGTAAAGTGACCTAAATTTGGCAAAGTACTTAAAATCTGAATTATATATTTTCACTTTTTTGGCTATACTATTATTAATAAACTTAAGAAAAAGTATATCCCGAACCAACTTGTCACTTTAAAAATAACTTGCTTTCCCCATCCACGCAAAATGGACTTCGAAATTAAAAAGAGTTTCCTACTAAATTTCTCCTCTACTTTTACAACAGAGGTATCTTCAAAACTTCTCTTCTGAAATGACTACAAATAAAAAGCTGTCCCAGTATGAGCACAACTTTCATCAAGATCCAATTTAAGGTTTACTTTCCAGTCTCTGAAATATAAACCTTCCTTTGAATTCAAAAGTATAAAAGATGCTATATGGGTTAAAACATGGGTTGCATGGCTACCACATCACAGTGGCCACACAACCCATATATTAACATTTCTACTTCACCTGTCTTGTATTGGTAGAGAGTATATTAGCTCATATTATTCTCAATGTACTGCTTACTTTGTTTTAATTATTTAATTATTATTTTTTAATTTGCTAGAGACTTGTCTATCCATCAAGATTCAAATAACTCTGAAGACACCAATCCTTCTGGCTCAACTGTTTTGCACTTTATGGTTCCTGACACTCAGACAGACAGATGTTTCCAAGATGTGTGAGAGAACAGGAAGTCTTTAGCTTTGCCAAGACTGATTATTTCCATAACACCCACTGACTTTTGTCAGTGTAAAAGTCTCTGGGATAAAGTGTCAAGAAATACAAGCTACCCACTTTGAAAATAAACAATCTCTCCTCAAGGTCAAGTCTCAGTAAATTGTGCTTGGTGGCCCTCATTTGACAGCATGAGACCACTTTTTCTGGTGGTGGTGATGTATTCCCAATGACCACCATAATTACCTCCATAAGGTGCACATAAAATGCAACTCCTCAAACTCCAAATTCGAGAAGCACCTTCCAAAGCATTCTCTCCTGACTTCTGTATTTCTAATAAGCACATCTCAGTTTCAGGATCACAGGCTTACAGATGACTGATGGAACTCATACCCGAATGCAGTTAATCTGAAGAGCCCTGGAAGAGCAGGGGCAATTTAATCTCCGCAGCAACGCTTTGAAACCCAGTGACAACTGTAATGGCTTTAATACCAAATGACAATCTCCTTTCAAGAGCTTTATGAATATTAATGTAGTGATCACAGAGCAATATTTAAAAACAAAGAGTATGTCTTCATTTTCAGCTGCAACATCTCTGAATTATAAAAGGCCCATTTTTGCCTCATTTTCACAGGTTATAAATGTGTATTTCAATAAGGTGGGCTGGACATTGCTTTTACTTTTGGGGTGGGAGGTCACAAAATGACCTCTGTATGCCTTAACTGACAAAGGTGAAACTCACGCTGTCAATCTGTCAATTTTTAAATAAATCTAGTAAATAACTACTCAATATATGCTCAGAAGGGGCCAGAATTTTGGGGAGTAAAGAAGTAGAAGACATCACTTCCTACCCATTAGGATGGCTATTATCTAAAAATCAGAAAATAGCAAGTGTTGGCAAGGCTGTGGAGAAATTGGCACCCTTCCTGCATTGCTGGCAGGAATGTAAAATGATGCAGCCACTTGGAAGGCTGTATGGCTGTTTCTCAGAAAAATTCAACATAGAATTACCATATGATCCAGTAATTCCAGCATGTACCCAAAAGAGTTGACAGCAGGGACTCAAGCAGATACTTGTAGATCAGTGCTCATAGCAGCATTATTCACAATAGCCAAAAAGTAGAAATGACCCAAATGGGAAAAGCCCATTTTAAACGATAGTACAGTAATCCTTTCGAGGTGTGTGAAATATTTCTAACGTGAATTTAGTGAAAAAGAGTCAGCGCAATATATGAGAAGAAAAGGCGCATCTTTCTTTGTTGCTCCTCATATAAGCAAGGGCATAAAGCCAACAGGAGAAAATGTTCTAAAATACTCATTCTAATCCTGAAGTAAGAAGCAGAAAACAAGACAGATTATTCACCTGCAAAAGCCTCCAAACATCTAAAATGTGAAGGTGATTGCAAGTGCTGTCAGGTAGAGTCTGAGCTCATTTGTTATCTGGGATGCCACCTTTCCAAGGACGCTCCTGTCAGCCAGGTGCCCGCCCTGGCCCAGAAGCCTTGGTACATGTATGGACCCCAGCCTCCACATGCAGAGCCAGCGCTGCCCCAGCAAAATTGTGATGGACCTGAGATTTACATACACGGCTGGTGAGAGGCCTTAGGCAGTCCTTAAATGCCAGCAGTCTCTAGCAAGCCCATCAGCTCCAATGACCTTAATCATCTATGCACCAGTGCTCCTGACCGTGTCCCTGCATCACACCTCTCCACGGAACTTCATACCCCAATAGGCAGCTGCCTGCTGGCAGTCCCACACTGCCCACAAATGAGTTCATTATCTTTCACTCCCATCACATTTCTTCTTCCATATTATATTATTTATCCCAAGAAACAATCCCATTTCCACCATTTCAAAAGCAGTGCCATGGCAGCTGTCCATGGTTCATCCTCCCTTCTTGTCTCCACCTCCAGTCGATTGTCCAGTCCTGTGGCTCTACATCCTCCATGTCATTCAATCCACCACTCTGCCCGTGCCCACAATGTCCACTTTCAGCTAGGCCTTGACATGAATCCTTACTGTTCTCCTCCCCTGTCTTTGCTTTTTTCTCAGAATACTCTGCACTCTGCAGCCAGAGTGATCTTTCTAAAATGCAAATGGAATCATGTCCCGCCTCTGTTTAGAATGCTTTGATGGTGTCTACGGCTCTCAGAGTGAGGAGCAAGCCCTGACCGTGGCCTAAAGGCCTGCTTGCTCAGGCCCTGCCGACCAACCCAGTTTCATCTCTTATCATGTTCCCACCCTTATTCCCAGCTTCGGAACTCCCTGCCCTGCTCCTGCACACATGCCGGGCCCTTGCCTGGCCAGCCTCTGCTCATTCTCCAGAACTCAGCCAAAAAATCTAGAAATCCTTTCCTCAAAGATCCTTCCCTTGACTCTCCCAGACTGAGGTAGGTCTCCGTGCTGCATATCTCCATAGCAACGTACACTCCTGCTTTTATAGCACAGATTAGGGACATCATCAACAACATTCTCATGTGGAGGACTGCCTCCCATACCCTGGTCTGGGGTCCCTTTGTCCTGGTCTGCAGCCCTCCACCATGCTGACCATCATGACATTAACCCAGGGTGCTGTAGGTGTCTATTCGCCCAGGGATTTCTATACCAGACTGCAAGTTTCTTGAAGGCATGTACTGTGTCTTTTATCTGCCACTCCCTGGTATCTGAGGCAGGGCCTAGTGCTTATTGGTGTTGGGTAAATGCTGTTTGAATAAAAGATGATGAAAATGCTCTGATAGTGACTCTTACAAATATAAATCTGATCATGTCACTTTTCTGCTCAATGATTTCACATCTCAGAATGAAATTCAAAGTCCTTTTCATGGTCAATCAAGCTTTGCATGATTTGGCTCCTGGCTTCCTGTCTGATCTCCTCTCCTAAAACTGTCCTTTCTCAAACACTCCAAGCTCATTCTCACTTCAGAGTCTTTGCACCTGCTGCCCCCTCCACCTGAACCCACTGTCCCCCAGGTGTCTTCGATGGCTGGCTCCCCAGCCACATGAAGGCCTTTCCTCAGATGTCCCCTACTCGCCCACCCCACCCACCATCACGCACAACTCTCCTGCTTGGCTTTATATTTCTTCAGTTATTATCTGGCATTATTACTTGCTGTTTGGTCACAGTCGGCCTCACTCTACTTGCGTGTCAGGGCTGTGAAGGCTGAAACTCTGTTCATGTTGTCCTTCCTGTATCCCAACTGGCACCAAGTAGGTGTGCAACAAGTATTTCTTGAATGAATGGAGAAATACTCAAAACTTAACGGTCTATACACTTCAATACTGTTTGAATTTTTGTTTTACAATGATCATTTATTATAACAAAACCCTGTAGATCCTAGTATGGCATTATATATTCATTCAACAAGTATTTGTTGAATTCTGTAGAGCACAGAGAAGCGATCAATCATTTCCACACAGAAGAAACAATGCTAGAGCGAGCTCCTGAAAGATGGGCAGGCACCTGCCAGAGAGAAAAGGGTGCTTCCCACAGAGAAAACTGCACCCGCAAAGGGGATAGCCAAGGACGGGAGAGGTTCTTCAAACGCTAAGGAAACCCCTGCCATCCCCACTGCCATGCAACACAGAGTCATTCATGTAACTGGAATTCTTAAACTTCAAGTTTTCTACATTCCTCATTAACTTTGAACCCCAGGTCTGGGCCTCACCCTCTCATGTCAGTCTGACTAATGAAGGGTTTCCAGCAGAGCTCAGGCCTGTCAGGAGGAGGTGCAGGGCTTCTTCAAACGGCACTGGGGTCCCGGACATTCTGTGGGGGAGACTCCCTCTCCTCAGCACCCACCCTCCACCTTGAGCATCTCTGCCTCCAAGCTCGTTCCCCACGGTGTAGGAGAGTTCTGCCTCCCACAGGCATGACAAGGTGGGAGAAGTGATGAAAACTCTTGGGCTTGTGTTGAGAATCCCAGGAATGTTCCAGACTTCATCCCCAGAAAACTCCCATCACCACTCCCAAAATGTAGAGTCACACCTTTTGCCAAAAACGCATAACAAACACAGTAAGTACGAGAAACGACATAGGATAAGGTCAGTCTACACTTCCTTGCAGTATGGACTAGTAAACTGCCTGGGTAGGAGACACAGGAACATTTTCCACTTAGAGAAGAGCAAGGGAAAGTCACAGGGGCTTCCTGAGAATGTCCCCCATGGCCTATGTAGAATTTCTCATTTCTCAAAGCTCCTAACCAGAGTTGGCCTGTGATCACACTTCAACAAACACAGCAGGGCTTGGGGGTACTTCATGAAAGATCCAGAGTTTTCTCTTCACTTTAGGATGAATCACTCTCTCCTTTGAAAATTTAAATTTGAGAAGAAATAACCTAGCCAGGCATTCTACATTTTATGACTTAATCTGTTATTCGAAATAGAAGAGAACTAATTACATCTTCCATTTAATTACTATAAAAATACAGCCAGAATGCATGCATTATATCACATTTACACCGCCATAAAGAGAACCAGCAGCCTCCCCGCCAGGTTCTGGTTGCCTCTACTGGAACTTTAAGTATTTCCGTGCTTCTTCCAGCTCCTCTCATTTTCAACCAGCAATGGAAGAGATCGTATAAAAAGTGTAAAAGTCATTCATATAAATCATTTATGATGTGGTCATTTGAGGGTCTTGATAAGCAAATCCACATGTTCAATGGAAGGTTACACAGCCCAGTGGTCAAGAAAGGGAACTGCCATTTAACAACTTTGTGTGCCCAGTGTTCTATGCCTGGGTCCTCAGGTCTCAAACTGTGACATTAATGGTATCTACATGGTAGAATTATTGCAAAGAATAAGAGAAATGATGTGGGGAAAAGGTTTAGGATAGTGACTGGCATGAGAAAGTACTCAAAAACAGCAGCTTTATTACTTGAGCTAAGCCTTTTAGAGGTATACGGGAGCCAGGATATAAGAACTGGACTTTCCACAAGAGCTGAGTCTTTGCAAGCTGCTAGGTCCTCAAAGTCTGGCAGCAGAAAAGGATGCTCAAAGCCAAAAGAGGTGAAATATGAAAGAATGAATACTGAACAATTCCTTGTTGTAAGGCTCACTTAGCTATGGAATGGGCATCCTTGAGGGTTTCTGTTTGACCTCCTGTGGTGTTTCTTCCCTGAAAAGGAAAGTCAACTTGGTCATCTTCCTAGGTAGGCTGCATTTTTTATTCAGGTGTGGTTTTTCACACACCAGCACACACACACCCCACCCCACATCACATCCCTGAACTGAAAAAGTCTTCTAAAACAAGTGATTTTCATGTAAGTGAAAGCCAAACAGAATTTGCCAAAGCTATATGAGAGAGCGTGTGAGAATGTGATAGGAGGGCTATTTTGCCTCTCCCCTGCACCTTTCCCTTGGTATCTGGAGACATTTTTGATTGTCACGTGTGAGTGTGTGTGTGTGTGTGTGTGTGTTACTGGCATCTAGTGAGTAGAAACCAGGAATGCTACTAAACATTCTACAATGTCCCACACACAAAGAATTGTCCAGCCCCAAATGCCAATGGTGCTGAAACTGAGAAACCCTGAAAAAAATATCTACTTCTCTTATGCATATGGTTGAGGGTGATTGAGGCAACGTTACACGTTTCTATTCACATGAAGAAACAGAAAACTTTGTCTGCAAGACTTAACATTCTTCTTGTGAAATAAACTCTGCTACAGGGGTGAATGCCAGGCTTAAAATGGAAAAAAAAAATGTCTTGCTTTCTTCTGCAATAATACTGATTCAAAAATGGTCCAAAAACTTGCTAGTTTTTTTTTTTTCCTGCCTAGGCAGATATGAACAGCCTGAATCAAGCTCTACAAATAATTAAATCAAATTGCCAGGCATGTAATCTTCATTGTGGGTGAATAACACTGCAAATTCTTGTTCCCATGCCAGGTAGGTCAGAATCGAGGGAGAGATTTTAAATGCATTCCAAGATAGAGAATCAGAGAATATTAATCAGGGATCTGAGACGCTTGAGAAGGCACTTAACTCATTGCTTCTCCTTCTAGCAAAAGAGAGGTGGTGCAGGAGTCATCTGGAGCAATGAGAACCTGCCCAGATTTTAGGACCTAAAGGCTACCGAACATGTTTTAGTAAGAGTCACTTGCTTTATGCGATGGAAGAATTCACTTTAATATAAAGTGTACTGAATGTTGACTCTGTGCCAGGCAGTGAGGACATGCATGAGAGTGAGACACAACCTCCAGTGGCTGAAGATAGAGAGATGCGCAAGGAAAGAATGGCAGTGTGATTACAGTGTGATTACAAAGATTCCCAAAGAAAATATAAAGAAGTCATAATCTGGGGGAGTTAAGGATCATATTTGGATCCTTATGATCATATAGGATCATATTTGAGACAGTTGATAATTTTATAATATATCCTTTCTCTTGAATTCAAAGTGACTCTCCCAAAATAGCTTGATCCTCTTTAAGCATCTCTGGTTTTCTGATATTTAGAGATTTATAAACAGATATAACATGATAAAATGATCCTCTGAAAGGGGACTAAGTAAATTATTTTGTAATAGGAAGAAAACCTATCTTCTAACCAGTTTGTGACTTTTTCAAGGAACTTTTGGAGATGCTTTGATAGAATAGCCCCCGTTACCTTTTTTGTGTTACCTCTCACCCAAAAAACACATTATATCTTCACTGTTATTGGCTAGATTGCGTATCTCTCTCCCCATATAACATGGTAAGTGCCATATACAAACATGAACAGGCTATAAATTAAATAACATTTCATCCCCAGGGTGATTGATCACCAAGACCTATGATTAGAACTTCCATTTTCCCGCTTGGTTTGTGGCTATGTTCTGAAGAGAGAAATTTGAGTTAATAAATCAACAAGAACAATGTCAGCCCAATAAGACAAGTCTATTCTGGTTTTTATTACTTCTTGCATTGACAAAGTAATTTTCCCACTCTCAGATGGGTGTGGATGCTGGATTCTAATCCCAGCTCTCCTTTCCTTCTCTCCAATGTGCATGTTTTCCAAACCCAAGCCTAGGGTGGGATGTCAAACAGAAACACAACTTTTATTATTAACTGCTCACTTTGTACACTGCACAATGAAGGAAAAAATGTTATCTGTTGAATGAATGCATGCCAAAGGTTGAAAAATCTTTAAAAAACTAAATTATAAAAATAACCACATTAGAGAAAAGGAGAAACTGCCCATAACCTCAGCATTAGTCATCTGTTTACTGTGCCAGTTCTACACAGCTGTATCATAAAAGTCCATGCAATATTTTTTATGCTGGTCTTTTTATCCGTTTAAATAATTATTTACTCTAAGAAAAGCCATTAAAATGCATGTTTTCTGAGAATATTTAATATCATGCATAGGGAAATGCTTTCAATACAATGTTAAATAACAAATACTAAGTACAAAACTAAATAATGTATGACTCTAATTTTTGAGTGTGTATATATTTACACACACACACACACACACATACACATAGATGGAAAGATATATACCAAAATATTAACAGTGGTTTCAGATGGCAGGATTACTTTTTAAATTATTACTTTTCTGAATTTTTGACATTTCTATAACAAATATTTATCATTAGACGATGGAAAAAGTTCTAAATATCATATTACTTTTTTTTCTGTTTCTAGTATTGATAACTATTATTTTAATGCTAATACAGTATTCCATTAAATGGACATCACTTTTTAACTTAATTCTCTCTTGCAAGGAAATGTAGGCCATTTCCCATTTTGGGCTACTATAACTCATGCTTTGAACTTCTCCCTGTCTCCACATCCTAACTGCTTTATGTGGAAAACGAGGCTGTCATTGATTTGACCTCTGCCAACTGCTCCAATCTCAGGGTAGAGCTAAGGGCACAGGCATAGGAATGGGATGTTCTGATCCGAATCCTGCCTTACCACTGCTTCAATGCACAATCACGAAATAAAACAAAATACAACGGTAGATATCGAGCTCATGCACATTGAGGGAACTTGGAGATAGTGCTGCTAGTGTTATTATCTCTCTTTTTAAAATTTGACTTTTTTTAAGTTCTAGGGTACACGTACAGGATGTGCAGGTTTGTTACACAGGTAGGCATGTATTATGGTTGTTTACTGCACCTATCAACCCATCACCTAGGTATTAAGCCCGGAATGCATTAGCTATTTTTCCTGATGCTCTTCCCACGCGTGCCCTCCCCTGACAGGCCCCAGTGTGTGTTTTCCCCTCCATGTGTCCATGTGTTCTCATTGTTCAGCTCCCACTTCTAAATGAGAACATGCAGTGTTTGGTTTTCTGTTCCTGCGTTAGTTTGCTGAGGATAATGGCTTCCAGCTGCATCCACGTCCCTGCATCTCCCTCACTCCTACCCCTTCCCCAGTCACCTGAAGCTCCAGTCAGAAGGAATTATTCGAAGCTGACCAAATACCAGCCCCTGCAGCTGTCACTGCCTTCATGTGTATTGTTCCCTTTCTGGAAACCCTCTCTCACTTCCTCTCTACTGGGGCCAACTCATGCCCACCCACTTCAGATACCTATCCTCTTGTGATCCTTTTAGACCCCTTGTTTGGGTTAGGTGCCTCTCTTTGGGAGTCCTGGAGCCCCCAGTACACACCTCCATCTGAGCATTTGCCACATTTTGTTTGCCTGTTTATTTCCCTGTCTCTTCCACTAAACTGAAAGTTCCTCCACATGAGAGCTGTGATCTCCATCCTGAATGCTTATTTAGCACAGGGTTTCATGAACAGTAGATGCTAAGCTGTTGGGTGCCTGGATGGCTTTTTGCCATGTTACTCATCTTCAAAAAATATGACTTTTGGTGGTTGCATAATATTTCACTGTTACAGGTTTTATGATTTAACTATTTTCTTTCCTATGCAGTCCCTTGTCTTGGAGTGGGGAGAGGTATTTACAGAGACCAACCCAGTACATAAATCTTTTTTAAGAATACAAAAAATTAGCTGGGTGTATTGGTGGTCGCCTGTAATCCTAGCTACTCGGCACGCTGATGCAGGGGAATCATTTGAACCCAGGAGGTGGAGGTTGCAGTGAGCCAAGATCGCGCCACTGCACTCCAGCCTGGTGACAGAGCAAGACTCCATCTCAAAAAAATAAAAATAAAAATAAACAAGAAGAATACAATTTGGCTGGGTGCAGTGGCTTCTGCTTGTAATCCCAGCCCTTTGGGAGACCAAGGTGAGAGGACTGTTTGAGCCCAAGAGTTTGAGACCAGCCTGGGCAACAGCTAATTTAAAAATTAGCTGGGTGTGGTGGCAGGCACCTGTGGTCCCAGATACTCGGGAGACTGAGGCAGGAGGATTGCTTGAGCCCACAAATTCGAGGCTGCAATGAGCCATGATTGTGCTACAACACTCCAGCCTGGGTGACAGAATATGACCCTGTCTCAAAAATAAGTAAAATAAAATACAATTTACAGCATTGTTGTATTTACAGAATACAATTTACAGCATTGTTGACTTTGAATATCTTAAGATTTTGATTTTACATTGCCAAAGTGTAGGGTGTGGTATCTTTGGATTCTAGTCTCGGTCCTATGTATTTACTGCTGCCACACTCTAAATGAACCCACTAAATAGCTAGTATTCATGTCTTCCGCTGCAAAACGGTATTCTTGCTGAAGAGCTTCCGTAGTTTCTGACAGTTTCCAAGCTGCAGGGCCTGGGTCCGTGGTGATGCACACATATTTCGCTTGGAGGGGCTGCCTCTGCTGGGGTCCTGCAGAAAAGGAAGACTCGGCTCTGTGTCCTTGGCGTTCTGCCTCCAGAGGCCAGACAGCTGACTGTGAATTGGGAGTTCCTGAAACTCAGCACGATGACTTAGAAACAGCACTTTGATATCATTGCATTCCTGTTGAGTGATATTTCCTCTCCTTTGACCTCAATTATGACATCTTCTTTGAAACTTTGTCTTATTAGGTAATATGAAATTGGTGATACACAAACATTTTTGTCTTACAAAAATAGTAATTTATGTTTATATGTGTGTATACTTATATACATATTTATGTATCTTCAAATAAATGTCTAATTAATAAAACAAGTCCCCTAGATATATTTCAGACAGGAAACTTTTACATGAAGATGGTGAACTTCAAATCAAGGTGCATCCCTGGGCTTGCCTAGGAATCACCTGGGTCCATACCGCCCTGATGAGCAGGCACGGGGATCTGTATTTTGAAAAACTTCCCAGAATAGTTCTGAGCATGCCCAAAACTGTGAACTATTACAACAGAGCCTCATTTTGTGGTATCGCTAATGCAGTGATTGCTTCCCCAACCACAGTTTCCCCTCCTTCTGTGGACCTTTCTTCATGAACAACTTTACTTGCTTCACTCCAGATTGAAAATTTTGGTCAGCAGAATAGACTCAGATTAATAAATTCACATTTTAAAAAATCCTCTCTCTATATACATAGCCTGCCCCATAAAGCAAGTGAATGTACTGATCTCTTTTTGGAACTCTGGGGAAAGAGATCCCGTGGGGCTCCTAGGGAACAAATGTTTAAATAGCATAAAGGGTCCTCATAATTTTGTGTAGTTGGTATGCTGGTTTTGCACATATTTTAGGTAATATAAAAAGCATTCATAAAAACTTTCCAAGTACTTTTTGAAACATGGATCCATTTATTTTCTTTCATAGAAAGCAAAAAAGAAGCAAAACAAGCAAAAGTACTGCTTTGTGATAAATAATAAGCCAAAGACTATTTATGATATTATGGATAGTGGTCACCTCTGGAGACAGGAGGGAAGCCAAGTCAGGGTAGAGCAGCACAGGGAGACTATGAAATGCCCATGCTCTATTCATTACTGTGAGTGTCCAGTGTACAGAACTTTACACAATTATTATTACTGTGACAGGGTTTCACTCTGTCGCGCAGGCTGGAGTTCAGTGGTGCGATCTCAGCTCATTGCAGAGGTTGAGATCAGTGCGATCTCACCCTCTTGGGCTCAAGTGATCCTCCCACCTCAGCCTCCCAAGTAGCTCAGACTACAGGTGTGCACCACCTCTCCTGGCTAATTTTTGTATTTTTTTTGTAGTAATGGGGTTTCAACATGTTGCTCAGGCTGGTTGCAAATCCTGGGCCCAAGCGATTCACTGGCCTCAGCCTCCCAAAGTGCTGGGATTACAGGTGTGAGCCACTGCACCTGGCCCAATTATTATTATTATTATTATTATTATTATTATTATGGCATAAAACATTTATGCATTATTTGTGTGATAAAATTGACTATAAAACATAAAATATTGTTTAATTATTAAAAATAATTTTCAAATATTTTTTATTTTTAGAGGGATGGTAAAAATCTTTTAATTTTTATTTTGTAAAATCACTTTCTAAAAATTGACAAATAATAGCTGCACATATTTATGGGGTACACGGTGAAGTTTTGAGATGTATAAAGTATAGTGATCAGCTCAGGGTAACTAGCATATCCATCATCTCAAACATTCATCATTTCTTTGTGTTGGAAAAACAGAATATCCTCCTTCTAGCTATTGAAAACTATATATTATTGCTAACTAAGGTCATCCTACAATGGTAGAGAAGACTAGAATTTACTCCTCCCTATCTAGCTGTAATTTGCAAATAATTTTATTGAGTAAATAATCAACTCGGTCTATGTGAAGAAAATATTGAGTCATCATGAGTAGACAGGGTGCATAGACATGGCAACAGCTGTGATGGTGACATGAGACTGAGGGAAAACTAGGAAGCTCTGGACTGGACCAGCCCCACATTATGGGAAACCCAGGTGGTTTTCTGATTTTCCAGTGGGGACCCACTCCAGTACACCAGCACACAAGGGGAACAGTTTCCCTCAAGACCACCAATGAACAGATGGCCAAGGGAATGCTTTGGGAAGGAGACTGGAGGGTTTACAACTTAGGACCATCTGAACAAGGCAAGTAAAGGGTCATGGTGGGTCACCCGTGAGTGAAGAAACCACAGGAGGGAAATGTTACTCAAATAAAATTATTTCAAAAGAAATGCAATCATCACTATAAAAACCTGGTATCACTTCATATAAATGGAGTATGACAATGAAAAATAAATACATATATTAGTATATAAAGAATGCTCATCCTTCAGCCACGTAAAATCATCTGGCTAACCAGTCTGAGAAAACCTTTTCTTAAGAGCCTCATATTTTAGATGATAAAAACAAGGCCCAGAGAGGTGAAAGGACTTATCTAAAGTAGCACAGCTGGAATTCACCTGTCTGGACTTCACTACCACAATGCTCCCAGTATGGCAGCAACCCAGGCAATCCCCAGCACTGTCCCAACTGGAGAAAGCCTATTGTCCCAAGGGATCCTGCAATCACTTTCTTCTGTACCTCTCAGCTCATCTAAAATGAAGGGCCCCATTGGCAGTGTTGAAGGTAACAGTAAAAGGAGCCTAGAGGCAAATTAGAAAACATCGATCTCACTTTCTTCCTCTAGAGTGAGAAGTTAAATCAACCAAACCAAATTAGGACATCCCAGCTGTAGTGGCAAGGGAGCCCTTGGCAAAGCCCAACACAGCATGAGAAGCAGACTCCAGGCCTCTTCTGTGCTCACTGGGCAGCCAGCCCTTTACACTGGAGCATGGATCCAACTGCTAAAGCCGCTCCTATGTCCCCACAGACCCTGCCTCTCCAAGCCACAGCACAGCTGGCCACACGGTGGTTTTCTTTGTGAGCATGAGCTGATAGGTATGGGAAGGCCAGGGCATCTAGGGTCAAGATTTCAATCATCTTCTGAGGCTCAAGTTGCAGAACATCCTCTGCTAGGGGTTCTCTGGGTCTTCTCATCTTCACTCATCTCTCCTCTCTAAATTCCACCCTGAATTTCTGGATAAAAGGGGCTTCTGGTTGAAGGTAAGCACATTGTTTTTACTTATTTTATAGACTTTAAATTAAAAAATCACAGTTTCTCAAAACACTTTTATTCATACTTTACAAAGATTGAGAAATCAATGATCTATCTTTGGGAACGTCACTATGTAGAAGAGTGGCCAGGGAAGATGTGGCACATTTTACAGGAGCAGGGAGCCCCCTCCCCTGGCCACCACTGGTGCCATCTCTGCTGTTCTCCTTCTAATCTTAACAGTTCAGCTTAGCACACAAAAATCTGTCTGCAACAATAGTATGTCTGCATTTTAACAATTGCAATTTTATCACAACTTCACAAATTGTAGGGACAACAACTCTGCCTTTGTGGACACCATTGTACCCAGCACCATGTGAGCACATATTATGCACCGAACTGTTGTTGAACAGATGGATAAGAAACCTTGGGTTGTCAAAAACTGCACTACAGAAAGCCATTATTTTACTGAGTAAAAGAGGGTTAGGGAATGGAGTTCCAGCAATAACCACGTTATATTTCCTACAGAATTTCAATGAGTTTTTTTTTTTTTTTTTTTTTTTAAGATAAATGAGTACAGCTTAAAACAAAAAACCCAAACCTCACTGAGACACCTCTGCTTGTTAACATGTGACTCAGATATTAAGGGTTTCCCCAGCCTTTAACTCTCCTGCCTGGAGCCAGCATCAGCACCCTGCACTCTACATAATGCAGCCCCACTGTGGTGACAATGTGCACAGCCACATGAGGAATGCCCTGGCCTGCACTGGGAGCAGTATTTTTTTCCCCTAAGAATGTTGCTAATCCCCGAGCAAGACGGGGTCATTTTCAACACAGGCTACATAAAGGACATGTTCCTCAAGGTATTGGCTGTTATATAGTCATCTGCTTTATGGGGACTTCAACTATAGGGTGAATGTCTGTATTTTTCTGTTTCATTTTTTTAACCAGTCCAATTCCTCGATTAGAATGAAGGCAAGAGCTACATTTTATATTCATCTATGTGATAGTAAAATGATGCTGTTACTAGCCCTATTTTATTGCTGAGGACGTTGAGGTTATGAGAAATTATGTAATTTGGCCAAGGTCACAGCTAGTAATGGAAGGGGTTGGGGAATCAAACCCAGGCAGGCTGGCTTTTAAGCCAATATCCTTAAGCATCTCACCAAAACCGTCATGGTGCTCGCAAAGTGGTAGGTCACAGTAATGCATGTTGCTGGATTCTTGTAAATATGTTATAAATGAAATAAGATGGAAAGAGGAAAACAAGTGGGTCAGGGAAGAGGAAGGAAAGGAAACAGAAAAGCCAGTTTGGAAATAGATCTAATTTGATTCTTGCTCATTTTATCCCATTTGTCAAAAGCCACTTAGCCACAGGAGTGGTTTTTACAGCTGTGCACACACCTAACTATCAGTCAGCCTTTGACCCAGAGATTCAGTTAGCTGTAGCCCCATAAAGATATTTTCCTATTTCCTTAAAAAAATATAGCCACATCTGGCTGTGGATACAATTCTCAAAATGCAAGTTCTAATTTAACAACAGACGTTTACTGGGCAGCAAAGACAGCCAAGAACGGGTGAGGAGATGTGAAGCTGTGGTCTGTGTCCTTGAGGAAATCATTTTAAATACCTGGATGGCACACTGGTGCTGTTTTGCTTGCCAAACCTTGTTGATTGATTGCAGCTGCCACAAGCCCTCTGTCGAGGATTCGGAGCCTGAATCCGGGCTTAATGGGTGAGTGCTGTTGTCCATGAGCAATGTCTGCCAAGGGCACAGAGGATGGGTGGTTTCAGGGTTAACACTGAGTGTATATTTAAATATTAATTCCTTTACTTCAGATCAAGCCCTAGCAACCTGCATATTGAGCAGAGCTTCACTGCACCAGCTTTTCCTCACCCTGCCTGAACTCAGGACAGAGGACAGACACTGAGAAAGGAAGACGGACTTCGCCTGAAGGATAAAAATCAATATTTCAATGGTCATGACCAACCCTCCTGGCCCATGTTAACAAATCCTATTAGCAGTGATTAGTACCCTATTATTCTGGCAAAGCCCTAAATTCCTCCCCATGGTGGTATGACATTATCTGATTGGCTAGGACTCTTAGTGAAGTTCAACCACAGCACAGTTATTTTTTGCTGTAGGAAACTTGCTGACAGGCTTCCTTTGAAAAACCAAAAGCGTGAAATGCTTTTCACTCCACTGAACGGTGTTCCACATGACACATAACTGATTGAGCCTAAAGAACCCTGTGGCTATATAAAGTACCTTCAGCTCCCCACTACATAAACTTCGCATATCCCTCTCCGTGTCACCTTGGCAGCTTGATAGGGTTGTTCTCAAGCAGCTAAAATGAAGACCCATTAGGAGCTAAAGAGCTATCCCTAAACTGAATAGCTGAATTGCTTTCGAAGGCCCCTGATGGGTATTCTGACCTGGATCCATCTTTGCCATGCCTCTGTGAGCCTCTGATATTTTATATCATTAATAGCCAGTCATTTCCTGAGCAGCAGGGGACACAGATCAAAGATGGTCCCAATCAGAGATACCATGGATACATCCTACAAACGGCGTCATCTCCAGACACCCTTTTCTGGCATTGTAATTTACTGGTACATCTGACCTAAATCAAATTCGGGCTCAATATAGGCCACTTAAATGGTATCAGTCAAAGCAAGAGTGTCAAAATGCATTTTCCCCTCACCCTGCCCTGCAATTTCTTCACCCTGGGATTATATGTTTGCATGGCCACTGCTATTATTTCTGCTGCAAGTGAAAAATAAGAGCAGCCCCTGAGATTCACTGAAAAAACATCCTTGACATTTACCTTAGTGTATCCAGAAATATTAGCTCACTACATTTCTCTGAAGGTAGAAAAAAAAGTAGTTCTGCCTCCTTTGGAAAAGTTGCATAGTGCAAAGGGACAAATTATTTTGTGAGGGAAATATACTGCCTTCAGGTGTGTTTGCGGGGACAGAGAGTCGACTACATGAATCATTCACACTTCAAGGACTCTGATATTTTGTCCTTTGAACTTTGGCTTCAGGATAAGAAAGCAGAGACATGACTAGCCTAGAACACAGTAGGCACTAAATAACTATTTAATGAGTGAAGGAAGGCCTCTTCAGGAAGAATATTCCCTACTGACAATGCCCTAGGGAATAAGCAGGGCATGGAGGAAGGACTATTGCACTGATGAAGAGCAGATCTGAATTTAAACCCCACCTCAGTTACCTCCCAGCCGTGTGACCCTGGTCAAGTCACCTCATTTGCTGAGCTGAGTTTTAGTATCGTTGAGGGTAATTTGAGGATAAGGACAAAGGCCGGGTTTCCCTCTGAGACATTTTGTGAGGGCACACTGTGGAGGGTAAGGGCACTCTGTAAAAGAGTGACCACAGCCCAGTATGGTCTAGTGGTTTGATAAGAGTCCCAGATCCAAGGCCAATGTGTTAAGTGTCCTCATGGGACTGCAATAGCTTTTCACAGGCAGATGAACTGTGCTGTTGCTGCGCTGATTCTTCCAAAAGGTCTGAGGTCCTTTTTTTAGTGATTACCAAATTATTTACACAAGAGGTAAAAGAGAAGCTACATTTTCAGTCAACAGGTACACCTATTCTAAGTGGCTTCGGGCATCTAACCTAGCACTCAACACATCAAGGTGAGTCATAATTTGTTTTCTGATTTAAATGATCAGATACAAAGTAAGATAAACAAACAATGGGAGGCTGGATCATAAGTAAGCTCCCCTTTTAGGCTCCCCTTTGTTTAGGAGTCCAAACAAAGAAGTGAAATCTCACATTTTCCTACCTGTTTCTACTGCAGGATGTCCAGCTTTCTCTACGCTGGACAATTAGATAATGAGATAGTGAGGCAACAGCCTGTCAAACCAAACCACAGACAAAGGAATGTGCAAACTGGGTAGTCTTGCAGATTTTAGGCAAGTTCCCTACTACTCTTTCTTCTGGCTCAATATTACTTCCCATTCCACCTCCCCAGTTTCTTCCAGCCTGGTACCTGCTTCTGAGTCTGGCAAAATGGGGGAAACATTGCTGATTTGTCTTGCTCCCTCCTTTGAAATCCTCTCTGCTTCTACCCTACTGGCTTTATCTTCCCATTCAGGTTGTTCCCATTTTGGTCCCACTTCACCAGCTCCACCCACTCCTGGTGGCTCCTTCTTCTAATGGGGACTTATTCTTCCCCATTACTCGCTCATTTCCTGCCTGAGCTTGTTTGCCCAGCTCCTTCCGCTATGAAAGTGAGGGGAGATCCATCAAGCTGGAAGCTGTCACGTTCAGTTAGAACAAATCCTGTGTCGGATCACTATGTATTTGTTGAGTGAGTGGATGAATGAATGAAACCAATGAATGAGGAAAAATACAACCAGCTTTGCAGGGTAAATGCGCAGGTTAGCAATCACTTGAGCATGCCCTTAGAATGACCGTGTATGGAAGCTGATCTGAATGTGTGTTCTGAGCTAGGGAATCTGGTATAGCCAACCCAGAGATCCGTTCTTTGTGTATGAGGAACATCTGAGCCCCCAGGTTGTAGCCCTGGATTAAAGGAAGGTTGCCAGGTGGAAGTCATTAGAGGGAAGGTGTTAAGTGGAAATGTTCTATAGACTGCATGCTGCTTGCAAGCAGTTGTGACTCTCCTGCCCAGTCCACCACCACTGTTGGTTATCTTGTCCAGCCCACCACCACTGGACTCTGTCCCCTGTATATGAGTCCCTAAAAAAACCCCAGGTCTCCTTTGCTGGCTCTGGGTCTCTTCTTCAGCCTCTTGAACCTAGTGCCTTCCCTACTGAGGTTAATAGGGGTTCGACACCACAACCTGTACAGAAATCCTGAGTGTTCATAGCTGTGACAACTGGGACTTATCTTAAATCTAGTACTGAACCACAAAATTACCTGTCAGCAATCAGACACTGTTCTTAAGAATTCTATCTTAAGCTCCTGTATCTCAAATTATTATACTAAAATGATGTTATCAGAGCTAACTCAAGAAAATTATCCAGCAAATGAATGGGATTTAAAATTTTAAAAATCATCTTAAAAGAGATGTCTAATTACACAATTTAAAAAATTACCGGAGTTTCTACCCTAACCATGCCCTGCATTTCATGAGAAGTCTTAGATAGCAGCAGTTTTCATGGCCAACCTCCTCTGCCCCAATGAGGGATCTTGCAGAATCATTAAAAGCACTGGCTTTGTAGCATGCACGAGCCAGCTGGGGGACCCCAGGCAAGTACTTAGCCTCCCAGGCTTCTATCTCTTCATCTCTTGAATGTGGATAATGGT
Organism: Theropithecus gelada; assembly: GCF_003255815.1. Classification (NCBI taxonomy): domain Eukaryota; kingdom Metazoa; phylum Chordata; class Mammalia; order Primates; family Cercopithecidae; genus Theropithecus; species Theropithecus gelada. Next base: position 83,040,201 of record NC_037683.1, read on the forward strand.
ACCTAATGTGAAGGGATGTGATGAGGGTTCAAGGGTGTAATCCATGTAAAGTGCTTAGCACAGTGTCCAGCACATAGTGAGAGCAGAATAAATGCCAGCCGTTTTCTATGTGTAAATGCTTTTCTACCAGGCAACTGAGGAATGGCTAAGATGTGTAATCTCTCCAGCTGTGAGCCACACTCCCTTCTCCTGTGCTTCAAAACAAACTTCATGTCCCTGGCTCTGGTTCTTCCCTCCCAACTTATGCCAGTGGAAGAAAATATTGATCAATCCCAAATAAAAATATAATGAGATAGATATGTATGTTTCCATCCATATGTGTATATCTCCGTGTGTGTGTGTGTGTATGTGTGTGTGTGTGTGTGTATAAAGTATATTTATCATGTTGTCTCTTCTACAAGACTGTGAGTTCCTAGAGGGTGGTAGTGGATGAAAAAGGCTAACAACTGTTGAATGTTTTCGGTATTTTGGCTGTATTAACTCATTTTATCCTCACAGGAAGCCTATGAAGCAGTCAACATATCTTATCTATCCTTTATTCATTCAATTCAATAAATGAAGACATAAGTGATGTTTACTAATGTAACATTACAGGCTGGATAGTCTGATGGCTAAGGTTGCTCCCAGATCCTTTACTTATTAGCAGGATGACCTTAGGCAAGTTACTTAACCTCTCTGTGCTCCAACTTCTCCACAGGCAAAATGGGAAGAATCATGCCACATACAACTATTATAAAGATGAGTTGATACGCAGAACAGTGCCAAGTACAGAGTAAGCATTCAGTAAATTATAGCAAACTTTAACATGGTTCCATTTTAAAAGGGGAAATAATGCCCTTTCGATGAAGTGAAATCCATCCCACTGATTAGAAATACAAACAAGCTTATATTCTTGTAGGAAAATGAGAAGGGTCAAAGTTCGAACTGACATAAAAATCCAAATTACTCTTAGAGTAACTAATAAAACAAAGGAATGATCATTTCACTTTGTCCAGGATGAATTAGTCATAATTTGCTTACCATATCCAGAGAAAACTTTTGATTACTTAGCATAAACTCATGAATTATCTCATTTGGGTATAATGTGTCTGTGGACAGATTAGAGCTAGCCAAGCCCACAAGAATGGAATGTTGACTTGCTTATTCATTTATTCACATTTGTTCACACAACAAACATGCTGAGCGTCTACTATGTGACAGACACTTCTTGGCACTGGGAACCCAGTAGTGAACAAGGCCGTGCCCTTGGGGAGCTGTCAATCTTTTAGGTGATATAGACAGCAAACAAATAAATACATAATATGTCAGGTAGTGAGAATGCCATATCTAATTAGGAAATTTGCATTTGAAAAATTACTGCTCCTTAAAATACTAAAGCAGAGAGGAAAGACTTAAAGACTAAAAAAGTTGCTGAACCACAATAATGTGTAAGGTGAGTCAACTTAGCTACTGACCGGAAACCTCTTCCAGGATCCTCTAAATGACAACAGAAGAGATGATAAGAAGAGACTGAGGCTCAAGGAAAGGGGTGTGTGCCCGCTTCCTTCATTCTTGCCAGGGCCAAAGGCTGGCCTAGCCCAATGTGCCTTGGAGAGAAGGGGGATGCCTCATGGGCCAGACAAAGCTGTGGCTTTGAGTCCCAGCTTCTGCATCTCTCCCTTGGTTCAGGGGTACCATCTGACTCCACCTGTAGGGTCAGGCCACCCAGGTCCCCACAACTCAGTGCTGACCTGCTGCTGGTGGGATTTCTGGAGCTCTGGTCTAACATCCAGGGCCCAGTGTCTAGATCCCCTTGACTGTTTCTGATCTGTACTCATGCTATGAAAAGTAGACTCTCCTTGTTCATAAGACTTGTATCCTAAGCAATGACTCATTTCTGGTGATGGAATTTCTATTTATTCTTTGTACCAAAGCCCATCTGGTCACCTGCTGAGCATTCCTGTACTCCTAGGACTTGAGACCATCTGCCTTTCTCCTGCTTATCTCATCCCCCAAACACAAATCCAGCCTCTCATATGGCCCTGGGATAGGCTCGGCTACCTGCTGGCAACCTGTCCTGGCATTTTTAAGTTGAGCCTTATTCTAGACTGCCCACCTACGTGTATGCCTGCCTCATCACTTCATGATGGAACCTGTTGCAATGACCAATTGTCTAGCCCATGGATTTTACTTTGCTGTCACAGAACTCCTGAACCCTTACTGCAGCTGCTCAACAGGATTTCTGCTGGGGCAAGCAGCTAGAGCCATCACTCAACACCCATCCATACATAAAAACCACTATAAAAACAGATCAGTATGCTTCTAGGGCTTGGCCTTTACAGCAGCTAACTCTACGTGCTGAATGTTGTGTCCAGATTGACAACTGGCATCTCCTTGCCCCTTCCTGTATAGAAGCAGCTCAGAATCAGATCTCCCTATATTATGCTGCAATCATTTGTACATCTCTTATTATCAAAGTTTCTATTTTTGATATGTATTTGATGCTGAACCTAATGGAGGGCTGGCACATCATGGTCTCAACACATATTTGTTGAGCGACCATAACTCAACAACGGGTGGCCTCCAGTTGACTGACCACTAAGGTTTTCCTTGATTCAGCCCATACCTGAGCTGAAATCATGATAACCTGGCTTTTGGGCAGGGAATTTTAAAGCCAACCTCTTTGTGGAACATTCTTCATTTTCTTTCTCTAGCCACAATTTGGTGCTCTCATGAGGGAACTGCTTCCCTTGTAAGGGTCTCAAATGGTGGTGGTTTCTTTACACAACCCTTATTTTCCTGGACTAGGAGGAACAGTTGGTGTCTTCCTTACTTCTCAATGCTGCTTCCAGATCATCCTCTCCTTGTTGCCTAAAAAATGAGCTATATCTGCATTTTCTAAGAACTCTGCAGAGGTAGGATATATAAGGGAAGACCTGGCTGCCCATTACAACTAACAACCCCAAATAAGTAGTTTTTACTAGAATGAAGCCACTTAGCTCTCTCCTTAGTCAACAAAAAAATTCAACCTAACATATGATGAAGCAAAGAACCAAGAGTTCCATATACTTTAAAAAATAGTTTGGCTGTATAATGTGCTTCTGGTAGAGACCACCGTTGCTAAAGATAATTCAAGAAGAAAATATGGTCCATTGATCAGAGTGTTTATAATTGTATATTGTTGGTTGATAAATCTTATATGCTGTTGTAGTGAATATTTTTGTCTTTTTTTTTTGCCACTGGCATCCATTCTTCCTACTTCCCATAAGAGTTTTTTAAAGCTTCATCCATGTCCCAGTCTCGACTCACTATGGTTCAATTGCCTCCCCATCCTCCAAATTCAGGGACGGAGAACACAATAGTGCTCCAAAGTAATGAACGGGTCACATTCCTTTCATCATAGTAATTGGTTCTGTGATGGGCAGGTGCCCCAACCAGAGTCTAGAACACTTCCACGGGGGCTTCCAGGAAAAAGCCTCATTGTTTATTTGCCACTGTAAGAGTCAAGATGTGGAGCTTCTGATCCATCTGACATCAGCAAGAGGAGAGCCCATCTGAGAATGTGGCCAAACTAAAAGAGAACCCAGAGTTGGGGAGAGAAAAACTGGAGCGTGCTGTCATTGGCATATCTGTAAGTCACACACTTGGACTTTCAGTTACATGAGCTGTGGAAGTCAAAGATCGGTTTGCCACACTGTTTCGTCTTCTTGAGCACATGAGAAAATGACATTTCTTGGCATCCCTTGCAAGTAGGTTGGGTTTATGAGACTGAACTCTGCCTAAGAAATATGAGTAGAACTGATGTAAACCACTTCCAAGCCCCCTCCAAAAAACCTCCAATGAGATTCTCCCGTACTTCCCCATGACCTACCTTTGGTAGCAGCCATGGAGATGTTCCAGAAAAAAATAAAAGAATGTGATACCGGCCAGGCGTGGTGGCTCAAGCCTGTAATCCCAGCACTTTGGGAGACTGAGGCAGCTGGATCATTTGAGGTCAGGAATTTGAGACCAGTTTGACAAACATGGTGAAACCCCGTCTCTACTAAAAATACAAACAGTTAGCGGGGTGTGGTGGTGGGTGCCTGTAATCTCAGCTACTCAGGAGGCTGAGGCAAGAGAATCACTTGAACCTGGGAGGCGGAGGTTGCAGTGAGCCGAGATTGTGCCACTGTACTCCAGCCTGGGTGACAGAGCAAGACTCTGTCAAAGGAAGGAAGGAAGGAAGGAAGGAAGGAAGGAAGGAAGGAAGGAAGGAAGGAAGGAAGGAGGGAAGGAGGGAAGGAGGGAAGGAGGGAAGGAGGGAAGGAGGGAAGGAAGGAAGGAAGGAAGGAAGGAAGGAAGGAAGGAAGGAAGGAAGGAAGGAAGGAAGGAAGGAAGGAAGGAACTGGGTGGTGGGTAAGGTGAAAGAAGCAGTGTCAGGGAAGATCTCTTTGTGGGAATGACATTTGAACAGATACCTGATTTGCAAAGGCAAGCACATAATGAAGCTACTGGGGAGAAAGAAAGAATGTTTCCATTAGATGAAATGTCTAGTGCAAAGGCCCTCAGGTAAGAAAGCGGTTGGCATATTGGAGAAAGAGAAAAGGGGCAATGTCATTAAAAAGCTTATTGACAGAGGGAGAATGAAAGAGCTACAAATGAAAGGCAGTAGACAATGGTGCCTTGGACCAGAGTGGTAGCAGCGGAGATGGGAGAGAAATAGGAAAATTCATGATTTCTTTTTTAGAAGCAGCAAAGACAAAACTTGTTTGTTGGTTGGAAATCAAAGAAAAGAAAAAGGGAGGAAATCAGTGATGTCCCCCAAGTCTTTGGCTTTAGCAATAACATGGTGATGCCATTTAACCAGTTGTGAGGATGAGAAAAAAAGTTTGGAGAGGAAAATAATCAGCACTTCCATTTTTTGGATATGTTAAGTTTGATCTGCTTGTTAAAGATCCATGTGGAGATGTCAACATAGACATCAGAGCTTACAAGTCAGAGCTTAGTTCCTCTACACCACAATGATGATCATGATTATGGCAATTAATATTAACCGAGCATGTATCATATGGCAGGCATTATGCTAGGAGCTTTACATAGAGTATCTCATTTAATCTCACCACATCCCTGTAACTAGTGCCTCCAGTTTAACAGATGAAATTGAAGCTCATACTTCCTTGCCAATATTAACATGGCTACTAAATAAATAAGTAGTACAGTTCCACCTTATATGGCATGAGACCTTGCTCTCTATAAGGTGCTTAAGGGGAAGAATAGCATCTTTTCATGCTTTTATTTTTGTTTTGTTTGTTTTTGAGACAGGGTCTGGCTCTGTTGCCCAGGTTGGAATGCAGTGGCACAATCTCAGCTCACTGCAACCTCTGCCTCCCAGAATCAAGCCATCCTTCCACCTCAGCCTCCTGAGTAGCTGGAACTACAGGCACATACCACAAAACCCAGCTAATTTTTATATATTTTTTTAAGTAGAGATGGGGTTTTACCATGTTGCCCAGGCTGGTCTCAAACTCCTGGACTCAAGCGATCCACCTGCCTTGGCCTCCCAAAGTGCTGGGACTACAGGCATGAGCCACTGCTCCTGGCACATCTCATTCTTTACATCCTCAAAGCACTTAGCAGAATGCTTTGTACTTAGAAGATAATCAGTCACTGTTGCTTGATTCCATTGCTCATGGGAAAAGACCAATGATGTGATGCTAGGCCCAGACAAAGAAGGCGTCCACTCTAGTTCTCCTCTCTCTGCTCTTTCCATGTAACAAGGGATTTCTGACCCATGGGATCCCCTTCCTCTCTCACAACCACTTAAAGCACTATACAGAAGGATGTGTGCAGTGTGTCATGGCAAGATTTGGAGCATGAAATCACCAGAAACAAGGAAGGGTGGGGGTCTCAGTACCCAGCTTTCATTCAGTATCTCATTTAGCCCATGGTTTTCTACTGGGTCTTTCAGGTTATTGGGGTAGTCTTTAGTGTATTAAAGCCAACACTCATTCTGTACCCTGCCCACTCCTCAATTCAGGTAGCTTTCAAAACAAGTTGAAATCATGAACCGGAAGATCTGAGATCCTGACTGAATCAGATTCAAGCAATTTAAACTGGGATTGGCTTTTCTATTGCTCTCTGGCCAAACATTTTAGGTCAATCTTCTACTTGATGAAATAGAAAAAGAATAATCCAAAATACTCACTGTGTATTCTACCTGTAATTTTAAGAGAAATGACGTTACTGAATGAAAGGTGAAGCCCCTCCTGCTTCTCCATGGAGGAGCACGAGGACTTGGTTTGGTAGTGGAAGCACAGCAGGTGGGGCTCATGCCGCTCCTCCTCTGGGCTGCTCTTTTCACCCTCCTTCCTGAAACTCACCCTTGCCAGTCCTTTAAGCCTCAGCTCCAATGGCACCTGCTTCAGCACTCCAGGATGGTCCACGCGCTCTTCCTCTGAGTTTCTATCCCTGTGCTCACTCCTCTCTTCATTTTTAAAAAATAACAAGATGTACTATCAATGTATCTCCCTCCCTCCTCAACTATGAGTTCCTCATGGGGCGGGAACATGCTTTACCCATTTTAGAAACCCCAGGGCTTAGCCCAGTTCCTGGCAGATCCAGCGAGGTTCAAATAAATAGCTGTTGAATTGAATGGTGAACAGAGTGGCATTGTGTTAGGCGGAGGAAACAGTATCCTGTGGACATGGGAGACTTTGGTTCTAGTCCTGGCTTTGGGCCGGCTCCTTATGTGCTGCGGGGTAAGCCCCTTACCCTCCCTGGGTCTATTTGTTCATCAGCCAAAATAATGAGGCTGGACCAGCTCAGCTCTGGAGGCCTCGCAGCTCCGGCACTGAGCAATCTGTGTGTGCAGATGGGAAAGCAGCTGAGAATAATGCATTAACATGGGCTGGCTCTCCAAGGCCTTCACCATTAATCACAATTCTCCAATCTGACAAAATCCCTCCCCAAACGATCTCAAAAGGATGCTGCACACAACGAAGGATAAATAATCACCCTCAATTTCCAGAAAGAGAACCGTGCTCTAATGCCCACGAATCGTGTCAGTCTTTTTCTGGCCATGTGCATACACTGTGCTTCCCCTGGCTTCTCACTCCCAGCTTCACCAGGGTGGGGGTGGGCAGGGGACATGGCTGGGTACCCAGCAACAGTGGGTTTCTGCAGACAGCTAAACGGCATAGAGAATATTCTGCATGTTTTAATCTTCAGTTCTGTTTCCAAACTCAACTTGAAAACCAAAGTCCTAAGAGAAAGCTGATGGCTTTCTACTGAAAGTTTTCTGCCAAGTGCAAATCTGAATAGACCCGTGAAGAAAATCCTTTCCCATCGTTGCCATGACTCCAAGAGGTCCCCCATCCCATGGTCCCAAACTGTGGGAGGAGGTGAAAAACTGCATGGGATGCTTCCCTGCCGAAGCAGAGGCAAGGCGGCCAAGGGAAGAGAGAGGCACTGCCTATGAGGCCCCATTTTTCCAAATGCTTTCAAGGCAGAACTTCTGATGTGAGATCCTGATGATGTCCAGTTAACCGCATTTCCCCCTCTCTCCAGGTGCCTCTTTTCCCCTTCTCTGTAGTTCTCTGTCTTTTCTGAATCTAGCCTTCCCCTGTGGATTCCTGAATCCACAATCAATACAGAGCTCTTCCAGTGGAATAACAGTTTATACTTTCAAATACAGATGGCTGACAAATATTCTTAAATGTCTTAATGTATAAGATGTCTGGTCTCTTCGATTAAGTACACATCTGAAAGCCAAGAACCATGTCTGCCACTTCTTTTGAATGCTCAACATAGAAGTTTGTCAACAATATGAAGGGAACAAAAATTCCCTTCAATGATAGTTGTTAAGTTAAAGACATTGAAAATGCAGGGGAACACTCTGCCTCAGTCTCTAACCACCTGATGGCAGGACATGAATCCTTCCTTCCTGGAAGGAACTTCTTTTTGGCCCAGAGAAGGCACAAAGCCGGCACCAGAGGAATCTGGGAACAGATTTTAGCATCTTCCCTCGTTTTCTTGCCTTTTAAAACACAGCAACTGTTCTCTCTTTTGTCTTGTCACTATGAAGGATTTACAGCTCCGTTAAAATACTTTTAAAACAAGGCCCCTAAGGCACTGCCTTGAGAGAAAAGGTTTTGAACCCAGGCCTTTCCCATGTGATAGGTACAGCATATGTTAATAAACTTTTTTGCAAGCTTTTCTTTTGTTAATCTGATCTTTGTTTTCAGAAAAGTGTCTCAGCTAAGAACTTAAAAAGAGGGAAAAAAATCTGTTTTCTCCCCTAAATACATGTCCAACATCAACAAACCAGGTCTTCCAGACATGCTCCTTTCCTAAGCTGACTTTAATAGGATGGATGCTTTTACTCGCAAAGACTGGTCCTCTCCTTACTTTTCATTGCTGAAATCCATTTAACTGGGTTATGTTTTCTTGCTTGTATAATAAAAGTGATTTTTTCTACAGATACATTCATCGTTTTCAATAATTAGAAAGTAATTTACCTAAATTACCCTTATTAGAATGCTGAAGAGGAAATTGAAGTCCCTCCATATCTTATAGTCATAATATTTTACGATGTCTTAATTCTTAGGGATCACAAAGCTCATGGTTTCTGTACTAAAGGAAGTGCTTTCTGGACCAGACAGAAGCAGTGGCTTTGCTTGTGATCCCAGTGCTTTGGGAGCCCAAGGTGGGAGGCTTGCCAGGAGTTTGAAACCAGCCTGGGTAACATAGTGAGGCCCTGTCTCTGTAAAACATTTAAAAATTAGCAGGGTGTCGTGTTGAGCACCAGTATTCCTAGCAACTTGGGAGGCTGAGATAGGTGGATCCCTTGAGCCAGGAGTTCAAAGTTAAAGTGAGCTATGATCATGCCACTACATTCCAGCCTGGGCAACAGAGCAAGACCCTATCTCTTTCGAAATAAATAAATAAATAAATAAATAAATAATGTAAAAAGTGGTTTCTGATGAGTTTTGATGGTTTTATAAATGACAGTCTTTCCTATGCTCTCATGTGCGTGCTCACTCTTTTCTTGTCTGCTACCATGTAAGACATGCTTGCTTCCCCTTCCACCATGATTGTAAGTTTCCTGAGGCTTCCCCAGCCATGCGGAACTCTGAGTCAACTAAACCTCTTTTCTTTATTAAAAAACAAACCAACAAAAAAAGAAGTAGTTTCTCATATAGGCTTTTCTTCATATCATTAGGAGTAAAATTGTCCTGAGCCTGAAAACTGAACTATAAACATGACTGAATACATTAATAGGAACTGAGGTTTTCTATATACATAAAAATGTTATATCATTTTACCAAATTAAATGAGGTAAAATGATAAAGTCTTCTGCAACAAAACAGTATTATAAAATGCCATATAAGAAACTCGCTAGTCATTCAAATACTGCAGAGTAATTATCACTGTGAGAAGACTCTAACCTTTGGCTTTACAGTGTCTATACCTCATTCTATCACAATATTTTCCAAAGATAATGCATTTAAAATACAAAGCCAAAAGTTGCATTTCTGTTACATTTTGAAAATTTACCCTTTGAAAGTCAAATAACAGACTGTATTTCTTTCTTCTTACCAGAATATTTGGAGGCCGATGTAAATATACCTGTGCTTATCTGTGCCTAGTTATTTATAATCTCTAGGAAACATGACATTTTTCCTTCTAGAACTGGTTTTTAAATCAGCAACCACACTATCATGCATATGTGATATGGGATTGCTTTGATATGAAAAAGGCAATGTGTGATATCTCACTTGCTTAGACCCCATCCAATCATAACTAAAAAGATATTCAAAGAATTATAATCATAAGAATTACCAAACAATCATCAACAAGGAGCCAAAAGAACATGAAGGAGACCCTGAGGGAGTGAGAGCTGAAGTTCATCTGTAAGCAGAAAACAGACGTAATATGTGGCTCAGGAAATGACAGGACACTAAAGTTGCCAGCACATGCCTGAAGCACGAGTATTATTTTTATGCACCAGTTTAGAAAACAATGAAGCAGAAAACAAAGCTTTGACCATTTGCTGAAAGGAACTTTCAAATGAGGTCAATTCTTTCACATTCCCATTGATGCCAATGAAAGTCAAAGTAGATAAGAGGTCCAGTATTAAAATAAAATTAAGCAAATACACAAAATCACTTTTCAAAAAGGAAACCTTTTGTCAGTGTTTTTCATCCCTGAAGGATTCGTTATTTGTGAAATTTGTTCAGTGAAGCTCTCTTAAATGACTGCCCTTAAGTGACTTTTGTGACCTTGATTACTCAACTTTTATTTAACTTTCTATAGATTCCAAGTTGGACTGAATGCATTTTTATTACATTTGCATAACAGCAGAGGTGTTGGATCTTCTGGCGATAGATTCCACAGGTCTTCTTTATGCTGGGAACAAGTCTTGGCTCTTTCCTCCTCTTGACTCACATCCCTGAGTTGGGCCACAGGCTCTGGGTCTTCCTGCTGGTTCTGTCCATATTTTCCCCTTGTAAACAGGCTCTGGGACCATCTATGTCATATCACGGCTGCAGCAACAGACAAGAGCCATGCTGCTCAAACTTCAATGTGCCTAAAATCACAGGGATAGGGGGTGTCTTTAAAATGCAGATTATGATGCAGTAGGTTTGGGTGGGGCCCAAGAGTCTGCCAAGTGTCGCTGATGCTGCTGTTCTGCACTCCTCACTTGAGTGATAAGGAACCAGTGCGTTTAATCAGGTTCTTGGGCCCCAGTCTCCACTGGTGAGCCAACATGTCAAATCAGCTCTTGGACAAACAGTCCTCCTTACCTATTCAGGTTACTATTTCCTATGAAACAGGTGATCAGAAGAAAGGTAAACTAAGGAATGTGAAGAGAATCAGGGAGTGAGGGAAGGGAAGGATGACATAAAATTTGGATGACATTATGGAGGAAGGGTGGTTGTGGTGAATATAATATTCTTGGGTATAATAGGATTACATGATTATGATTGGGGATTATAATAATATATAGTAATAACCTGATTGAGGATTCTTGGTGAGAATATGAACAAAACCCTAACAAAAAAGGCTCATGTGATTGACTGCCCAAAGAGTTCCGAACTGCTTTCCATCCAACGTTTGCAGTTCTTTTCGGATGAGTAGGCATTACCCAAACCATTCATATAACACTTTCTGGTGAAGTGGTGGTTAAGAATAATGTTTTGGAGTCTGACAAGAGGTCAGAATCATGATTTGCTGTTACTAGTGTTAGGCAAGTTACCAAACCTCTCTGGACATAAATTTTCTCACCTGTGAAATGAGATATTAACAACTACAGTGTAATGGTATGAATTAAATGAGAAATGTGGTATGAAGTACTTAACACAAAGACTGGCACAAAGTACACCGTCAATTCATATAAACTATTATAAATATTGTTAAAAACAAAATACAGGTTCTACATACATGTATTGTTACAGTTCACTTTCAAGGTGATGATACTGGCAACAAGGAGATGAAAAACTCAGGCTCAAATAAACTTTATATGAAAGCTGCCCGAGTGCCTGGGTAATGTCTGTAATATTGCTGTCTGGTCTGAAGTCTAATGCTAAACACCAAGCAGTCAATAAGTCAAAGAAATACCTGATATTTAATATTTTCAATCTCCTTTGACTTATCTTCTAGTTTAGTTTCCATGGGAATCTGTGCTTAGGGGCAATATCAAAAGCATACTGAAGGAAATGTACCTAGTTCCCAATGTGTGCCTTCCTGCTTATTAATGGAATCGTAGTTGATACAATGGCACAGACCTCTGAGATTGTCTAGTCCACCCTGCTCTCCATGGCTTGGGACTATGTCACTCTTCAAGAAATATTCTAGTGGATCTCTAACTCATACACCATTTTACATCCATTATGTCAGTCTAAGAGTGGCTCCACATCTCCCATGCAGAAAAGGAAATGATCTTGGTGATAAATGTTTACTTTTGCATTCAAGGACAGAATATTTTTGGTTTATTTGCGGGTTCATAGATGATTTTTCAGATGTTCGAAGTTGCTCAATCTAGCTACATCCACAGTGAGGCTAAATACCCTGGATCTCCTGGGATGGTGGTAAATGATAGTAGCAGGATGTCTAAGGAAACACCCAGAGGGAACTCAACAATTACCGTCATTACAGTCTGAGAGTGGCTCTTTCAGTATCTAAGCTCTAGGCTCTGGAAGAGACCTTCAGGTCAGGCATACCAGTTTTCAAACTGTGTTCTACAGCAATTCACGATCAGAGATGTTTCAGAGGGGAGAGAAGGCTGAACCAATGGGACTCTGGACACCCCCATCCAATCAGAGCAACTCCTTTATTGATTGTTTTGTTTTTTGCACCCCCTAACCTTTTGGGAGACAAGGTCTTGTTCTGTCATCCAGGCTGGTGTGCAGTGGTGTGATCATAGCTTATTGTAATCTTTAACTCTTTGGCTCAAGGGATCTTGCCATTTCAGCCTCCCAAGAAGCTAATATCACAGGCATGCACAGTCACACTCTGCTACTTTTTAAATTTTTTTGTAGAGACAGTCTTGGTATGTTGCCCATGCTGGCATTGAACTCCTGGGCTCAAGTAATCCTCCTGCCTTGGTCTCCCAAATCCCTGGGATTATAGGCGTGAGCCACTGTGCCTGGCACTTTTTATCTATTTATATGTTGGGATTCTGCTGATATTTTTCTTTTACCCACTGATGTGGAACTTTTATTCTTTCCAGGCATCTAAGTCCCTTCATCCAATTTATCTGTGTATTCATTATGATGAGATTTAGCTACAAGTAACCAAGACACAAGCTCATGGTAAATGAACAAGATATATGTTTATTTTCTTTTATATAAAAATTCAGATTATGGCTAGTATAATTGTGCCAGCTATAAGAGAGCAGACAGCTTATCCTTTCATCCAAGCTGGAACTGCAGCCATTACAACCATGTTCCGGGCATGTTATTAATAGAAAGAAGGGTGCACACCATCGTTTAAGAAGACACTCCTCTCCTCCACAGATGTTGCATTCTGTTTTCATTTCATTGATTAGCACTTAGTTGTGTTGACTACATAGAGCTGCAAGCAGGGTAAGGGAAATGCAACCTTCCCTATTCTGATGCCACATGTCCAACTAAATATTGTGAATTCTATACATCTAGAAGCAGAGGGCAGACACTAAAGGACACGATCTATCTTCTGTTGCAATCTATCTTCAGCCCAATTAACTGGTTGAAGGCTTGGAGTCTCTGACTTTCTGCATAGATCTTCCTAAAACTAGCAGATTAGAAGAGGATGTGAAGACACCTTGAAAAGTGACAGCTGAAACGGTAGTGGCTGCTGAATTACGTGCAGCAGCTCCCAGCCATTTAGTGAGGGCGCAAATCAATATTTACAGTGCAACACTGACCTTGGTTATGGAGGAGAGGTTAAATTATGTTTGGCACATTCTGCTTAAGGCTGAAAGGACTGATACATTACAGAAAGATTCCCATTGACATAGGTAAAAGTTTTAAAAGACATTTAAAGTTGTATGCTTATCAACTGAGAAATCTACTTGACACAGCACACCTCACTCCAGATGGGAAGGTAAATCAGGGGTGTGCTCCTTCTGGGTCCCCAGTAGATGCTTTAAGATGGGGTGGGGGGTGGTGAAAGGAAGCAGAGGGAAGGTGGCTCTCCTCTAGGTCCCTGCATCTTGAACAGAAGCTGTATCTACTGAATGAATAAATAGATGAGGTTGGGGGCTCAAGACCCAGCTCTGCCTAAGGGCCTACAAGAGGACAAGGTTCTTGTAGGAATAGGAAGCAAGATCCACCTGTGGGGAGATGCAAAAGGTGTCCAGACTAGCCTTGGGCCTGGAATACACCAAATACACCAGGAAATGGGTTTCCAATTATAGTCTGCCATGAAGGAAGATTCTTGAAAGTCCAAAGATCAAGCTTTCTAACTTGATTTTGTTTTCAAGTGCTTTTTTAAGTTTATATTCCATTCATTGTTAGGGTTATTTTTACTGCATTTTATAACTGTTTCAAAGTCTCTTCAAAAATTCAAAAAGGACAAATATTGTATGATTTCACCTATATGAGGAAGCTAGAGTAGTCAAATTCATAGAGCAGAAAGTAGAATTGGTGATTGCCAGGGGCTGGGAGGAGCTGGAAAGGGGAAGTTGTTTAATGAGTTTGGAGTCTCAAGGTTACAAGATGAAGAACTCTGAGGTCAGATGGTGTGGATGGTTGCACAACAATGTGAGCTGTGCAGTTAATAATGGCTAAAATGGTAAATTTTATATTACATATGTTTACCCTAATTTTTAAAACTAGTCTAAAGTTTAATTGCATATATTAGAGAACTGCATTTCATTCCAACTGTCAATATTTGAAAAAGTGTTTTAGTCATTGCCTTTAACAACTTTGCAAATACTAGAAGTGGTTTTAAGCATGTCTTACTACTCACTCACAATAGTCAGTGTTCCCTCTGGGTCCTCAAAGGACTGAGGAGTTCCCACAATGTTCTAGGCGCTGTTCCTAGCTGACTCACCAAACCAATTTCAAATTGTTTGGTAAAACACTCTCACATATTCCCTCCAATGCCAAACCACTCACCAGCACATTTAAACAAGCTTGCCAAAGTTTGATAATTCAAAAATTAGTAATTAATCGACCTAGTATCTACTGAAGGAGGGATTATAGACCTTTCACCAAAATTCTCTGAAACAGTGGTTCTCAAAGTGTGGCCCCTGGACCAGCAGCACCAGCAGCACCCAGGAATGTGTTAAAAGTGTGAATTCTCAGACACTGTGCAGATCTCCTGAATCACAGCCTCTGGGGGCTGGGCCCAGAGGTCTGTGTTTTCCCAAGTCTTCTAGAGGATTCTGATGCAGACTGAAGTGTGAGAAGCACTACTCTAAGGAGTCTGTGGCTGCCAAATTGTTAAGAACCAGCATATTCACTCGAAGGGAGAGGACAATCAGAAGGCCAATGTAAGTTTCTTTTCTGGGACTTCATGAGTTTTTATAAGACTGATCCAAAACAAGTCAGAGGTTCACTTTGCCTGGTAGCATTTCTGCAAATATCTGATCGGATTACAGCCCTCATCTCACACCCAGAAACACGACCAAAGCTCCCCACACTAACTTACTGTTTTCTCTAAGGGGAGCAGCTGCTATACTCCCTTCTTTCTAATCTGTTGCCTCCCTGGTAATGACCAGGAAGAGAGGCTATTTCAAAACTGTGCCTGCCATAAAAATTGGGACTCCTGTTAACTCCCCTCTCTCTGCCTTTAAGGAAATGCAAAGAAGGCAGGGAGAACACAGGCTGTGGCCAAAAATGATTTCCGCTGACTATGGTGAAGGTGATTCTGCAGAAACACCACCGTGGTTTAGGACCAGATGACCTTACTTCAAGTCCAGCTTCTGTCTCTTAGTATCTGTGTCACCCTGAACCTTTGCTTCCTCATCTGTAAACTGGGAGTGGCATGGTTCTTCTGAGAGTTTGAAAAGATGTAAGCAGAAGCTCTTTATGAGAAAGCAGCCCAATGGTGACATCCCAAGTCTAACTCAACCACTTATCAGCTGTGTGTAACTTTAGGCGAGTCTCTTCATTTTTAAAATAGGGATGTTGGCTGGGCATGGTGGCTCACACCTGTAATCTCAGCTTTGGGAGGGAGGTGGGTGGATCAGCTGAGGTCAGGAGTTTGAGATCAGCCTGGCCAACATGGTGAAATGCTGTGTCTACTAAAAATGGAAAAATTAGCTGGGCGTGGAGGTGCACACACATAATCCCAGTTACTCGGGGGGCTGAGGCAGGAGGATCATTTGAACCTAGGAGGCGGAGGTTGCAGTGAGCCGAGATGTGCCACTGCTCTCCCATCTGGGCAACAGAGAAGACTCCGTCTCAAAGATAAATAAATAAATAAAATTAAAAAATAAAATAGGGATGCTAACTCAACCTCCATCTGGGAGGCTTAAATGAGATAATATAAATAAAGGGCATAACATACTTGCTAACGCATAATAAAAACTTCACAAATGTTTAGTAGTAGTAGTAATAAAGCTTATAGCTATATAACTATCAGGTATCCCTAGTATAATTTTAGAATACAAAAAGAAAAGTTGATAATACAAGAGAAGAGTGCAGCAGATTCACATATTTTAATAACAAACAAGATGCAGGCTATTGAGATCATTTGTTTATTGTGAACAAGATAGAATAATCATCTTCCAGGAAAAGTTTCAAACACAAGAAGTTGATCTATTCCAAAGCCGAAAGAGCCTTAAACTCCGTTTTTGATCAGGAGGTCAGTTTTTTTATTTCTCTCAACATAGTTCAGATACAATAAAGATAATATTAATTAGTATTCATGTAATAGTAAATACTCTTTTCAAACTAATTTCGTATCTATCATTTGAGAGAAAATATAAGAAAATTTCCTGAAATATAGGAAGATATTTTTAGAAGTCTACATGACCCTGTGCTAAAGAGGATGGAAAACCATTTCCACCACCATAACCTACCTTTGCTGACTTGAAGGACCATAAAACTACTTGTTGGCAACTATTAAGTGGGTAAACTACATGAATTCTGAAAAATCCTTGCAGATTAGTTGTCATAGTACAGCTATATGTTTCAAGAGACAGCATTAATCTGTTTTGACAGATTTTGCTCTCTGCAGAGTAATAGGGACTTTAAACTGATTTAACAAGAGCATAGAATGAAAGAGTTGGAAAGATTTGAATCAAGACTCCCTGTGACAGAGGTATTTCCTCCATATTTTAAAAAAATGTTCAAAAAGCATCACATTGCAGTCTCTTTGGCAGTGCTTGAATCAAACAATCTCAATAGACAGGCGCTTATTTGTATTTCTGACTCACAAACAAAACTACTTTCCCAAAGATACTCTACTACATTTTCCCCTGTATTCCAACCCCTTCTAATACCAAACAATGCTCAGGCTCCATGGGCAACTTCAACTTCCTAAAATAAAAGATTTTTAACCAGGTAACTACCAAGCCACACAATGAGTGACACACAGACCATGCTTTGAGAGAAACATTTTCTTAGAAGATTTGGTACACTTACAACCATTCATCATTCAAAAGATACATTTTTTAAGCACCAACTATGACAATGGATAAAGCATATAATTTATTAATCTTTTCTTTTTTCATGTATTCTCTTTTTGCAATTTAAAAAAGTGAGATATAATTAACATTCCATCAGATTAAGCCTTTTAAAATGTATAATTCAGTGGTTTTCAGTATGATCACATGGTTTTGCAACCATCACCACTATCTCAATCCAGCACATTTTCATCACCTCCAAAAGAAAACACAGACCTGGTGGGGCGTGGTGGCTCACGCCTGTAATCCCAGCACTTTGGGAGGCTGAGGCGTGCGAATCACAAGGTCAGGAGATCGAGACCATCGTGGCTAACACGGTGAAACCTTGTCTCTACTAAAAATACAAAAAATTAACTGGGCGTGGTGGAAGGCGCCTGTAGTCCCAACTACTTGGGAGGCTGAGGCAGGAGAATGGCATGAATCCGGGAGGCAGAGCTTGCAGTTTGCTGAGATGGCACCACTGCACTCTAGCCTGGGTGACAGAGTGAGACTCCGTCTCATTAAAAAAAAAAAAAAAGAAAAGAAAAGAAATCACAGACCTATTAGCAGTCACTCTCATTCTTCTATCTTCCACCCCAGCAAAAACTAATCTACTTTCTGTCTCCATGGCATTCTTCATTCTTATTATTTTTGAGCACCTACTTGGCACCAGGCACTGCTTTAGGCCCTGGGGGAGAGACTGGGAAACAAAATAGGCTATACGTCTCCCCTAGTGGAGTTTTTATTCTAGTGACTGCCTACATTTCACAAAATGAAAAACATTACATATTTAGAAATACAGAAATACATGCAAGAAAAAGAATATGCTTAATCTGGCAAACAAAAAAAATACATACATACACAGGACCATGAAAATATGCAAAACAGAGTCAATCATCTTTCTTATCAAAAGACTATTGGCAGCAAACCAACATGTGGAATTTTCCCGTTTCTTTCCTTCTCCTGGTCCTCTGGGAGGACAGTAAGGATGAAACTAAATAGCTAAAGAGTAAAAGACAAGTGATGCATGGCTGGAACCAGGGGCAAATGGGACAGTTAGCTCCAGAAGAATCAGGTGTCTTCTCATCTTGCGTTCACATGCCTTATGCCACAAACTACCATCTGAGCCCAATCACTGGCTGAAGACCTCAGGTTTAACACCAAAATAATAAATGTCTGACAAAGGCAAAACCATCATCCAAAATAGCAGGTTACAACCAAAACTTCTGAGCCCCAGTCAATGATACCTTTATTTTAGGCAGAACAGGATAAAGCAATTTTGCTTTGAATTTTTGGAAGAAAGAACATGCGTAAATCTTAGAAGCTCATTGTAACAGGCTTTGCAGGCTTTGACCTCCCGGATGTGAAATGTCCTGATCAGCTCATACTGCAAAATTTTTGCTGAAGCTCAGACAATCACTGCTCCAAAGTAACCAATCCCTGCTTTTTCTGTTATAAACTTGCTATAATCCCTAAGAGAGACAGAATAAAAAGTACATGGATATTGCCATATCTTTATACGTAAATATTTCCCAATTGTATAAATTCAAACATAGGCCTACAGCTAAGAATAAATGAAGAAAGAGAATTAGTGATTAAAGTGAGTCTGTGAAAAAGCTTCTTTGTTTGGCTCTAGTAGGCCATAAGGCCAAAGTGTTTTGTGTAACTAGAGTAACCTTATAATTCATCATCCAAATGAAATACTCTTGAGAGTGAAAGCAGGCATCATTAACAATTATGCTGAGAGAGCAGACATAAACCTGGACAGTGCCAGACAAATGGGGATAGATGAATGGTCACCCTATGAATGAACATCACGCCCGAACAGAGAATGGCCTCTTCAGTCTGCCTCAGATCCTAGAGTGTAGAGGAGAGATTAGACACTGCAATAGTACATAGTAGAAACTGCTAACTATTACAAAAAGAGAATCACTTATGATTGTTGTTTAATGCTCCCTGGGTAAGCTCAAGTAACCTTGAATTCTAAAAGCTTTTTAAAAACAAATCTCGAAACCCTGTACAAAGCAGTGTATAGGAAGGACAGGTCTAAAAGGAGTAAGTGATGAGTATAATAAGTCAAAAGAAGTTGTTAGACAGCGTTTGTGGGGATGTGTGCACTGGAGGGTAAGTGGAGAGGCACACGGGTGTGGGCATGCATGCACACAGGTGAGGGTAAGTGGAGAGGCACACGAGTGTGGGCACACATGCACACACATGAGGGTAAGTGGAGAGGCACACAGGTGTGGGCACACACGAGGGTAAGTGGAGAGCACACGGGTGTGGGTACGCATGCACACGAGGGTAAGAGGAGAGACACACAAGTGCAGGCACGCATGCACATACGAGGGTAAGAGGAGAGACACACGAGTGTGGGCACACATGACCACACATGAGGGTAAGTGGAGAGGCACGACAAGGAAGAAAGAGGTTGGAGTAATTTCATTCTTTTATAAGAATTAATGAGAAATTCTTAAACATGCCAATTTGGTTATGACTCACACAAAAACAATAGCTCACAACTACAAAACATAAAACAGAATGATTTTGGGGGTTATAAACAAGAGTTATAACCTTTCTCCTGCCCTTTAAAAAATATTTTCGATAAAGCAAAGCTATAACTAGTTTTTGCCAAACAGCTAATATTTACATATAATTGTAGAGAATTTTTCTCTGGAACAATGTTTCTGCACTTGAACGATGGTACTAACCTCCTTCACGTAAAAAAAAATTATCTCAGGCCTCCCCAGAGCAAACTAAAAAGAAATTATGGTAAGATTATAAATACCTTATGTTTCAAGCTCTTATATAGCTATAAAATCAATATAAATTTATAATTGATAATACAAACAAACCTACAAAGCCAATAAAATCCAAATGAATAACATTAATTAATCTGCCATACAACATATTGTTGAAATTAGCTTTTCACACCATAGCCTGGCTCTTCCATGATTGGCCTCCCGATTCTATGGCGTATCCTGTGATGACTCAATGCTCCAGCCATTTTCTTCTATTCAAACTCTACATGCAGCTTTTATTGTCACAAATATTAGCTTATATTGTCATTTGGTCTTGGCTGTAAGGCATCATTTATCATTAGATTCAACTATGCCCTTTGAGCTGCTGACTATTAAAGAAAAGTCATTTGATGCCAGGGCCCTAACAGCCACATGTCACTGTGGACACTGAAACCTCACAGCAGCATTAGTGGTCACCCAGAGAGTCCAGAACATGCTTACATTAAATTTGTTTTTAAGTCATCAAACTGAATTTCACTAGTTATAAGTTCCATGAGGTCACAGATGTGGGTTTGTTTTATTGACTGTGGTATTCCCAGCACTTAGCAGAGTACCTATACATTGTAAGCAATCAACATATATTTATCCAATGAATTAATGATTGAATGAATGAATGGAAAATTCTCAAAGAAAACTCACGTAAACATAAGAAATACATCCCTGGTCCCCAGTCTCCTAGAACCTGAAGGAAGAATACAGGCAGAGTCCTGCCAACAGGCTTAACAAGTGAATATACATACAAAAAGAATCCACTCTCATACTCACTAGATTTTACACCCAAATCACTCTGAAAAGAGCACTGGTATGCAAGCAAATACACTGTTCTTCCTCAAGAATATCAGTGCAGCCAAAGAGGGCTCCTTGCCCTCTGCCCATTAGCAGAGGATTGCTTTTGATAACAAAACCCAACTGTGGCAAATGGTGGTGCAATGGAGCAACAGAGAAGGTGGAGGGGCAAGAAGGGACCTAGAAAGTATGACATTAGCACCTACTGCAGGCCAGCAGACGTGGTGACAGGAACTTGATATCTGCTGCCTAGTTTGAACTTCACAAGAACTCTACGAGGTAGGCTTTATTGTATCACCTACTTTTTTACAGAGAAAGAAATTGATGCTCAGAGAAGTTAAACAAGGTTGACACAGTGAGTGAGGGAGGGAGCTGGATTTTTTTTTTTATTTTTTTATTTTTTAAAGGAGTCTCGCTCTGTCGCCCAGGCTGGAGTGCAGTGGCGCAATCTCGGCTCACTGCAAGCTCCACCTCCCGGGTTCACGCCATTCTCCCGCCTCAGCCTCCCGAGTAGCTGGGACTACAGGCGCCTGCCACCACGTCCGGCTAATTTTTTTGTGTTTTTAGTAGAGACGGGGTTTCACCGTGTTAGCCAGGATGGTCTCAACCTCCTGACCTCGTGATTCGCACGCCTCGGTCTCCCAAAGTGCTGGGATTACAGGCGTGAGCCACCGTGCCCGGCCAGGAATTGGCTTTTTAACCTAGCCCTGTCAAGTTAAAGTCTGTACACAATTCTCAGGCCATGCTGCTTCCTAAAAGAAGTGACACATGGCAATAAGAGGGCAAGAAAGCAGGTGATAAAAAGGCAGATGAAGAGATTTCCCATCCTGCAGGTAAATGGATACACTAAAAATTACAATCATACTGTCCCATTTATTTCTGAGAGACACAGCAGCAGTTCTTTCAAAGAAACCCCCATAATTCTGGCCAGAATTGTATTTGCTTCACACATGAGAAGTTCAGCCTTTAGTTCATCTGTTATTATCTCTTTGGGTTGAAAGAAGAGAAGCAGCAGTGTATTAGTCTGTTCTCACACTGTCAGTAAAGACATACCCAAGACTGGGTAATATATAAAGGAAAAAGGTTTAATTCACTCTCAGCTCCCATGGCTGGGAAGGCCTCGCGGTCATGGCAGAAGATGAAGGAAGAGCAAAGGGATGTCTTACATGGCGCAGGCAAGAGAGTTTGTGCAGGGGAACTCCCCTTTATCAAACCATCAGATCTGGTGAGACTTATTCACTATCATGAGAACAGCATGGGAAGGACCCACCCCAATGATTCAATTACCTCCCACTGGGTCCTTCCCATGACACACGGGAATTAAGGGAACTACAATTCAATACGAGATTTGGGTGGGGACACAACCAAACCATATCAAGCAGCATCCACCATTACTGCTAGGACTGGCAGATTAACACATTAACAGTTTTTTAAATTCAAGCTTCTCTAACTTTCAAAGCTAAGCTTTACCCTATGCACTTTGAGTAACACACTGTAGCACTCATTCCTAAATAACACCACAGATTTTCTTACATTTCTCCCAACTACTTTGTATTAACTTTTGACTTACTAAAGTAAAATATGAATGGGCAAAAACCAGTCTGTTTGGGCCAATAAATGGCTGATGGGAGGTAGGACTAACTAGTGTTTAGAGCCAGCTGTGGCTCCAGGGTCAGATTACTTGGGTTGGAATCTCAGGGTTGTCTTACTGGCAGTTTGACAGGTTTCTTAGGTTGGTTAAGCCTTAGTTTCCTTATCTGTAAAACGGGGGATATTACCAGTACCTCTCTCAGAGGGCCTTTGTGAAATCATGCATGTAAAGCACTTAGCTCAGTGCCTGTCACATAATAACAGCAAAATAAATGCCAGTTATTATTATTAGATTATGCCTAGAAAATATTAGAGCTAACAAGGTGGCACAGGATGGAAATAAGCCACATCTACTATTTTTACATTACTCTGATCACAATAGATTATCACATTTACTTAATTGGAAGTGCATGATACTGTAAAATATCCTATAGCTAATTCTTTTTATATGCAGTGCTATTCCCCCGAGAACACTTAGTACTATATTTGGCAACGAAATCACAGAATCTTCTTAATTACAATGATGAACACTGTTGGCTGCAAACTCAGTAGTCACAAATAGAAGTGTTTACCAAGGTGGAAACGGCCACAGTGATAAACTAATGCACCCACACCAGATTAGGTACATCTTAATCCATCTGGTTTACTATTTATTTGACTGAAAGGAATTTTTGAGTCTATAGCATCATCAAATTACTCAAAAGGAAAGGGAAAGTAGGTGAAGCAGCAGACCTATAACCAATGTTCACTGTTGTTACCCAGATATGAAAAGGGCTAAAAGGAAAATTCAAAGACAAGAATGATAGTAGACTGGGGGGGGGGTGGGGCGGAGGGACCACTGCTTGGATAAGCCTTATTGAAGGCACTTGCTCCCCCCAAAAAACAGTATTTATGACATGCTACTTCAACATAAAAGAGGGCACAAAGGAACATCTGTAAATACTGTTGTCTTTAAGAGGCCCCCTTTGGGTCCCCTTCTCCCCAGAAGTGGTGATAAAGTCTCAGAGGGTAATTATATGCAATTATCTAAAGCAAACTGAATTAAAGGGCACCCATACTGAGAACTTGGTTTTGGTCACATTCCTGTCAAGTACACTTTCCCAACTTGGAGCCCCAATTTTCTGATGTTTCCACATCAACCTCTGTCCCTCCTCCACAGTCGGTGTGGCTTTTTTCCACCCTGTGCCATCTTATTAGCTTTAATATTTTCTAGACATAATCTAATAATAATCACTAGTATTTAATTATCTCTTATTATGTGCAAGTAGGTGATATCCAACATGGTACATAATCTGCTTTTAACCTAAAACATCAGTTTAACCAATAACTATGTGCTGTATATGTGACACACTGGGCTAGGCCCTGTAATGAATACAAAAACAAATTAGATGTCAATTCTACTTATTAATTAACAAGATTTTTAAATGCTCACACTGATTCCTTCCGAGCATTGTACTTGGGAATGGGGTGGGGAGAAGATGCTAAATAAAAGAATCATAAGACTGTGAAAGTTTTCAGGATCAAAATGGAGTCACTTATGTTTAAGAACCTGACAAATAGAGCCAGGGGAGGACATAAAGGGAGGTTTTTCATGCACAAATGCCCAATAAAAAGAGCTATCATGAAAGACCCTGAAAAAACCACAACTTTGCACAAAGGCCATACACAAAATCCTTCTGCAAGGACATCTGCCCAGCAACTTCCCCTCAGCCTTGGACTGGTGCTACCCTTGTTACTGATCCTTGTAGCCAAGAATAGGTATCTCAAAACAATTACGTAATTCTCTTACATTTCCTTTAAAGACCTTTATTTTCCTTTACCTCCATGAATATGCACATAGTTTACTATGGTACATGTATTCCCACTGCAATGCCTAATACCAAATAAACATTTTCTTTTAGCATCCACCTGTTTGGTATTTAGATTGATGAAAATGATGTCAGAAATGGGATCAAAGTGAGCTTACTTCAGACAAATGCGCAGCCCCTAGAATTGAGTGCAGTACCATCAACTAAGCCCTTTGCAATCTCCATTTCTGTGAGTCTGCCCTGCCGAATCTCCTTTCAGATTCTTGGTCTCCTTCCCTTTGGTGAGTTGTTGTTGTGGTTGTTGTTGTTGTTGTTGTTTGAGGCAGGGTCTCCCTCTGTCACCCAGACTGGAGTGCAGTGACACAGTCATAGCTCACTGCAACCTCAAATTCCCAGGCTCAAGTGATTCTCCTGCCCTGGCCTCCCAAAGTACTGAGATTACAGGCATGAGCCACCACATTGGGCCTTTGGTGAGTGAGTTCTTTTTGACTTAACTTGAGATCTGATTCAATTATAAGGCCACCTTAAATAAAGAACCTTGGGGCCAGGTGCAGTGGCTCATGCATGTAATCCCAGTACTTTGGGAGGCCAAAGCAAGAGGATCACTTGAGGCCAGGAGTTCAAGACCAGCCTGAGAAACATAGTGAGACCCCGTCTCTACAAAAAATTTTTAAAATTAACTAAGTGTGGTGGTCCATGCCTATAGTCCTAGCTGCTTTTGAGGCTGAGGCTGGAGGATTACTTGAGCCCAGGAGTTTTGAGTCTACAGTGAGCTAGGATCCTGTTACTGCAGTCCAGCCTGAGTGACAGAGTAACACTCTGTCTCTAAAACAAATAAATAAAGTACGTTGTATCTTCTTGGGACTATAAAAGTGTTTTTTTGTTATTGTTTTTGGGGAGTAAGCCCTTTCTGGTATACGGACAATGTCCTTCTGGTTTGAGTACTCTAGGTTCTACAGAATTTACATTTTGTCAGGTTCTGTATGCCTAGTTTAATACTTTGTTTGATCTTCACACCTGAGTTAAAATTTTTGTGGGCACTCTGATTTTGGTTTTGTTTTGGTTTTACATGTCTGTCAATGATCTGACTCATTTTTCCTTTGCTTTCTTCTGAATATCTCTTGAGAGCAAAAAATAAACATTACAAATGATGGGTGCTACATGGCCAATGAAAAACTACTAAGGCAGTCACCATCATCTAAAACACTGGTCCAAACTCCCTAATAGAAATTATCAGATTTTTTTTGCTCTCAAGAGATTAATAAGAAACAGAATGAGATTCTCAAACATTAAGGCATGCCAGGTTCTCCAGGACTGCTGCCAGCTATGAGGCTTTTCCTCAGGCACATTTTAAAATCAATGGTCATAATGTGGATCATTCAAACTCCCCAAGCTTGTTTTTTCTTGGAACTGAATTTAAAAATGCAACCAACTATACACAGTTAAAGGTACGGATTTCTAAGTTCTTTTTTTTCTTTCTTTCTACTTTGAATCTGCTGACTCTTCTGCTGGTGTTGAGGTAAACTCACTGCTTATGGGATTCCAGTTAAAGTTTTTTGTTGTTGTTGTTGTTGTTGCTGTTGTTGTTTTAAGTCTGGAAGGGCTTTCAAATTAATGGCTTTACAAATCACAACAGCTTTATGGCAACCAACAATGTAGACACCTTTTGGAACTGTAAATTCAGTTTGTCTAACAATTGCTTAAGATGATAAAACAGTTAATTGAAGGCCTGACATTCTAAAACAAAAGAAATGGGTAAATGTTTATAAATTAGACTTTTAGATCAAACAGGTCAAAATCTTGAGCTCAGAGCAATAATATAAGGTATCTCTGTCCGGGATAAAAATTGCTTTATCTGCCATGCAGGGGCCAGAAAAGGAAAAACAAACAAACAAACAAAAAAACCAAAGAAAAACCAACCCGGCTAAAATGCTTCCCTGGCACATTGACTAGTCAAGCACACCAGATCAACAAACAAAATATAAAGTTGTTACTAAAAAACTCAAACCCACTGGGAGATGTTTTTCTGATGCAATTCAGCCAGTCCTAGCTAAAATGCAAATATTTGAATATTTAATCTTAAACTCATTTGAAACTGAAAAAAGTGGTGGTGGGAAGTTAAAAGATTTTTTAAAAACCAAACTGGTTTATTCAAAATTTTGGTCCACACTCTTCATTAGATTACCCATTTAAACAAATAAAATTTAGCCATGGAAATATAATTTGGATCCAACTGTCTTATTAACTAATCAGTTTCTATTGTTTTGTTTTACTTTCTCGTGACTAAAATTCTAAAAGGAAAGCTATAAGGTATTTATTTGTGTGTGGGTACATGCATTTGTGTGTTGACAAGTGTTGTTGTGTCTACATGGTACAACCTGGCATAGTTGGCCATAAATCACTTAAGTAATTCTATTCAGATTGGCTTAATGAGTGCTGTATTAACTATATAGTAATGAACTCAAATGCTGTTTAGTTCACATTAGTTAAGTAAATATTTAATAAATAAGCTAGTTTTAAATTTGTTGGTAAAATAAAAATTAAAATGTCTTCAGAATTGTTGGCATCTACTTTTGTCTGGGTTTACTAATCAGATGGGATTATTTGTGTCTACATATTTTAAGGTCATAAAACTATAAATCCAACCTAAAAACAGAATAATCTTTGTGTAATTCTTTAATAAGTAAGACTACTATTGTTAGTTTAATGAAAACATCTTTATCATCTGATTTACCTGCGAAATACCCATATATTTAAGGTTCTTATATAGGTGAACTCCAGATATTCACAGACTGTAAAAATGGTTAACAGGAAAATAACTTAAAATGATGACTAGTTTTGCATACTATCTCAGTTTTTATAAGTAATCAAGGTATAATTTTTAAAAATAAATTAGGGAAATGTAAGTGGGATAAACATTTATAAATGAACTTTTCATGTGATTTGAAATCTTAAAGTTATGTTAAACTATGTGATAGATACTCATTAAATGTCTGGGTAATTTCCTAATAAAATACTAAAACATAAATTGCTGAACATAAATATAGGATTGTTCTTGGATTCTCAAATTTTATACAAAGACTAAATATATTGGGTATATTAAATATAAAAATTATGTTATAGGAAATGTTGCTAAAAATTATGAAATGGTTCTCATCTGTAAAATACTGATGTGTGATAGTTCAAAACGTTTTGCTTTGTAGGTTCTCACTGGAAATTTAGGTTACTAAGAGTTTAAAATTCTAATTAACATATAATTCTGTATATAAAATGTACCAAAAAGATGTGTTTTGGTGAGAAAAATTGTAAGAAAAATTATGTTCTTTATAGAGAAAAAAGAGTAATTTTGTCTAAATTAAGAGGTCATTAAAGGCTACCTCAAAATATGGATTTAGGAAGGAAGAAGAAAGATGATAGAAATGAACCAGTAAGCAGGAGATATGTGAGGAAAGTTATAAGTATTAAGATGTATTTGTGGTAAAGAAGGTTAAAAAGAAAAGTGAATAATTTTGTATAAGAAAATGTTGTGTGGTAGATTTTTGTCCTAAAGTAAAATGACTGGTTATTTAAGAAAGAGAATGTGTAGGACAAAACTAAAAGTCTAGCCTGTAGTCGAACATCTGTGTAAGTCATGAAATGTTTGTGAAGGATGAATTTATGAAAAGAATTTGTATGTGTGATCAAGTTGGCTATAATTAGAAGGAAATTATTTATGTCTTTCTAAATATTGAGCTTTGATATTAAAAATACACTGCTACATAACTAAAACTTTGATCTCCCTATGTTAGAACAACAAGGTTTTCCTGAAGTACTAATCTGCTCTTAGTAAAATTGTAAGAGGTTTTGATTTTTAATTCTGAAATCTGTTTAACAGCCATCTTCTAAGCTGCAACTTACTCCTGTTTTATAGTTTCTATTCCTGCCACATTTGTTTTCCTAAGCCATTTAATTTCCCTAGTTTAAGGTTGGAAATGTTATCTTCTTCATTTAAATTTCTCCAAGTACAGCTTTCCTCTTGAAGCTTCTCAGGTTCATGTCTTGGAAGTTCCACTTTTGCTGTATCTTGTTGCACGAGATTTATAGGTTATACATCATTGCCTTAAGCTCTTTATCCCCTTGAGAGGATATGTCTTTTGCTTGGCTGAGGTGATAACTCTTTCAACTTTCTAAACAGCTCCTGTAATTTTTTTTTTATCTAGCTCTAACTCTGTTGACATGGCCTGACACTGGGATGTTCCTCCTTGAAGGCCTAGAAAGGCAGTTACCCTCCAGTATTTGATTTCTACATGGCTCTGAATTGCTTTATGTAACCAGGAAACTTGCCATGCCTTTACTAATAACCACATATTCCCCTGCTCAAGACATAGTTTTCTTGTTTACATTTCTCTATAATATGGTATACATTCATAATCTTGGACACACACTCTTCCTGTGTCTGATTAAATTCAAGTATTTTTCATCAGGTTTGACTTCCAGGTTATTTAAACTGTCTTCCCGTAAGGAGAAGCAATCACGTTGCAGAAGATTCCTCTTTACCTTTTTGTTAACTGACCTAAGATGTAAAGATTTTGAGTTTTATCAAAATAATTTCCTTTGTAGTTTTTATTAGGTTTTTGATTCTTAAAGTGAGCTTTGAAAGGGTTAAGGTTTTTGTCTGTTTGTTTGTTTGTTTTTTACATCCATGTAACTTTCTGTATTGCTTTTGAAGTTTTGGATGATCACTCTAGTTAAACGAATAACTACTATTTCATGGTGACCTGCGATCCTGCTTTTATCAGGTATTCTAAACTTTTCGGCACCTTTGATGGGCTTCCCCAGTATCAAAATTCTAAATTAAGTCTTTTTTGACCTAGAATTAACTTTGAGACTTTCTAGTCAGGCCCATGGAGAACATCAAAGGATGTTTCTCTCATCTTGTGGAGCTATTACATGATTAAGCCCTTTGGTAAATTGTATGAGAAACATTGTCAAATGATAAGTGATGTTAGACCATCCTTAAATTATATTTATGGGTATGTTATAGAGACAAATGTTAAAAAGTATGTAAATCCATAGAAGTCTAATATGGTATCAGTCATAATTTTGGTTATTATGTTAAAATCTTATATGCTACAGAAATAACCAAATTCCTTGTCAATTGCAAATTATAATAAACTTCCATCAGATTTTTAACTGTAGATATTCTAAGTCTCTCATCCACCATTATGATACTTCTCTAAAAGCATTTGCAATCAGATTCATGGAAAAGACTAACAAATATTCTTAAATATAGGTTTTAATAACTTTAAGATCGATGGACTAAATGAAAATGTTTCAGAGTTCTAATGAAGAAACCGATGAATTCATGAAATTACTAATCAATATCAAGCAGAACAAAATTAATTGCATGAAATTAAGTAACTGATAAAGGTAATGTTTACATGACTTTTATTTGAAATATTGTTAGTTCTTTAAATGTTTTGTTTTCCAGATTTAAGAAAATTTTCTCTTTTAAGCTAGGCTGGGCTTGGTGGCTCACACTTGTAATCCTACATTGCGGGGCTGCGGCTGGCAGATCACTTGAGGTCGGCAGTTCAAAATCAGTCTGGCCAACATGGTGAAACCCCTTCTCTATCAAAAAACACAAAACTTAGCTGGGCGTGGTGGTGTGCACCTGTAGTCCTAGCTACTCGGGAGGCTGAGATGGGAGAATTGCTTGAACCCAGAAAGCAGAGGTTGCAGTGAGCCGAGATCGCGCCACTGCGTTCCAGCCTGGGCGACAAAGTGAGACCCTGTCTCAGAAAATAAAATAAGAGACAGTTTTTTCTCTTAAGCTTTCTATAGTTTACAGCAATTTTGTAAAGTATACTTTTGTAAACAAATATGGAAGCATTTGCTTTTTCTCCCTACTTATTCCTTCCAAAAATCAGAAGCTATCTGTGAGTGTTCTTATGACAATGCAGTTATTTCCATAAGTTCAATAAGAATTTCCTCTGTCTTTATAACAGGATACAATTGGAAACATTGGTTTTACTACCAAGACTTTGACTGGAATATCATATTTGAGAATGTGTTTAAAATGCCTGGCTTCAAGGGTTCCCAGCCTTAGAGTGAGTGAGTAAAAATGGCCACTTCATGATAGAAACCATAGGTAAAATCTGAAGTATGCCTTGATCTGGCTTCCTAGCCTCAACAGATTTTAAATCTGAGCTTTCTATGTGATCAACGTAAAGATAAAAGGTTATATTTCCAAAGAATGCTATAATACACCTGTTATTAGAATACAGTCCTGTACATTGCTTTCAAGTTCTTATTCTCTACCTACAGATTGGACTAGATCCTGAATTCTTCTAGAATCCTCAAATCTAACTCTTCCACAGAATTATTAAAAACAGAAGTTGCTCTGTTCCTGAAGTCCTATAAGCTGAAACTAAATAAATTTTAAGGAACAAATTTCATGTCTGATGTATGGGCCACAAAAAGAGTTCATCAAACTGCTCAATACCATAAACAGAGACATTCAGACTGCAAACCAGGACAAGAAATTGATAACTTTATGCTGTAGGCAGCTTTTCCTAAGATGTCAGAACAAAATCGCATGTAATAATGAGACTCTTACCCCTCTTAATGCTACCTTTTTCACTTAGCAGGATAATGACATAATTGCAATTTCACAACCAGTAGCCTCCCCTGGTAACTTAACCACCTGACCTAGGAGATCTTTTGGTCCATGCAGTGAGTGACTGTAGCAACATCCCTAAGGCAACTGTTGATTACTCTCTGCTTTAATTCAACCCAACCATAGAATACCAGATGCAAAAAAATCACTCTATATTTCTTGTTGCTCTATATTATTGGTTAAATAAGAAAACACCTGTGCTAATGCTAATACCATATGCTGTAACTGGATACATTCTTCTGGGAAAGTTGAGATCCATACATACAAAAAAAAAGAAAATAGGCCACAGGGTTACAACATGTCTCATCTAATTGTCCATGGTCATTTGATTGATGCAATCAAATGAAGCCTAGGTTCATGGCTTAAAATCATGCGAACTGGGATTGTCATAGTACTATTAATTTTACTCTGTATTTTCCTTTTAAAACTTTGTACCTGTTACCTGTTAAGTTTCTTCAGAAGTACAACTTCTAACAGGATGATATGGACCCAGCACTTTGAAATGATAGCTAATGCCTACAGAAGAGATATAATTGAACTTAACAATGAACTCCAGGTAGACCTATCCTGAGAAACACTCCCTCCAAACTTCCTTGTTGCTCAAATATAGCTAAAAGGATCTTGACACTGACTACTAGTCACCAATCACTTCCCTCTGATGTGGGACCAGATTAGACCACACCAGGACAGGTCCATTGCAGCACTGAGGGACAATCAAAAACTAAGGATGACTGATCAGCAAATCAGCAATGCTTTTGGAGAAAGATCTTGCTCAAAAGGGGAGAATGTGAAAGTTATCAGAATCAAAATGGAGTCACTCATGTTTAAGCCCCTGACAAGTGGAGCTGGAGAAGGCCATGAAGGGAGGGACATGCACAAATGCCTGATAACAAGAACTATCACAAAAAAATCTGAAAACAACACAACCTTGCACAAGGGCCACTGTAACCTTACACACACACACACACACACACACACACACACACACAAGGACTTCTGTGAGGACATCTGCCCAGCAACTGCCTGTCCAACCTCAGACTGGTGCCATCCTTGTTATTGATTCTTGCAGCCAAGGATAATCATCTCAAAGCAATTATATAACCCTCCTCACTTTTCCTTTAAGAATCTTTGTCTTCCTTCACTTCCCTGAATATACATATAGCTTACTATGGCATGTGTGTTCCCACTGCAATGCCTATTCCCAAATAAATATCATTTTCTTTTACAGAATATACCTCTCTGTTTGTTCTTTAGGTTGATGAGATTAATATTGTAGTGGTGACTTACATAAGCTGAATATCACCTGGAGGAGAAAATATATACTACCAACATGGCATAGTGTAGAAACTAGGCATCTATATTTATCCTGGATAATCAATAATGGCTGATCTAGTAGTATATGTGTATCCAGCTCTAGATTTGACCATTAACAATACCAACACCAACAAATATTTACTGACTATTCCCTGTACAGCCCCACCTTAAGAGCCAGAAATTCAGGTTAATAAATTCACCCCAGATCATGATACAGATTTGCTTTAGGCTTAAGAAATTGTTGAGAATATGGGAATGTCATGGGGAAAAAATGGGAATTACACCTTCATTCTCCCCAAATCTCTGCCCATCCCTACTGTTCAGCCAGACAACTGTCAACACCAAATATTTGGGATTTATATCTCATTTTAAAAAAATTGTGGTAACATATATAAAATGAAATTTACCAATTCGACTATTTTTAGATATACAATTCAATGGCATTAAGTACACTCACACTGTTGTGTGACTTTCCCTCCTTTTAAATCTTGCTTTCTTGCTAATCAGAAGATCAAGTTTGGGTTATGGACATAAAGCTAGCAGTGCTAAAGCTCTGGCCTCCCCGTGCTTCACCATCAAGCTTAAACACACACACACACACACACACACACACACACACACACACACATACACACACAATCCTCCTAGGTAGACTAACATAAAAGCAGCAAATACATTTTCTTAAATCTCAACTTTAATTGCTTGGCAATGTATGTCTGGAATACTGTGTAGGAACAGTGCCATGACTGAATAGTGTTGTTTGCCTCAGGTGTGGGACGGGATAATGGCATCATGCAAGTTACATATTTATCATTTCTGGGCTAGCTGTTTTAGTACAGGTCCATAGAAATTGAACACAGCTCAGGCACTCTGATAAACACACACAATAGGCACTAGCTGGATCCCCAGCTCTTCTCAGACTCTTCATTGGCTCCCTACAGAAGCCATGCATTGGCACCAGTGACTTTTCTAGGAACCACTCAGCTTCTCTTGACACAATTTAATTCACTCAACATTTAGTGTGTTGGCACGATGCACAAGAGACACTGTTCTAGATGTTTCAATGATTAAAGTGTAAGTAGAATAATTTCTAACCGCCTAAAAGCTCACAATATGGAAGGATGCTAATGAAGGCAAGTACTTGAATAATTGTTCTATGAGGAAGGATATGATACTTTCCACAGAAAGAGACAAATGAAACGGAGGTATGAAGTAAATCAAGATGGCGGCCAGTCATACTTAACCAAGGCTGATGTGGCTATGAAAAATCAGAGGGTTATGACAAGTAGAATCAGACAAAGCTACTGGGTAGGGCAGAACCAGATAGAGACAAGGAACTATGGCTCAGGCCAGAAAAGAACCCAGGCTGAGAGTGAATTCACTGAAACAAAGAGAGGTGAGGGCTCCAGATTTGTCATAAGAAATTCTTAGCAATATATATTCAGTCTTTGTTTTTAAAGATACATTACATAGAGGAAAAGGGTACAAACTTGTTAGAGGCAGAAGAAATTGATTCACATCGTAACCCTGCCCCCTACTAGCTGGGGTATCTTAGGTAAGTCTCTCAACTTTTCCAAACTTCCTATCTTCAAAATAAGGACAAGATCTACCCTATGGGCTGTGTGAAAAGTTAATCGAGATGCAGTCTGTAGAGCAGCTAGTAAAGTATTCGGCATATGGCAGGTACCTAATATATTTTGGTTCTTTTTATTTAAGGGGTTTCTAAGTAGCATTGTGGAGTACAAAACCACATCAGTCAACATTTATTGAAACTAACAGAATATTTGTTATATTGAGGCAACTGAAAGGAAATTTAAGTTCCCACTCTCAAGAAATTCATCTGGGAGTGGAGAGAAGGAAACAGATATCTTAAAAAGCCATAATAAAAGCAATTACATTCATGAAAATGAGCCCATCACATACACATTACTTTGAAAACACACTGAGTGATTACACAAGAGTCATTAATGAAGGCTGACAGAACTATAGAAGTAACTGGAAAGGTCTTTATAAATTAGGGAAGGAAATATGAGACTCATAAATACTATAAACACATTTGCTATTTCAGCCCTACTATTTACTAGCTGTGTGACCTTGTGCAAATTGCTTAACCTCTCTGAATCTCTATTCCCTCAGCCATAAAGAATAAATGAATCTCTCTCCTGCTTATCTCATGTGGGTGTTGTAAAACTCAAAACAAAGTACGCAGATGGGCTCTGCCAACTATCAAGAGCCATACAAAGGCAGGGCATCATTATTACCATTGTCTCAAAGAGCAAACAAAAAATCAGTTATTCAAACATAGGCTCCCTCCCCATCTCACTTGTGCTTGGATTGGGAAAAACAGAGAAGCCAAGTTGAAATTTTCCCTGTTTAAACAATAAAACTTGCCTTATGAGAAAGTTTGAGCATAACAGAGAGTCATGTTTTAAATTCTGGAGTTTCATGGATGTGGTCTGAACTAATTATTCACATTGACAGAGGCAGTCGGACTGCCCCCCACATATGTAACAGAGATGCACATAAACACACATTATGTTTTGCTGAATGACATAAACTGCAACTTTTCCATTCCATGTTTGCACAGCCAGCATTTTCTGATAAAAATAAAAATTCATATTTTCAGTTTCTATGTGAAAAGTTACCTGAAATCTCTAGAACATGAGGGAAAAAAAGATTCCCAATACTCAAAACAAGCAATTAAATACTGAACTGAAAACAGTCTTCCCTTAACATTTGGTCTCAAAGCCCTGTCTGTCTTTTGGAAAACTAGGTCCTCGCTCCAGCATTGCCTCTTCCTCCCTCACCACATTAGATCTGGCAGTTAGTACTAGTGGCTTCCAATTTCTCCTGAGGACGGTCTAGTCGTTTTCTTTTTTTAATTCTCAAAGCCAGGGCAAAGTCTGAAATAAATTCTAGCTGCATTTCCCCCCTGCAAATTGGTATTACCAGTCTTCAGCAAGAAAATGGGAGGATATAAGGTACACACTAACCTAAGAAAATGGGTTGTGGCCACCATGCCAATGAGGTTGAGCTTATCCCTAGAGACTGATGGTCAGAGAGACAGAGTGCTGGCCAGGTGCGGTGGCTCACACCCATAATCCCAGCACTTTGTGAGGCCAAGGCAGGCAGATCACGAGGTCAGGAGTTCAAGACCAGCCTGGCCAGCATGGTGAAACCCTGTCTCTACTAAAAATACAAAAATTAGCTGGGCATGGCGGTGCATGCCTGTAGTTCTAGCTACTTGGGAGGCTGAGGCAGGAGAATTGCTTGAACCCAGGAGGTAGAGGTTGCAGTGAGCTGAGATCGTGCCACTGCACTCCAGCCTGGGCGACAGAGTGAGACTCCATCTCAAAAACAAAAACAAACAAACAAAAACCAAAACAAAACAAAACAAAAAACAAAAAAATGACAGAGTGCCACCTCTTCCTTCTACAGCTGGCAAGGAAAACTCCACGGGGTCCGAAAGTGGCTGCAGGGCCCTGTCCCAGTCATTTAAATTCACTCCATCCCTGCATGGAGATGCCATGGAAGGAGGTGTTTAAAGTGTGCAGGCTTGGGCTGGTGTGGCTACACCAAGGAGCTGCACAGTTGGACGACAGTGAAGCTCCAGAAATGAAGAAGCAGCAGCAGCAAGGCGTGGGTGGCAGTATGTGGCAGTCCTGCATGTGGGCTTAAATCCAAAGGCCTGGGAGCTGGGACTGAACCTGGGCTCTGCCTTATAGTAACTGTAGCATGGTGGGCAAGTTACACATCCTCTCAGTGCTTCAGTTTCCTGATCTGTAAAATGCAGATGGATAGGACTTTTGGTAAAAATCAAAGATTGGCACAAAGCAAGCATTCAGCAAATGGTAGCTGTTATTATCACCAGTAAGGGGAATTTAACTAAAGATACCGAAACCTAAAGGTGCTGGCTGCCTGGCCATCTAGTCGTCTTGATGCCAGTGGGATTTCTTAAAGTGCTAGCTCCACAGGTGTCACTTCATGTAAGATTACAAGAATTATATTAAATGTAGCACATTAATGACTTCATTACCTTGTTTTCTAGTACTTCAACACCACTGAAATTGCTGCCAAACCTGTGGCCCCTCTGCAGCCCTATGTTGAGTGATGTCCAACCACCTTTCCAGTCAACCAGCATAGAAATCCTAGACATCTTTTAAAAGCATAAAAGCCAATGACAACTTATCCATGGAGAGACTATATGGTGCAGTGGCTGAGTGCATGGCTCTTGAGTCAGACTGCTCAGGTTCAAGTCCTGGCCCCACCACTTATTAACTGTGGGTCTATGAGCAACTTATTTATTCTCTTTGTGCCTCAGTTTCCACATCTGTAAAACAGGTATAATAACAGCTTCACAATATTCACAACAGCAGTTGTGGGGATCAAATGAGTTCATATATATATCAAGTACTTATTAATAGAAGAAGAGTTCCTGGCACATGGCACTAAGTGGGTATTGGCCATCATTACAACTTTTCTTCATGAATATAACAGAGAAATACAAGCAAGTCAGGCTCAGAAGCCTCCTAAGGCAAATGTTTTGTGATCTTTAATCTGCTTCCTACTAGTGAATAAACCATAGCACTTGGCAGAAATAAAGCAGTTAATTGGAACGCAGTGTTGGCTACGATTAGCAACAAACCATGTTCTCCCATCCCAGATGGCAAACTGATAAATAACAGAGATGTTGCCTCCCAGTCCATCAGAGCCAGAGGGATCTTAAAGATCACCTGATAGAGTGGCCACCAAACCTGAGGAGCATCAAAATCAACTGGGGAGCTTTCCAAAAAACACAGATTCCCTAAGCCCGGACTCTGAAATGATTTCAGTTGGTTTGGGATGGGCCCCAGGAATCTGAGGATGTCACCCATATGTGAGATCTATGGATTAAACCCATTCTCCCATCAAAGATGATGAAAATAAGAACTGGCAGAATAAGTCCACTTGCCCTATGTCTCACAGTGTGTAAGAGGCAGAACAAAGCTCAGACGTGCCACACATCTCCTCCAGCAAAATCATCTCTAGAAAGTGAAACAAAGAAATGAATCCTACACTAAGGGCTTAATCTCCAAAGGTGATTAAATATGAACATGTCTATGTCTAGTTCCTTATAGGAGCAGGTGGGTCTGGCTAGGTTTCATGGGTTCTTCCATTAGCAAAGAGAAGTGCTGTTGGAAAATGTTCCTGGTCTATAAAGTCATTCAGTAACAAGAGCATCTAAGGCCAGTGCAAATTAAATCAAAGTCTGTTTTTATACCTTTTTATTCCAAGTAGCTTTTTAACAGAGACCAACTCATAAGAAAAAAAAAAAGAAAGAAAACAAAATCTATTGGAGAAGTAGAGGAGACATTTGGGAATAAAGGGAAATAAGGCCCTATTTGAACCTACAGAGTCATCCTCACATCATCTATGTCATTGCAGCCTCAGGCCTTGCAATGTGTCTGTACTTCTGTATGTCCAAGAACAACTTATTTAGAGCCTGTGAACTAAATTCCTGTCAAGCTAAAGATTTTTCCCTGGAAATTTTGGTAGGGATAATTAGTATAATTTCCCAACTTCTCATGACAAACCCTTCTGATATTTGGAAAGCAGCTCATTATCAGCTGTGGTTTTGGCAATCACAGCACATAGAAACAGCATGCATTGTCTTCATGGTTAGCACAAGCAGCGACAGAATGTGCAAGAATGACCTCACAACTCAAGTGTCCACACCCTTGGCAGAGCTAGGGGTCCTCTCCAAAGACTATCCAGGGGTCCCACTAGAAAAATAAGTCCTGTGCTTTATCACTAAAGGCCAATGTCTGACATGATTTTTGGCTCAAATGGCAAAATTATACTTGAAAAGTTTGGAAGACAGCAAGTTTAAGCACCCCATAAGCACCCCACCCAAAAACCTACATTATCAATCTACAGTTGTTTTGAAACATGGATCTTGCAGGAGAGTGCTGGGAGTCTACTGTGTTTTCATTTACTCTGGTTTACTGACCTGAGGCTGCAATGAAATAGATGAGGGTGATTCTGCAGGTTCAAGGAGAACCTCATTTTCCTTTAGATTTTCTTTTTTTTTTTTTTTTTAAGACTTTCTCTCTGCTAAAAAGCAGAAAACTTATGAGGGAGTGGTACTTCTGGCTTTTGCACATCCTCTTCTCAAAGAGGGTTTGATAGAAGACAGCTGGGGACAAGCTTGAAGTCACAGAAGGAAGAAGATGATTTAGAGCAGGAAGTGAATGGGTCACAGGAAATTCTCCCCAGTCTCACAATTTTGCAAGGACTGACCCTGACTACATCTAATTGTTCTTTACACCAATTGTTCTCAATTTTAACGCATATAAAAACCAGCTCAGGAGGGGGTATAAACATGCAGATTCCTAAACTCCAAACTTGGTTCAGGAGGCTTGGGGTGGGGTCCAGGAACCCACATTCTAACAGGGCTCCCTGGCTGTGTGGATGCACATATTTGGCCCCAAAACTGGAGAACACAGTTGACACTCTTGAGGAGGTTCGAAATAAAACTGGTGGACTGCTTGTTGCTTTTAGCTTTATGACCTTGAGTAGGTCATCTTAACAACTAATTCTCCCTCTGTGTGTTGTAATACCTCTCTCACATGGATATCCTGAGATATCTTGCTGTAATACCTCTCTGACATGGATATACATAAGGTAGATGTGAGCGTATTTTTAGAAATGTAAAAGCAACATAAAATGTAAAACATAAATCATCATAATCCATTTTTTTCCATTTTCATTCATTTTTAACCTATCTTTAGAACACATTGGCAAATTGCTTCTGAGGATTCCCAATATGAAATAAAAAGTTCCCAGAGGTTCAAATCATGATACTGTGCAGTTTGGGACAGCTTTCAGTGAAAAATCAAACAGTCTCTAAATATAATAAAGAGCAGCACGAATTTACAATACAGTGAGTTTTAAATAGGCAGTCACACTGCATAAGACCAACATAAGGACGGGCAGGAATATGCCTAAGATTAAAACATCCTACACACTTATAGAGCAAGTAATGTTCATTCTTACTGTGCCAGGCAATTTGCTCAGACCCAAGCAAGATCCCAAATGAAAAACACATTCAATTTTGAAACAAATTTTATAGTTCCAATAATTTATTTAATTTTCTTCTATTATTAATTATTAAAGAAAGTGCCCACAAAACAGCATTTTTCTTTGAAAGCATAAGGAACTATGTTCAGTCCCTGCTGGTATCCTCACTAGGTATTGAGTATAGTCACCTCCACCATGACTCCACAGAGCTGGGGTGAGGTGCCCAGCGGTCAAAATAACTGGCTTCTCACTCTCACCTGAATTAGACCTGCCTCATTTGAAGACATTCAAATATGTCCTAATTTTAGAGGGCAATCCATTGAAGTCAAGTTTCCAAGAAATTACATCAGTCTTTGCAACAAATTTACAATGGCATGACCAAAACTTGGTTCTTCAGCAAGGGTTTTAAAATAAAGCATGATGATTTACAGTTCAAGTTCTCACAAATGACAGAGAAACCCAGGTGCAAAGGTCAGTTTAGATAGACATCAACGATAAATTAAAAGTGCATCAAATTCTCTTTCTCCATTGTCAAACTGAGACATGTTTTTCCTGGTTTTTCCTCCTATTGAAAAGGAAAAATAGGACATGACCAGCCTTTGTTACAGATATTTAATGCTAACAACCAGCTCACAGCAAAAGCCTGCTAATAGGTTTCTTTCCTCCATAGTTCCTTCACGGAGCTTACATTCCAGAGATCTTCGGGTTTTATCTGTGCTTAATTTATCAGATTCCTTCCTCTGACTTATAGGGCTCTGCACAACATGGTCTTTATTTGGGACCACTTTCCCCATTCCTAGTACATTGGCCACAAAAGCCTGTACCTGTCTTCAAACATATCGAGCTTGCACCACTGTTCCTGCTGGAATGTTTTCCCAGGACTGCTCCTTTTTGACACTGGGATCTTTGTTCAAAGTCTATATATTTCACTGAGACCATCTCGTCCCACCCAGTTTAATGTAGCTGTCCGATCACTCTTTGTCATGATGCCCTAAATAATTCTTTGCGTAGGATTTAACTGCAGCTGGTAGTTTTCTTGAATATTTACATTTTTGCTCATTATTTTCTTCCTCAAATGAAATACAAGCTTCACAGGAAGAGGGATCTTGTCTGAATTGACCATTGCAGCATCCCTTGTCCCTAGAACTGTTACTGGCACATAGTAGGCCCAAAAAGATTTGCTGGCTCGGTGGATATGGAGAACACTGAGGTTGCCAAATTAATATTCAATCTTGAAGAAATCTTAGGGTTCAAGCATTAATTAGGCTTAGAGATATGCCACTTGCAGACTCAATTAGCTTAAAACACCATCCTCTGCTGGGCTAATTTAATTAAAATATATCTCAAGCTTTTCATTTGTTCTTTGTAAAATTTAATATTAAACATATTATTAGAAAAGTATTACTAAAATCTGAAACATATCCCAATGACTTTAAGAGGTTTTGACTCAATGCACAACCAGCAACTTGAATATACAAGAGTGCAACATATGTCACTGGGCTTGAGTTCATCACTGCCTAAATTACTCTCTGTTAATAAATTCAGCAGATTAATTCTTAAGCACATTCTTTGGGCAGTATATCCAATGCTACCCTGATGGTCCAAAAAGGCTTTATCTGAGTTACTTGATAAGGGGATTAACTTGGATACTGGGGGAGACTCAAACATTAACTACTATTTAGATGTCATTCTAGGTTTAGGAAAAAGCAATTTGTTAAGTACAGGTCATGCCAAATTTTTGTTCAAGCCTTTAGATGAGGTTACTATTTTTCTAGAATCAGCTGCTAGATTCTAAATATAAACAAGCTTATAAGGTGAGTGAAGAGCAGCAAGCATATTGGTGATAGATGTGGTTATGCTGAAGACAAACTGAGCTTCAGCCACAAGCATGGACCAAAAAGTAAAAGCAGTGTCTCGGATTTTGACCACAGGGGTCTTTCTATTGCATGGAAATAAACTGCTTTATTGTTGTTATTGTTGTTTGTTTTTTGCTTCTTTGGCTTTTTTTGCTTTTTTTTTTTTTTTTTTTCCACAAATGTACATTAGGAACTGTTAGTACTTTTAAAGGATGATATAAAAGCCAACGGGGGAATCTATTAAATAAAACTCAACTCAATATTCTCCATTTTAATGTTATCACTCTTCCCATTAAAAATGAAGAGTCACACACTCATCTTGTGTATCGCAATACACAAGAATAAGAAAGAACTTAAGCTAAACTGCATAAACAAACATGTCCTGAAAATTATGGAATAGAAAAAAACAAAACATGCTGCCCCCTTTATCTGTCAATGAATTTCTGAGAAGCACCTGGCACTTTTGTCCATTTATACAAATTTACTCTTTAAGACTCAGCCAAATCTCCTGGAGAGAATGAAATAGAAACATAAGCTTCAAGCCCTAAGAAAAGAAAGAACTATCATGATTTTGTGTTTATGTCCTAAGCCACACTGCTATCCACAAAAGCCGATGGCATCTTGGCCCATATTTATTTACCTACTAAAGTCAGCCAGTAAGCCCCCAAAGCTTATAATCCTGAGGCCAGTGGGAGAAGAGTAGCACCTACAGAAAAAAAAAACAAAAAAAAACAAAAAAAAAAACAAAAAAAAAACTTGGACAATTCTGAGTTATTATTTTAAATAATGCCTTTACTTTTGCAGTTTTCTACCTCAGTAATTTTGGCTGTCAATGCTTAAAAGTGCCTTCCAATCACTATTCAAAACCCTCATACAATGCTGACCTATTCTTTATTCTGAAACTAATGCACTCTCTGGGCATCTCTTAAGGCACTTCAAAAGCAGGTCATTAGAAAGAATATAAACAGAAACATGCTACACAATAATTTCCAAGAATATGGGCACCCTAAATGTGAGAGAGAAGTTTTTAAATATCCAAAAATTTACACTGTTTTTTAAACCGTGAAGGGTTGCCTTTTTGTTGTTGTTGTTATCATCTTATTTGATTGTCTTGAGGTTCATTATAGTTTAATGCAGTAAGATTCACCCTAGGGTTTTTCTTTTTCCCTCTCTCTCTCAGATTGTGAAAAATAGTTCTTCCATTAACTAGATCTCTAGAGAATATATCCTCCCCTAACTGGCTTGCATGGGAAGGCAGACTTTCTAATTTTATAGCAAAAATGGGGAATTTGTGGGTAGGACATGCTCATTGAGTTCATCTGGACCAGTTCCCACCCTGACTGTAGGACTCCTTTGATGGTGTGTGTGCCATCTGGGTGTCAATTTGTTGTTATAACCTAAATGACTTTCCTGGGTGACATAACGAGAAACCAAGTGGAAATAGTGTTAATGCCATGAAACACATATGATGGCTACTCAAAAACTTAGAACCAAACTTTCTCTTCC
This sequence comes from Theropithecus gelada, assembly GCF_003255815.1. Taxonomy (NCBI): domain Eukaryota; kingdom Metazoa; phylum Chordata; class Mammalia; order Primates; family Cercopithecidae; genus Theropithecus; species Theropithecus gelada. The sequence goes on from NC_037683.1 coordinate 83,082,629, forward strand.
TCAAGACCAAATTCTCTGTTTAACTCCATTATCCTCATGGACTCTCTCCCATACCCAAAGTAACCAAGAGAGATCCCAGAACACAGAAAGAAGCTTGAAAATGGAACATGAATTGGTCCCACAACTAGAAAAAATAAGTCTGAAATTCCTCCATTTGTTGTCACCATTAACTGTATCAAAAGGTGTGATGCAACGGCTAAAAGGCACTGGTGGGAGAATGAGAGACCTGAACATGGTAGATACACCCTAAGGTGACCCAGTGACCCTCCCTCCTCTTGTGTGTGCTTTTGTGTAATCCCCTTCCTTTGAGGGCGGGTGTGATCTGTGACTTGTTTCTAATCAATAGAATAGAACAAAGATGATGATGGGAAGTCATCCCCATAACTATTATATAAGACATGATTTGGTGGGTTGGAGTGAGAGGATCTTCTTGCTGGCCTGATGAGGTAAGCAGCCACACAGCAAAGAGCTGTAGGTAGACTCCTGTCTACAACTAGCAAAAAGTTAAGTCCTCAGTCATACAGCCACAAAAAAATATAATTTCTGCCAACAAACTTAATGAGCATGCAAGTAGATTCTTCCACAGCCAAGCCTCAAGATGAGAATGCAGCCCAGGGCAGAAACCTTGATTGTGACCCTGATCTGTGCCCAGACTCTTGCCCCATGGAAACTGTGAGGTAAGGAATGTGTATTGTTTTAAGCTGCTAAATTTGTGGTGATGTGTTATGCAGAAATAGAAGACTAATACACTATGAGAAGAAATACAGGTCAGAAGTCTTATTTAAACTGCCCATCCTTAAAGTGAATTGGAGTCAGTCTACGTCTGGCTGAAGAGTTCTGTGCTAAACGTCCTCCTCTGAAAATAATCACAGGAAGAAATATTCAGTGACAGGCAGAGTCACCTGAGTGCCATGGCAACCATTCCAAAGAATGTCTATTAGCTTCCTAGAGGATCTAGGTTCTGTGATGGAAAGCTTATTAACCAGAAGAACTTCTTAAACAGATAATGAAAAATAATGGGCATAGTGACATGTTCTAAAATCTTATTATACTACACAGGAAACTTCTAAGTAGCTTTACTTAAAATTCCTAGACGTGCAGAACAGTGAGAGACAGTCAATTTGTCTTCATCTTCCTATAACTCATGTTTTTGCAAATAAGTTTCTATTAAATCTCTATACCTGTGAACTCATGTAATAGTTCTGGAGTAAAAGTGAGTTAAAAAGAAAGAATGCCTAATGTGACCTTCTTAAAGGCATTGTTACAGGGCTGCGATATTTCATGTGTTAATCTCCTCTTATATTAACCCACAATCATATTTTTTAGGCTTTTAATGATTTCTTCATAGTTTTTTATAGGATGACAACTTCAAAAATTAACCACATAAGATTCCTTATAGAAAACTATGCAAAAGGTAACTTCAGAATATGTGACCCCTATAATAAGGGGGCTAAAGTCTGAATTAAAACCAATTATAACTTTTAAACATATCCGTATCAGGATTCCATCAATCTTCTCCTTCATTTATCCAATGCCAGCATCAAGTATTTAATGACAAGATTATCTAATACTTAGAATATTTAATTCTTAAGTTTTTACTTCACATTATGATTAGACAGCTGATGGTAATGTTAACTCATGACTGATACTAACCATTATACATGCCACAAGTTTAAATACTATCTAAACTTCCTTTTAGCACTAATAGTTCATGATTAACCTCATTTCTGAGCAACATTTATTAAACAAATACAGACATTAATAATTCATATGAAGTAAAAACAGGCATAATATCTGTGAAATGATGACAAGTTGCATAAGATGAAGTCAGAATCCACATTTTGTATTACCGTAAAATATTGAAGTTCCAGAAATTTCCAGAGGGACAAAGCATGGCAAAGGTCTGGAAACTGACAGTCCAGGTTGAGAGTCTTGGATCAGCTGTGATTAAGGCAAGCCAAAGGTCTAGAGCCTGGGAGTTCAGTCGAGTTAGGGGATGTAACCATCAGTCACTCAACATATTATATTCATTGAGCACTGCTATGTATTGACCCAATTCCAGTGCTGGGGTTACCCCAGTAAATGAGACTGTCAGGGTCCCTGTTTTCCCTACTTGCATTCTGTTTGGGGGACAAGCAATTAATAAGCAAGCAAACAACTGATTAAAGCAATTTCAAATAGTGGAGAGTTAAGTCAATTCAAACGAACATATTACTGAGGTCCTTCTCCCAGTCACACAGTATCCAGGTGCTTGAAATACATTAGTCAACAAAGCAGATATAGATTCCCAACATCATGGAGATCACATTCTACTAGGGAAAAGATACAATATCACAAGTCATAATAAGTATTAACTTATATACCATGTAAAAAACGTAATATGTGCTATATTTTTTTTTAAAAAGGCCAGAAAAAGGTGATTGGAAGTATATATGTGAAGGGGCAGTGGGTCACAATTCAAAAATGGGGCAGTCAGGATAGGCACCAGTAAGCAAGTCACATCAGAGCAGACTTGAAGAAGGAAACCACAAATGCAAAGGTGCTAAGCAAGACTGAGTTCAGCATGGAGGAACAGAAAGAAGAATGATTGGGCATAATGATCAGGGGACAGGACCAGCAACGTGGGCAGGAATCAGATCACACAGAATTGAGTCAACAGGCCAACTCTGATCCCTAATTGCTCCCCATCTCTGCTACATTGCTATCTTCTTCCTGTCTATGGACCCTGCTCATCAGTTTCAAACACATTCTAATATCTTCTGTCTTTAGAAAACCATTCCACCCTCCTGGTCGCCACTGAATGTCTACCATCCTTCTCATCTACGTTTCTCCAAGGAAAGGTCCAGACGTACTGCCTCTACCTCCTGGCCCTCCTATTTACCCTGAAGTTTACTCTAATTGGATCACTCCCTAACACTTCTCTTGAAGGTCACCAATGATCTTCACATGTTGAAATACAAAGGACACTTGTCCTTAACTTATCAGGCTCTCTGCTGCCTCTGGCACAGGTGACCAGGCTCTCTTTCTAGAAACACTCCCCTCTCTCCATGACAATACCACCATCCTCATTTTCTCCTGTATCTCTGGCCTCTCTTCAGCTTCTCTTCTTAGGAGTAACCCATAAATAAACATACATGTTCACGTGAAAAAAATATGTAAAGGTTTTGGTTAACTGAAAGCTCATTCATCAGCCCTGATGGCCTTGGCCCAGAGCAAATCACTTAGTCTCCAGGGGACACTACAGTCAGTAAAAAAGAAAGAGCTTCAGAACAAGGGAGACCTGCCAGAGCTAATGCTTTTTAACTGAATGACCTTGAGCAAGACACTTCTCTGCAGGACTCAGTCTTCTCACCTGTAAAATAGGGATTTTTAACAGTGGCCTTGCAAGGCTATTATTAAGACTAAATGATTTATCCTTCCTAAGTTCTCTGGCCAATGCCTGGTACTTGGTAGATGCTACTCTGCTGTTAGTGTCCTCCTGAAGCTCAGAAAAAAAAACACCTTTTGGCTAATATCCAGAATCTACAAAGAACTTAAACAAATTTACAAGAAAAAATCAACCCCATCAAAAAGTGGGCAAAGGATATGAACAGATGCTTCTCAAAAGAAGACATTTATGCAGCCAACAGACACATGAAAAAATGCTCATCATCACTGGCCATTAGAGAAATGCAAATCAAAACCACAATGAGATACCATCTCACATCAGTCAGAATGGCGATCATTAAAAAGTCAGGAAACAACAGGTGCTGGAGAGGATGTGGAGAAATAGGAACACTTTTACACTGTTGGTGGGACTGTAAACTAGTTCAACCATTGTGGAAGACAGTGTGGCGATTCCTTAAGGATCTAGAACTAGAAATACCATTTGACCCAGCCATTCCATTTCAGGGTATATACCCAAAGGATTGTAAATCATGCTGCTATAAAAACATCTGCACATGTATGTTTATTGAGGCACTATTCACAATAGCAGAGACTGGGAACCAACCCAAATGTCCATCAATGATAGACTGGATTAAGAAAATGTGGCACATATACACCATGGAATACTATGTAGCCATAAAAAAGGATGAGTTCATGTCCTTTGTAGGGACATGGATGAAGCTGGAAACCATCATTCTCAGCAAACTATCGCAAGGACAGAAAACCAAACACCGCATGTTCTCACTCATAGGTGGAAACTGAACAATGAGAACACTTGGACACAGGGTAGGGAACATCATACACCGGGGCCTGTCATGGGGTGGGGGGAGGGCGGAGGGAGAGCATTAGGAGAAATACCTAATGTAAAAGATGAGTTAACGGGTGCAGCACACCAACATGGCACATGTATACATACATATGTAACAAACCTGCAAGTTGTGCACACTTACCCTAGAACTTAAAGTATAATTAAAAAAATAAATAATAAATAATAAATAAAATTTAAAAAGAAAAAGAAAAAAGAAAAAGCACCTTTTGTCTGAATAACACAGGAAAGAAAAATAATATTAAAAGGAAGGGAAGGAGAAGCTATCATTAAACTGTTCTGGGTGGAGTCACTGTTAATGACCCATAAACAAATTAACTTTCTTTGCCTTAGAAACCTAAAATTCTTAAGTTGGAAAGAGATTTCAAACACATTAAATCTCTTCAAATATCTAATTATCAACAGGAAGCAAATATTAATCATTACTGAATGCTCCAACTTCCCTCCCTCAAAGGTGTCTTATGTACTTTTTCCTTTATTGAGAGAGAGTCAGTACAGGGTAGAGTATATCCCTACAGCCTGGATTTAAATCCTGCCTCTCTGCTTCTGAGCTTTGAGACTGTGTATGGAGAACCTAAACTTCCTGTGCTGCAGTTTCCTCAACTATATAATATGAGACTAATTATACTACTTATGGGACTGTTTTAAAAACTAAATGAGGTAATATAGATGTAGTGTTTACAACAGTTCCTGGTACAATGGTAAGCTCTCAATGAAGATGGAGATCATAACAATAACGACCACTACTATTATTAGTTCAACTACCCTTGGAGTTCTCACTTCACACCCATTCAGTGATTTGGAATCAGATACATGAGGTACTTGTTCATACTTATCATTTTCCTGTATAGAACAATCCATATATTTTAAAGGAAATAGATATTGCTGGGTATTTTCTTTCCATTTGCCTCTCTGGATCTACTGCCTCTCAATTCTGTGATCCAAACGAATGACACTCTGTATCACTGGCCTTCCTTGTCCTCTCACTTCTGGTTGGGTTAAGCCAATGGGACACATTGGCAGGAGATAGGAGAGAGGCAGGAAAGTGAGGTCAGAGTATCAATTCCTATAGCTCCCTCCCTGCTGGGTCATCATGGTCATCAGCCTCTCCTACAGGCCACAGCTCCTGCCAGGCTGCCCTCCCTAACAGCTATAGCTACTTGTCTGGGGTTTGAGAATCTTCCCTCTGTTGGCCCCTTCAGGCGTAGATAGGGTTAAAGCTCCCCACTATTGCAAACCTCAGGATGCCTCACCATCTCTTGTTGTTTTATGTAGTCCTGAACATATCTTTTTAAAGAGTCTCTTCATTAAACTCTTCTAAATTACCTAATTATTTCCTGCTGGAACCCAGACTGACACATAGGTCATGCTTTTCAACATATAGCCATGCAAAACATGAAGGAAAGGTAGCACCTGGAATACTTTCTATAAGTAGAAAGCAGCAGTTGAGCCAGAAGGCTGAGACTCTCTCCCAAAGCACTCCACTTCAAACTCTTTTGTCATTGGAGCCGGGTAGCTCACATGGAGGGCAAAGTGAAGGACTCTAATCTTCTCAGCATTTGCCACCCCAACTGACCTTTCATTCAGGTAAATGTTATTTCCTCTGACAACTCGAAGGATGAGAGGACTTGCTGGTACTCCATCTCTCAAATGATCAAAGTTTCCTCTCCAGCCACATTCAATCCACTGAGATATTTGCTACCATGCCCTTGAGAACAGGTTCAAATACAAATTTCTCTAATACTACTGCTCCTTTTCTAAGCTGGCCTAGCAGAACTGGAGTTAACAAGAACATCCTGGAGTTTTCCCTGTTAGCAACCAAGCCACAGATAATACTCAATGCCCCAAGGCTGCAGCTCTTAATTATAACCAGAAGCTTAATTTTAGAAGGTGACACCAGCATCAGCTTTCAGCTTCACAATCTGAACTAATCCTTAATTGCATCTTTAGGTCAAACTCTATGAGAAAGTTATTCAATAAATGGGAAGAGGAAGCAGAGCAAGACGGCTGAATAGAAGCCTTTACTGATCATCCTCCCTGCAGGAACACCAAATTGAACAACTATCCACATAACAAAGCACCTTCATAAGAACCAAAAATCAGACGAGCGATCAAAGTATCTGGTTATAACTTCGTATCAGTGAAAGAGGAACTCAAGAGGGTAGGAAAGACAGTCTTGAATTACCAACGCCACCCCTCCACCATCCCCTGGCAATGACCATGTGGTGTCGAGAGACAATCTGAGCTTAGGAGAGCGAGAGCACAATGACTGAAGAACTTTGCATTGAAACTCAATGCTGCCCTGTTGCAGCAGAAAGCAATACCAGGCAGAACTCACCTGGCACCCATGGAGGGAGCATTTAGACCAGCCCTAGCCAGAGGGGAATTGTCCATTCTAGTGCTTGCAACTTGAGCTGTAAGTCTTGCCACTGTGGATTTAAGTGCTCTGGGGTCCTAAATAAACTCGAAGGAATGAAACATGCCTATAAGGTCTGGAAAACAGACTCAAAAAGGCAAATCTGAAAATAATTGGCCTTAAATAGAAGGTAGACAGAGAGATAGAGGTAGAAAGTTTATTCAAAGGGATAATAACAGAGAACTTCCCAAACCTAGAGAAAGATATCAATATTCAAGTACAAGAAAGTTAAGAAACACCAAGGAGATTTAACCCAAGTAAGACTACCTCAAGACATATAATAATCAAACTCCCAAAGGTCAAGAATAAAGAAAGGATCCTGAAAGCAGCACGATAAAAGAAACAAACAACATACAATGGAACTCCAATACATCTGGCAGCAGACTTTTAAGTGGAAATCTTACAGGCCAGGAAAGAGTGGCATGACATATTTAAAGTGCAGAAGGAAAAAAATTATCCTAGAATAGTATATCTGGTGAAAATATCCTTCAAACATGAGGGAGAAATAAAGATGTTCCCAGACAAACAAAAGCTAAGGGATTTCATCAACACCAGGACTATCCTACAAGAAATGCTAAAGAAAGTACTTCAGTCTGAAAGAAAAGAATGCTGATGAGCAATAAGAAATCATCTGAAGGCACAAAACTCACTAGTGATAGTAAGTGCACAGAAAAACACAGAATATTGTAACACTACAATTGTGGTGTATATCTTGAGTAGAAAGACTAAAAGATAAACTAGTCAAAAATAACTATAACAACCTTTCAAGACATAGTACAATAAGATATAAACAGAAAACAAAAAGTTTAAAATCAGGGGATGAAGTTAAAATATACAGTTGTTATTACTTTTCTCTTTACTTATTTATTTGTTTACGCAATTGGTGTTAAGTTGTGATCAGTTTAAAATAATGAGTGTATTCTCTACAAGCCTCATGGTAATCCCAAATCAAAAAACATAAAACATATATATACACACAAAAAAAGCAAGAAATTAAAACACACCACCAGATAAAAATAACCTTCACTAAAAGGAAGATAGGAAGGAAGAAAAGACCACAATATAGTCAGAAAAAAAACAACAAAATGGCAGGAGTGAGCTCTTACTTATGAATAATAACAGTTAATGTAAATTGACACAATTCAATCACAAAACATAGAAAGGCTGAATGGATTAAAAAACAAGACCCAATGATTTGTTGCCTACAAGAAATACACTTCCCCTATAAAAACACACACAGACTGAAAATAAAGGAATGGAAAAAGAAACTCCATGTAAATGGGCACCAAAAAAAAGCAGGAGTAGCTATACTTACATCAGACAACATATATTTCAAGACAAAAACTGTAAGAAGAAACAAAGAAGGTCACTATATAATGATAAAGGGGTCAATTCAGCAAGACAATATAACAACTGTAAATATATATGCACCCAACACTGAAAACTCTCTAGGACATTGGTCTGGGCAAAAACTTCTTGAGTAATATTCCACAAGCACAGGAAACGAAAGCAAAAATGGACAAATGTGATCACATTAAGTTAAAAAGCTTCTGCACAGGAAAGGCAACAATTAACAAAGTGAGGAAACAAGCCACAGAATGAGGGAAAATATTTGCAAACTACCCATATAACAACAGATAAATAACCAGAGCTAAAACAACTCTACAGGAAAAATATCTAATAACCTGGTTTAAAAATGGGCAAAGGATCTGACGAGACATTTCTCAAAAGAAGACATACAAATGGCAAACAGGTTTATGAAAAGATGCTCAACATTGCTGATTATGAGATAAATGTAAGTGAAAACTACAGTGAAGTAGCATCTCACCCCAGTTAAAATGACTTATCCAAAGGACAGGCAATAACAAATGCTGGTGATGAGGTGGACAAATGGGAACCCTTATGTCCTGTTGAGGGGACTGTAAATTAATACAGCCACTATGGAGAACAGTTTGGAAGTTCCTCAAAAAACTAAAAATATACTTACCATATGACCCAGCAATTCCACTGATAGGTATATACTGCCAAAAAGGAAATCAGCATATCAAAGAGCTATCTGCACTCCCATGTTTATTGCAGCACCATTCACAACAGTCAAGATCTGGAAGCAACTTACATGTCCATCAACAGATGAATGGATAAAGAAAATACATTCTGTAATCACAGCACTTTGGGAGGCTGAGGTGAGCTGATCACTAGAGTCCAGGAATTTGAGACCAGCCTGAGCAACACAGTGAAACCCCATCTCTATAAAAAGTACAAAAATTCTGGACACGATGGCATGTGCCTATAGTCCCAACCGCTTGGGAGGCTTAGGTGGGAGGATCACCTGAGCCTGGAGAAGTTGAGGCTGCAATGAGCCATGATGGCACCACTGCACCCAAGCCTGGGTGACAGAGTGAGAGCCTGTCTCAAAGTGAGATAGAGAGAGAGAGATAGAGAGGAAGAAAATGTGATACATATACACAATGGAGTACTATTCAGCCATATAAAAGAATGAGATCCTAAATGAAATCCTGTCATCTGCAACAGCAGGGATGGCACTGGAGGTCTTTACAGTAAGTGAAATAAGCCAGACACAGAAAGATAAACTTCACATGTTCTCACTTATTTCTGGGACATAAAAATTAAAACCATGGAATTCATAGAGATAGAGAGTAGAATGATAGCTGCAAGAGGCTGGGAAGGGTTGGGGAGGATGAAGTAGGGATGATTAATGGGAACAAAAATATAGTTAGATAGAATAAATAAGATCTAGTGTTTGATAGTGCAACAGGGTGACTACAGTCAACAATAATTTATTGTGCCTTTTAAAATAACAAAAAGAGTACAATTGGATTGTTTGTAACCGAAAGAAAAGATATATGCCTGAGGTGATGGACAGCCCATTTACTGTGATGTAATTATGACTCATTGTATGGCTGTATCAAAATATCTCACGTACCCCACAAATATTTACACCACTATGTACCCATAAAAATTGAAAATTAAAAATTAAAAAATATAAATCCTTGTAGGTTGCTTTAGGGATAAACCATTGGCCCAAATAAGTAAAATGGATGAAACATGCTTCCATACCATGGCACAGCAGACACAGGCTGAGAAGCAGTTTGAGTAACAAGCACAACTTCTAATGCAAAGAAGTTGTACTTGGCTTGTATAACACTTTCTGCCAATTTAATGTGGACCTGAAACACATAAGAGTAAAAGTGCTATAAAATAATATCTTCAAAACTGTTATACTTTTAAAAATTACAATTATGAAAAATAAATGTTGAAGTTACATTTTAATAGGAAAGCTGGATAATGCCCAACACTGGGTCAGATATGAGATATTCTACATAGAAAAAAGGCAGGACATAGGAAATAGAGAAAGGAAGAAAAATCATGAATGTGAGATAATGAATTATGTGCTGTAACAGCTGACCTCACTGCTCAAATATAGCACATAATTCATGAGTCATGACATTACCATGAATGCCTTCTTGCAGAATTCACAACTGAGCAGCACTGGCAACCTTTGAATATGGTGTTGTTTCTTTCTTTCAAAAGACAACACATCTGATGAAGAGTAATTTTATTTACTCGAGATATGTTGCTAAAGAGCGGTATACGGATTTTTGTACAGGTAATCATATTTCAAGTACACTAGGGTGTCTAGCTTTATGAATAAAATGCTCAAGTACATATTTTTTTTTTGTTTTTGTTTTGAGATGGAATTTTACTCTGTCATCCAGGCTAGACTGCAGTGGCACAACCTCAGCTCACTGCAACATCCACCTCCTGGATTCAAGCGATTCTCCTACCTCAGCTTTCCAAGTAGCTGGGATTACAGGCATGCGCCACCATGCCCAGCTAATTTTTGTATTTTTAGTAGAGATAGGGTTTCACCATGTTGGCCAGGCTGGTCTCGAACTCCAGACCTCAGGTGATCTGTCCACCTTGACCTTCCAAAGTGCTGGGATTACAGGTGTGAGCCATCAAGTGCATACTTTGTAAAGTGAATAATAAAGCCCTTGCCCTGATCCTCTCTTCATTTATGTGTATAAGATTTAACAGTTGGTTTGTGTGTGCATGCAGGTATGTGCATGTTTAAATAGTTTAAAGAACCATTCAGGCTTCAAGTCGGCAAATGAATCAGAAGTGATTAAAAATCACATCAAATTTTTACTAAGACAAGACAACCTTGGTGTCTGTCTAGGCAAGTATATGCAAAATCTTTTTCTTTCAGATGCTTCAGTGCCCATTCAGAAGATTAATGGAAAAAATATACAAGGTGTATGTTTTTGGAATTTTGAATTTTGAAAATTAAATTTTGAAAGTTAAATTTTGAAAATTAAAAATTAAAAAATATAAATCCATGAAGTCACATGAAAACAACAGAAATATATAGACAGGGATGGAGCTTCTTAAACAAGAGGGTCCATGCCCCATTCTCAGGGTCCCTAAAACTATAAGAGAATTTATATAGGTTTTGATTTTTATGATAATCTAATCCTCAGCTCCCATCATGTTCACTAAATTATTATTTAAAAATAGAAAAACTTCTATTTTACAGAGATAGTTTACAGTTAAAAGACATTTCTTGGCATTATTTTCATCCATCTATTCTCAACTGAATTCTGTGGCTCACTGAAGTTGTATTAGTCTATGTGAATTTTTCTCTTTTAAAAGGGAGTTGTAATCCTGTTGTATTGAATTTGAATGGGAAGGATCAACATGAACTTGTGATACATTTTATCTTCCTCTGCCCATTAAATTGGCTTAGAAATAATGAGCAACCTAGTAGTCCCAATAGATTGAGGTCACTAAATACCATTTCTCACTTAAAGAAACTAAGGTTCTCAGGGGAAGTAGCTGATTCCAGATCAAAAGTAGAAAATATAAAAGATGAACCTGGAACATCTCATCACACCAGGAGCAAAGGAGCTATCAAAGACTACAAGGAGAATGTCAAAAGGATTCAGGGGCCACCTTTAATAGGCTCCTACTGTCCAAAATGAAATGAATTAAAATATATCAAATGTGCTTAAATTCACAGTACTAAAGTCAACAGTAACAATAAAACTTTCCTTCCTCACTGGTTACCCCTGGAGGGTGCGAGCAAACCAACTCCTTATTTTGAAAACTGGTAAATAAAGAAAAAGAATCAAACATTTACTCTGCCTTGATAGGATAAATTATATGTCAAGTAACCACAGAGTTGAGAAGTGTTTCTCCTTACAGAAGTCCAACTAATAAATGAGGGAATAGTAAAATCTGAATGGCATCATTTTTAAATCCCCAACAAATTAATACATTTAGAAAAAGCACTTATGAAATAATATTGCCAAAAATCATCTAAATGGAGTCCAATGAAGGCTCTACATCTGTCTACTAATTTATATAAAACACAAAGAACAGAGAGCATATGAAATGACAGCACAGGGGACAATCAGCAAAACCCAGACTACAGAACATCCTACAGGAAAATTGACCATTTTTTCCTCAACAAATAAATTACTCAGGGAAAAGATAGATAACAGAAAAGATTAATAAAATAAGCTTTATCCAGGTGTAACGCCCATCTATTTTGCATCTGTACAACTCCTAAAGCCATTACTTACACACACACATGCTCACATATTACATGTGCATATTTAAACAAAGAATGTTGCTTTAAAACTTAGTAGGAAACAATGACAGTTTAGAATACAGTGTCTTATGATTAGGAAACCATAAAATAGTGTGAGCCCTCACTCCTGGGAAATAAAGCAAATCTGGAAAGCTTAGGACAGGAATGCTCATCTGGGGCACAAGTATTCCTTGGGAGAAATTTAGAATTGTTGAAAATCATATAATTTGCAAAAGCTTGGTTAATAATACAAGTTTACATTTGGAAAATTTAAAAAATATTTAATGTATATAATAATATTACAGAGTCAACTAAGCACCAGAGCCTATGCTGAACTTTATATACATTACATAACAGCCACAGGGAAAGGTATTAGTATCCCTATTTCTCAGAAGACAGAAAGTGACCTTTCCAAGGCTATATAGCTAGTAAAAATAAACATATACACTCACCATCTCAATACGTTCAGAAAAAGCATTTCACAAAACTCAACTACCATTCATCATAAAAACTCTCAACAAACTAGGAATAGAATGAAAGCTGATAAAGAGCATCTGCAAAAAACCTGTAGCTAACACCATACTTAATGGTGAAAGACCACTTCTCTCACCATTTCTGTTATTTCAATTCAATACTGGTTGTCCTAGCCCATGTAATAAAGCAAGATGAGAGAGGAGGGAGAGGGAGACGGAGAGGGGGAGGGGAATGGGGAGTGGGAGAGGGGGAGGGGGAGAGGGAGAGGGAGGGGGAGGGGGAGGGGAGGGGAAGAGGAAGGAGAAAGAGAGGGCGTGGGAGAGGGAGAGGGGAAGGAGAAAGAGAGAGAGAAAGAAAGAAAGAGAGAGAGAGAAAGAAAGTTGGTTTCTTCATTTGCAGATGACATAATCATCTACGTAGAAAATACCAAGGAATATACCAAAGTGATAAAACTAATAACTGAGTTTAACAAGGTCACAAGATACAAGGTCAATATATGAAATGCAATGACATTTTAATATATTAGCAACGAACAGCTGGAAGTTGAAAGTAAAAAGAAAATACTAAAAACATGACATACTTAGGAAAAAATTTAACAAAATGTATTTATTGAAAACTATAAAACATTGCTGAGAGAAATTAAGGAAGATCTAAATAAATAGAGAGATATACCATGTTCATGGGTTGGAAAATTCAATATTATTAAGGCATCAATTATCCCCCAAATGATCCATAGATTCAATATAATGCCACTCAAAATCCAAGCAGACTTCTCTGTAGAAATTGACAAGTAGATTACAAAAGTTATATGGAAATGCTAAAATTTATAAAAGTTATATGGTAATGCTAAAATCTGATTCTAAAATCTACACAAAAATGCAAAGTTGGAGGACTCATACTACCTGATTACAAAACTTAGTATAAAACTATAGTAATCAAGACAGTGTGATATTGACACAGGATAGACATATAAATCAAAGAAACAAAATGGAGTCCAGAAATAGACCCACCATATATGGTAAGATGATTTTCAACAAAACTGTTTAGATAATTCAATATGGAAAGAATAATCTTTTCAAAAAAGGGGTATTAGAACTGAATATTCATATATGAAAAAAAATCAACCCTTCCCTCTCACTATTCACAAAAATTAACTTAAAATGCGTCAGAGACTTAAATGTAAGAGCTAAAGTTATAAAACTTACAGAAGGGACATAGCAGAAAAATCTTGTAACTTTGGGCAACGTGAAGATTTCCATTTCCTTTTTTATTTTTATTTTTTGAGACAGAGTCTCGCTCTGTCACCCAGGCTGGAGTACAGTGGCGTGATGTTGGCTCACTGCAACTTCTGCCTCCAGGGTTCAGTCGATTCTCCTGCCTCAGCCTCCCGAGTAGCTGGGACTACAGGCACATGCCACCACGCCCGGCTAATTTTTTGTATTTTAGTAGAGACGAGGTTTCACCATGTTGCCCAGGTGTGAAGATTTCTTAAACAGGACACAAAAAATGTACAAACTATAAAAGCAGAAGTAATAATTTGCACATCATCAAAATTAAAAAGCTTCCATCCTTTGAAAGTCAGTGTTAGGAAAATAAGATGAGTCATTGACTAGAGATAATATTTGCAAAATACCTATGTGATAAAAGACTTATACCTGGAATACATAAACAACCCTTACAACTCAATAATAAGATGACAAACAATCCACTGAAAATATAACCAAAAGATTTAAACAGATGCTTTAGTACAGAAAAGATATGATTGGACAATAAGCCCAGAAAAAGACACCCAACATCATTAGTCATTAGGGAAATGCAATGCATTATCTCTACAACCTAAATAGAATACCTAAAACTAAAAAGCCTGAAAATTCCAAGTGTTGACAAGGATGCAGAACAACTGGAAATCTCATAAATTGCTGGTGGGAAATCAAAATGGAACAACCATCTTAGAAAACAGTTTGGCAATCTAATGGTTAATTTTATGAATTAAATTGGTGGAGCCACAGTGTCCAGGTATTTGATCAAATATTATTCCATATGTTTTTGTGAAGGTGTTTTTTTTGAGGAGATTAACATTTAAATGGTAGACTTTGAGTAAAGCAGATTACCCACTATAATGTAAGTGGGCTTCATACAATCAGTTGAAGGCCTTACTAGAACAGACTGACCACCACCTGAACAAGAAGGAATTCTCCCAGCAGACTGCCTTTGAATTGGAACAGCAACTCTTCCCTGGGTCTCCAGCCTTCCAGCTTGCTCTGTGGAGTTTGGACTTACCAAACCTCTACAATCACATGAACCAATTCCTTCAGCTAAATTAACCAATTGATCTCTATATATACATATATGTGTATACACACACACCCCCTGCCACACACACACACACACACACCCCTCCTCCCCCCCTACACATACAGCCTGTTGGTTCTGTTTCTCTGGAGTATTCTACTAATATAGGCAGTTTTTAAATCAAACGAATACTCTGCACTTACATTTGATCCAGCAATCCTACTCTTAAGTATTTACCCCCTACAACCCAAAATTGTTTGTGTAGACAAACAAATATATTTCTACACAAGCTCCCCGTGAAGACTTTCTTCACCTGCTGAGTCTCAGTAACTTTGCTGTCCTCAAGGTCAATAACCTCTTTTCCATACCTCTCTCCTGGTATACAGTGGGGTGGGAGTCAGTGACAATTTGGTTGAAAGAAACAGGAGTCACTTAGGCTTAAGTATATGTGAATTTACTAACAAGGACATGGATAATACATGGAATTCAAGAGCACAAAGTATAGCTGGGCCTCAGGAAGCTTTGGGAACAAGGTTGGCACATCTCTCCTCATGGACCCATGGGCTCTCATTTATGTTTCTTTCCCTCTATGTCTGCCTGATTCCTCTCCCTCCTTCTTGTTTCAGGATACTTCTCTATGCACATGAGCCAAACATGGCCCATGTAGCCCAGCCCTGCCTGGACTCCTATCACTTTATAAAGCTTCACATCCAAATTCTCAGGATAAAGAATCCGATGGATTCATCTTGAGGTCCATTGGCTATGGCTTCAGAGCTCATATCCCAAAGCCCAGTGCAGGGACTAGCTTAGGCGACAACTCTATGGGAAAGGAATATGGAGCAGAGAAGAAATGATCAGTCTCCTGGCCTACAAGACCCTACCTGAGCTCATCCCTGACTTCCATCCTTAATACATTGTAGTATTCACTGTCTCTCAGCTTCTTGCTATTATCCAAGGACTCCAAGCATGCTCTTGCCTTAAGGTCTGTTTTTGTGTTTGCTGTTCCTTTTGCCTAGAAGGCTCTTCCCACAAATATATGCAGGGCTTGCTCCTTCACTTCGTCAGGCCTTGGTTCAAATGGCCAGGCCTTCCTTGACCACTACAACCCTATGTCATACTCTTTGCTGTTATTCCATTACTCTGCTTTATTTTTCCTCAGAGCATTGTAAAAACATGACATGATCATGTATATTTACTTATTAATCTGTTTGCTATCTGTCTCTCCCACTAGAATGTAAAATTCATGAGAGTGAGAACTGCTATCTTTTCTACTGTATCACCAGGACTCTTAGTATCAAGTACAGAATAGATGCTCCATGAATGTTTGTTGGATGAAGTGTTAATTTTACATGCCTGTTTTACATGCCTACTAATTGAATGACCACCACCACAGTCCATATATCTCCATTGATAATGTCCCATGGAGGGGCATTTCCTACCATGTTCATGCCAGTATTTTGTACTCTTTCAATGTTGACACTATTTTTCTCATCTCCCAAAATTCTTCTGTTAATTCTCAATAAGTGATTTAACTAAATTCCTCTTTAGCCCATTCACATTCTGGCAGCTCCATGAATGGCTTTCCCCATTCAAAAAACCTAAATGCTCTCATCATAGAGTCCCATTTCTAAGAAGCCCTACAGAGGCCGAGCAGCCCTGTTCTTCTCCTTCCAACTTGGCCATGTCTCAGATGGGACCCCAAGAGCTTAAGCTTCTTTGAACTCACCCACAAATAACTGGTTTGAGTAGAGGAAGTTGGGGATGTCTGTGAAAAACTGAACTCATGCTGAATGGAAGCCAGGGTCCTAATGGTGACACCCCTTGGAAGCAGACTTTATTCTGTGAGTAGTGGGGAGCCATTGATGGTTTCTGAGCAGGAGTAGGTAATGAGAGATATGCTTCACGAAGATGTCTGGTAGCAATGGGTAGAAGGACAGTGACCTGTGATTATTCAGGGTAGAAGATGATGATGGCCTAGATAGGACTCTGGTAACAAAGACCACTGCAGAAAATAACACGGTGGGAAGAATCTATAGAATTTGAAGTGCGTAGAAGTATGTGTGGGGATGGGAGTAGGGGGCTGGGGGTGGGAGAGGTGTCAGATGCTGCCAAGGTGTCAGGCCAGAAGTCACTGGATAGTTTATTAGGATATCCACGGTAATCCTCAAGATGACAGTTACAGATGGATGTTGGAATGGAAAGGAGATACTGAGAAATTAGTCGAGAGGTTGAATAACTATAACTTGTATGTTCTTTATTGCCTCCAGAGCATTTTCCTCTTTTTTGATCCTTACTTGCTCATGGGATAGGTAAGTAAGAAAGGCTGTAACTTTGTCCAAGCCACAGGGGCCAACAGAATTGAGGTCAATTTCTCTGACATGATTGAACAGGAGGCTGGTCAGTTATTTGAAAACATCAGTTAAGGCAAGATTTCATAACATGACACAAGCAAAACATTTTTCTTTCATTTGGCTACCCACTGCCTGAACCACGTTATGTGTTTGGCAAGTTCACCACTTTGTGAGTCCAGGCTGGGCGAGGCAAGATCATCTCCCCAAAGTGAGAGAAAAAAGCTAGAGACTTGCTTGCCCAGTTTTCCTTGCAGCTAGAGAAAAGGCTGAGGGAGAACTGAGCTCTGCCAACCAGGCAGCCTGCACGGAGGCGGACTGGGAGCTTACATTATGAAAGGGAGGGGGGAGCTCGTGCTCTCTTCAGCAGTGGCAGGAGAAGGGTGGCTTTGTAGCTGCACACTCGACACAGAAGT
This sequence comes from Theropithecus gelada, assembly GCF_003255815.1. Classification (NCBI taxonomy): domain Eukaryota; kingdom Metazoa; phylum Chordata; class Mammalia; order Primates; family Cercopithecidae; genus Theropithecus; species Theropithecus gelada. The sequence continues at coordinate 83,100,441 of NC_037683.1, forward strand.
AGCTTTGAGGATGGCAGGGCCAGCAGCTGCGATTAAGTTAAGGTCCTGGTAGAGAGGTCACGTGGCATCGAGAGCTCCCTAGAGGTGACATTTTCTCGTCAGACCAGTTCTGGGGTTTAGTGTTGGGTGCTGCTCCAGGAAGCTCAGCCTTCATCCAGGCTCTCCAGTTCTCCCAATTCTCCAGTGGCCCAATCACGTCTCTGCTTAGCCAGAGTCACTTTCTGTTGCTAATGTCTAAGAACTCTGACTGATACACCTTAATATCATAAATGTTTTGTTTTACTTTAAATACCACATGGATAAACATACTCACCAATCTTACGACCAGTTGAAAGTAAGTCCTGTGACATATAAGCAAAATGAAAATAGGAAAAGTTTTATTTATTTATTTTTATTTTTATTTTTTTGAGACAGAGTCTTGCTCTGTCGCGCAGGCTGGAGTGTAGTGGCACGATCTCGGCTCACTGCAAGCTCTGCCTCCTGGGTTCACACCACAGGCACATTCTCCTGCCTCAGCCTCCCAAGTAGCTGGCACTCCAGGCGCCCGCCACCATGCCTGGCTAAATTTTTGTATTTTTTTTTTAATAGAGACAGGCTTTCACCATGTTAGCCAGGATGCTCTCGATCTCCTGACCTCGTGATCTGCCCCCCTCAGCCTCTCAAAGTGCTGGGATTACAGGGGTAAGCCACCGTGCCCGGCCTTGTTTTACTTTAAATACCACATGGATATACATACTTACCAATCTTATGACCAGTTGAAACTAAGTCCTGTGAAATATAAGCAAAATGAAAATAGGAAAAGTTTTATTTTAATAAGCACCCAGGAGTCATTTTCTAGATTTATTAAAACTCATTTATAATATCAAGTTTTTTTATAGAGACAGGATACAAAATAGTAAATATGCTGTATTTGCTGCACACACAAGAAAAGAATATGCCAAAATGTTAACAGCCATTATCTTGGGGCAGTGGGTAATGAGGAATTACTGATTTCCTCCATTCTGCTCATATACAGTTCAGAAATTTTCTGCCATGCATGTGTCATTCTTGCATGATAAAATATTTTTAAAACATAGAAAACAGGTCTGCTTTCTTCTGTAATTGGGCTGATCATTACTTTTCATCTCTGTTGGAGCATTTTAGGAGCAACTTCCTTGCCTTGGTCTGATGTTCTCAAAAGGGATTTGCAGGGAATAACACTCCAGGCCTCTCTAACCCCACCCCACTTCCACCCTACTCCTCAACATCCACCCCTTCTGGAGAGCTTAGGAGGAAGTCTTAGACAAGCCTGGCTTCCAGCCTTCCTTGCTCTTTTTCACCTCTGCCTGCCCACAGAAGGGGGCATTCTGGTCTGCTCTCCTGCAGGTAAGTTACCAGGCAAGCCCTGTCCCTCCTGGGCCAGGGCTGAGAGCATGAGTGACACTAATTCCAGGAAGTCTTTAGTGGTCACACACCTAAGCCACAGTTTCCAACGGGCTTTATTGGTAACAGAGCTCCATTTGTCTCTTGCATTTTATTTCTCCTTTGGTTCCCAAAATGGGAGGGGAATTGAAGAAGGTAATATAGACACACCCAGGCACCAAAGGAACTGCAATTAACACTATTTTCTAAGGCCTCTCAGTGCTCTCCATGAATAAGTCCTGGGACACAGGGGAACACAGGCTGCTGAATGGGTTCTCAATTGCCTATAACCCTGGGGAGAAAACATTCAACCCCCAGTATGCTGCCAATACTGCCTGCATTTTCCCTTTTCACTGCCTTGTTGGGAAGTGCATCATTGCTTAATATTCAGGAACTCCCTACCAGGATTCAGTGCCTTAATAACAGCAATATAAAACCTCGATTATCTAATAAAATATCCCAGACTGGACCCTGAGGTTTCATTAGTGGTAAGACATTTTAATGGGATTATAGCTTTTTTTTTTTGTTCAGAAAGCAGACACTGTTCAAGCCTGGAAAGCTTATCCATTGATCTTAACCTTTTCCTTCACAAAATATATGAAAAGAAAGCAAATCATGGAATCTCAAATCTGCAGTTCTACCTCTGCTATTTTATTATTCCTTGCCTCCTTCAGATAAAGTACCTAAGTTTCAGAAGTCATTACTCTTAAATTCAAGCCATAGAAACACACCCATCTTCCTAAGAGTTTATCAGCATTTTGCAAAGTAGCTGGATACAGCAAGTACTTTAAAAACCACAGTAAATTAGCCAGTCAACTTCCAAATATTACACATAATTGCTATCTGACAGCTTTCAGGGTAGACAACAACCAAAGTCAGGTTTCCTGACTATATTTTCCTCTAACTTACTAAGTTATAATTCAGGGTCACAAAACAACAGCTTAGGATATGCATGCCATTAAACAGAAAGCAAACGTCATCAAATACATAACTCTTAAAAGTTGCTTCCTTAGTGCACCAGAATATATGCTACAGAAATATAAAGACATGAGCAAAACAAAGACAAAATAATACTATTGAGTATTTAAAAGTCTTCAACTAATATGTTTCCAACAGCACTGTTTTCTAGGAAATCAAACAAAAGGTGCTTAATGAACAGTGAAACTGTGATAAGTCCTTTCTAATAAAATAGGCAGACTATTGACCCGGGGTTTTGGTGGGTGGTCTGTGGGGGATAGGAACATGGGGTTGATAAAGACAGGCCTTAAAGGCAGGACTGCATGGCTGGCAAGCTTTTCCTGTTGCTGCCTAGGTTGAGCCATGCTGCAGCCGCCCCCACCACTGCACTCTCTGGATCAGAACTGGAAGGTACCTTGATGTCTTTGCTTATAGTATCGGACAGATGAAGGGCTGGTTACCTGCCAGGAAGTGAAGACCATGGTTAAGAGTCCTCTACGCTAGGTTCTTACAGTCACCAGCTACTAGATTCTTGGCTACAACATTTCTCACCAAGAGCAGTGTCCTTGGGAGAAATCTAAAGAGGGATGAGAAAGGGGTTAGGAATAAAACTCTCTCCTAGAGACCGGGTCAGAATACACAATGGTTTTAACTTCACAATAAAGTGACAAGGTACACTGATATACGGAAAGCACTGGGCACAGAAGTAACTTTCCCATTGAATCAGGAGTTGATCCCATAAACTTTATTATTAGCCAAGTTTACATTTATGAACATTTTACACACACTACTCAGCTATATATTAAAGATAAAAATTGAGAAAATACCTATACTTTGGTAAGCCATATCTAAAGCCATTTCTCTTTTCAACCTAGTTGTTCATTTCACCAGTGGCCAAAAATCATTATTTTTAAAGGTTTCCAATGTAAGAGCACAGACCACTCAGCTATTATAGCGCACTATAGTTTAGCACACAAAGGTGAGTCCCAGATGCAGTTCAGGGATGGTCTGAACCTTTGAACAAGGGCAAATCCAAGCACTCTAACTCCTGGTTGCCTGCTCTATCCCTCATCCATGCCGCCTTTTTTAAGCATCCATATGGATTAGTGAATCTCATTTCCAAATCTATGCTTGCTTAGCATAATCTCTCATCCAGAATTCCCCTTTGAATTTGAGATCCCATATCTAAGGGCCTACCTTCCATTCCTCCCTGCAGGTCTCACAGACACCTTAAAGTCAATGTCTTATCTGTTTCCCTTTCATGCTCCCAAATGAGTCATCATTCATCTTCCATTCCTTATTTCAGTAACTGGAACTCTATCCCTCCAGAAGCACAAAACAGAACCTGGGAGTCATCCTTGATTCTTGTTATTTCCTCACCTCTCATACCCAACCTATTCCCAAGTCCTGATGGCTTTACCTGATGAATATCTTTCCAGTCTGTCCATTTCTCTCCAGCCTTCTGCCAGCAACATTCCAAAGCATCGCCTCCCTCTTGAAGCTCTGTAATGGCTTCTTAGTGGCTATCAATTTCCATTTTTAAAATGCATGTGTGTCTTCTCTTTTGCCCCTTTTCCAATCTAAGATCCTAGAAAAGCACAAATCTGATCATGTCTTTCCTTTATTTGAAATGCAAAAATGGCTTCCCATTATTCTCAGAATAAAGAACAAATTCCTAAGGCAGCCTGGAGCTCCTGCCTGATCAGACCCTGGTTTAGTCTCCAGCCAGCTAACCTCCACTGTCCGCTTCAGACACACTCTCTCCCTTCTGCCCAGAGTCACTTACCTCCTAGAGTCACTTTTCCACTGGCCCCACAGGACCAGGTTTTCCTGCCACATGCTAGTACCCTCACTTCTCCATGGCATTTATCAGTGGGTAATGACACATGTGTGGTTTTGTGCAACTGCCTGTCTCCTGTGCTTAACTCTAAAGCTCCCCGAGGAGAAGGGCTCCATGTACTCTGCTCCCATCCACCCCCAGGGCCTTGCATGGGGCTGACACACAGCTGATGCAGTGCAAACACGTGTAGAATGCACGACACTCACATCACAGTGAGGAAGGCCCAACTCGGACAGGATCATCCACTAGCCATTCAAGGGTCAGTTTTTCAGGGCCTCAGAGGGTCTGGAGGAATATCTCATCTCTTCCCTTAATAAATCTCCCCAGGATGACCTCTGGGCTTAAAAATGGGGGTAGAGTGGGGAAAGTATTCTGTTAATGTGATTTTTAAAGATAGTGAAAGCCGGCTGGCATCCTTTAAACCTCTGTGATTAATGGAATATATTAAAGTAATAATAAAGACTTTAATTGCTACAGCTTTAATCCAAACTGAGAAAATGTCTAAGAAATGAGAAAGCAGGAATTCTCTCTCCCACGGCCTCCTCCCCCATGAATAAATATGAGGGACAGAGTTAGAGGCAATGTGGTATAGTAGTTATATGTGCACACACTCTGAACTCTGGCTAGCTGCATTCAAATTCTGGCTCTGTCACCTATTGGCTGTGCCATCTTGGGCAAGTCACTTAACCTCTCTGCTTCAGTGTCCTCATCTGCAAAATGAGGATAACAACAGCATGCCTTATAGTGTTGTGAGGATTAAATGAGTTAATGTAAGTTAAGTGCTTTGAGCAGTGTCTTATGCTACTTATAGTAAGCAATACACAAACGTTTGCCATGTTGTTACTTGGTGTTTTAAAGGTGTTTAACAGCATTCTGGCTAAAAATGTTATGTTTTGGTTAGAATGGAACTCAATGTTTAAAACGAAGATGTTAAAATTAAAATGTGTGCTGTCTTGTTTTGTTATACACGAAACTATTTTTTAATGAAAATAGTCTGAATGCTTAACCTTGTTGAACCCAGATAAAACAAACAAAATATCTGTTAGTGAATGGTTGTTGGCTTCTTAACAGAGTGTGACAAAAACCTTCCTCAAATATGCATGGATAACCTGAATTCAGTATACCTGTTCAGTATCCAATGAATTCATAAGCATATGCTTCATTTCCCTTTGATAGATAAAGTAACAAAATCACATTCAGTTAACTGAGCTGGACAATAAAATCAGAAGGAAATTAACAAAAATAAATCACTGCATTAAAACAGAGCATGTATACATATATCTATCCTTGAATTGTGAAGAATATATGTTAAGATTACACCAAACAGAAAGGTACTTATTATAAAAACAGTTGACTAAAATGTCTCCAACTAATCACATGCCCATCACTATGACCAAATAGTTTCACTCCTAAATATATACTCAAGAAGTATGAAGACAGAAAGACATATATAACATTGTTCATAGCATTTTTGTTTACAATAGCCAAAAACTGAAAATAACCCAGATTTCTATCAATAGGAGAATGGATAAACAAATTGTTGCATGTTTATACAACTGAACACCATATAGTAATGAGAATGAACAAACTACTGACACGTGTAATAACATGTATGTATCTTACAGATATTTTGTAAAGTCGAAGAATCTGGACCAAAAAAATTGTATATATGGTTCTCTTTATATGAAGTTTAAGAATCATTGAAAGTGATCAGTAATGACAGAAGCAGCAACAGTGGTTACCTCTGGGGAGCACAGGCACAGAATGGGAGGGAGTGTGAGAGGATCTCAGTGGGTGCTGGCAATGTTCTAGATCTTGATTTGGGTGGTGGTTACACAGGTTTACACATAAGTAAAATTCATCAAGCTGTACACGTAAAGATTTGTGTAGCTTATGCACTTTACTGTATGTGTTTTACTTCTATTATAAAACAATCTTCCCAACTAGTAATTTAAATAATGACAGAGTTTCACTCTTGTTGCCCAGGCTAGAGTGTAATGGTGTGACCTCGACTCACTGCAACCTTCGCCTCCCAGGTTCAAGCCATTCTCCTGCCTTAGCCTCCCAAGTAGCTGGGATTCCAGGCACCCACCACCATGCCCAGCTAATTTTTGTATTTTTAGTAGAGACGGGGTTTCGCCATGTTGGCCAGGCTGGTCTCCTGACCTCAGGTGATTCGCCTGCCTTGGCCTCCCAAAGTGCTGGGATTACAGGCATGAGCCACTCCGCCTGGCCTCTGACTGTACTTTAACAAAATCGACTGCCATTTGATTACTTCGTGTGTTGTTGAAGAGTTGGCAGAGTGCTCCACCCACATACACACCAAAGCAAATATTAAGTCTCCCACAAAAGTCACGTGTTGAAGCCCAAACCCCCAATGTGACTGCATTTGAAGACAGGGCCTACAAAGAAGTAATTAAGGTTACATGAACTCATATGGGTGGGGCCCTAATCCAACATGACTCGTGTTCTTTTTAGAAGAAGAGACACCAGGGATGCACACACAGAGGAAAGGCCATGTGAGGACACAGCACGAAGGCAGCCACCTGCCAGTCAAAGAGAAAGGCTTCAGGAGAAACCAGACCTGCTGACACCTTGATCTTGGACTTCTAGCCACCAAAACTGGAAGAATAAATGTCTGTTTTTTAAGCCACCCAGTCCATGGTATTTGTTATGGCAGCCTCAACAGACTAATATGCCAGGTAAAGAAAGCTCGAAGAGAAACTTCAGGAACTTGACACAGGCCCTCTGGTTTTTATGGAACCCAGGTGTTGATCTCTGACTCTCGTTGGGAGAAATCTAAGGGCTAGTCAGAGTTAGCAGGGCAAAAATAGGGGTGCAGGGAGAGGGATATGTTGGGAACAAAAGGCATGTCTACTGCCAACCGAATAAGTGTGTGTGTGTTTCCTGTGGTCACAATGTGGCTCCACAGAAGTAGCCTGTCTAAGCTGGAGGAAGTGAAGTTTAAAATGAGACAACTTTCACTTAGCCACAAATACAGTAAAAAAGAAATAAAAGAAGAAAGGATCTGCAAACAACCAGAAAATAAGTAACCAAATGGCAGTAGTAAACCCCTACCTGTCAATAATAACCATGAATATAAATTGATTAAATTCTCCAATTAAAAGACATAGAGTGGCTGAATGGATTTCAAAAACAAGACCCTGGCCGGGCGCAGTGGCTCATGCCTGTAATCCCAGCACTTTGGGAGGCCAAGGTGGGCGGATCATAAAGTCAGGAGATTGAGACCATTCTGGCTAACACAGTGAAATCCCATCTCTACAAAAATACAAAAAATTAGCCGTGTGTGGTGCTGTGCACCTGTAGTCCTAGCTACTTGGGAGGCTGAAGGAGGAGAATTGCTAGAACCTGCGAGGTGAAGGTTGCAGCGAGCCAAAATTGCGCCACTGCACTCCTGCCTGGGCGACGAGCAAGACTGCGTCTCAGGAAAACCAAAACAAGCAAACAAACAAAGGCAAACAAGACTGTATGTGTTGTCTACAAGAAACTCACTTCACCTATAAAGACATGCATAGACTGAAAGTGAAGGAATGGAAAAATATATTCCATGCAAATAGAAACTAAAAAAGAGCAGGAGTAGTTATACCTATGTTAGAGAAAGTAGATTAAAGTCTATTTTAAAGTTAAGAATGGTTTAAAGACAAAAAAGGCCATTATATAATGATAAAGTGGCCAATACAGCATATTGGATATAACAATTCTAAATATATATGCACTCAACACCAGAGCCCCCAAATATATAAAGCAAATATTCATAGACCTAAAGGGAGAGGTTGACTGCAATACAACAATAGCAGGGGAGTTCAATACCCCCTTTCAGCAATGAACAGATCATCCAGGCAGAAAATCAACAGAGAAACATCAGAGTTAAGCTGCACTCTAGGCCAAATGCACCTAACAAACATTTACAGAACATTCCATCCAACAGCTACAGAATACACATTTTCCTCAACACCACATGGAGTATTTTCCAGGACAGACCACATGTTGTTAGATCACAAAACAAGTGTTAAATTTAAAAAATCAAAGTCGTATCAATAATCTTTTCTGACCACAATGCAATAAAACTAGAAATCAATAACAGAAGGAACCTTGGAGAAAGTATGCAAAATAATGGAAATTAAACAACATGCTCCTGAACAATAAATGGGTCAATGAAGAAACATAAATAGAAACTTAAAAATTCCTTGAGACAAATGAAAATAGAAATAGAACATACCAAAACCTATGGTATACAGCAAAAGCAGTTCTTAGAGGGAAGTTTAGGCTGGGTGTGGTGGCTCACACCTGTAATCCCAGCACTTTGGGAGACCGAGGTGGGTGGATCACTTGAGGTCAGGAGTTTTGAGACCAGCCTGACCAACATGGAGAAACCCTGTCTCTACTAAAAGCCGGGAGTGGTGGTGCATCCCTGCATACCTGTAATCCCAGCTATTTGGGAAGCTGAGGCAGGAGAATTGCTTGAATCTGGGAGGTGGAGGTTGCGGTGAGCCGAGATCACGCCATTGCACTCCAGCCTGGGCAACAAGAGCGAAACTCTATCTCAGAAAAAAAAAAAAAAAAAGAGGGAAGTTTATAGTAATAAATGCCTATATCAAAAAAGTAGAAAGATCTCAAATAAACAAGCCACCTCAAGGAACCAGAAAAATAAGAACTAAACCCCAAATTAGTGGAAGAAAAGAAATAACAAATATCCAAGCAGAAATAAACAAGTTTAAAAAATACAAAGATCAACAACCCAAAGAGTAGGTTTTTTTTTTTAAAAAAAAAAAAAAAAAAAAAAAAAAAATAAAAGAGATAAACAAATCCTTAGCTAGATTTACTAAGAAAAAAAGAGAGAAGATCAGGTGTGGTGGCTCATTCCTGTAATCCCAGCACTTTGGGAGGCTGAGGTGGGAAGATGGCTTGAGACCAGTTCAAAGTTGCAGGGAGCTAGGATCACTCCAGGAATACACCAGTTAGGAGCACTCCAGCCTTGGTGACTGAGCAAGACCCTGTCTCAAAAGAAAGCAAAGAGAGAAAAGAAAAGAATAGAACACCTGAATGGACCAATAATAAGTAATGAGACTGAAGCAGTAATAAAATGTCCCCCATCAAGGAAAAGCCCAGGAACTGATGGCTCCACCACTAACTTCTACAAAACATTTAAAGAATAACCAATACCAGTTCTTCAAAAACTATTCCAAAACACTGAAGAGAAGGGAATACATCCAAAATCATTCTACGAGGCCAGTATTACCTTAATACTAAAACCACACAAGGATACAACGACCAAAAAGAAAACTACAGGCCAATATTCCTAATGAATATAGATGCAAAAATCTTCAACCAAACACTAGTAAACCAAATCCAAAAACACATTAAAAAGTTCAGTCACCATGATCAAGTGGGATTCATCCCAGGGGTGAAAGGATGGTTCAATACAGGCAAATCCATTAACATGACACATCACATTAACAGAATCAAGGACAAAAACCATATGATCAATTTAATAGATTTAATATATTTAATAGATACAGAAGAAGTATTTGATAAAATGTAACATCCCTTGATGATAAAAACTCTCAACAAATTAGGTACAGAAGGAACATACTTCAACACAACATGATAAAGGCCATGTATGACAAACTCGCAGCTAACATCATGCTGAATGGGAAACTGTTTAAAGCTTCTCCTCTAAGATCTGGAAAAATATAAGAATGTCCATTTTCACCACTCTTATTCAACATCATACTGGAAGTCCTAGTCAGAGCAGTTAGTCAAGAGAAAGAAATAAAGGGCATCCACATTGGGAATGAAGAAGTCATATTGCCCCTATTGGCAGATATGAATATATATACATATACACACACATATATATTCTATGTATACATGGAATATCTATATAGAATATCTATTCTATATATACATAGAATATCTATATAGAATACACACACACACACACACACACTCAAAGATTCCCCCGAAAAACTACTAGAATAAATAAATTCAGGAAAGTTGTAGTAGACAAAATCAACATGGAAAATTAGTAGTATTTCTGTATGCCAATTACAAACTATTCAAAAAAGAAATAAAGAAAGCAGGCCGGGCGCGGTGGCTCAAGCCTGTAATCCCAGCACTTTGGGAGGCCGAGACGGGCGGATCACGAGGTCAGGAGATCGAGACTATCCTGGCGAACACCGTGAAACCCCGTCTCTACTAAAAAAAACAAAAAACTAGCCGGGCGAGGTGGCGGGCACCTGTAGTCCCAGCTACTCGGGAGGCTGAGGCAGGAGAATGGCGTAAACCTGGGAGGCGGAGCTTGCAGTGAGCTGAGATCCGTCCACTGCACTCCAGCCCGGGCTACAGAGCGAGACTCCGTCTCAAAAAAAAAAAAAAAAAAAAAAAAAAAAAAA